>NC_088300.1:68844563-69169705 GCF_032854445.1 Liolophura sinensis
GGTAATGCTCGGGAAATCATCAAAAGACATGATGGCAGTCTATAGACCGAACAATACTCTTAAATATACGTGCAGCCGAGATATGCTTGTGTAAGAATGGCGGCAGTGTACGATCGCACCTTGTTCACCCGTACAGCGACAGTCCCTAAACTGCCAGCCCTGGATATGAGTCAGCCGAAGAATGTCACCTCGAGTGTATTCAGGTATCCGCCCCGACAACTGTTTCCTGACTGGCAATGACGCCGACCTATATAGTCCCGCGCCGACACAAAACCCACTCACGTTCTTATCAGTTCAAATAAAACACCATCGTTTTTCTATACCAGTACTCTCATAATACACACAACGCACAACTAATTTAGGACGTGTTCGTTCAGGGAATTCTTAACTAGTGCATTTAACCCCGTGGAATTTCTTATAGAGGAAATATAAGAGAGATGACGTTTCCCGTAGATCACGATGACGCCGGCCATTTATTAGCTCCATATACTCCGGCATTTCTTCAGCACACGTCAAGCGAAGTTGATGTATAACAGGTTATGACCCCGTTTAGCACACTCGTATAAAAAGGAATAGAACGGCGACAATATGCGTGAAAGGCAAGCTCATTCAGGTGTAAACTAATACAGACGTAGGCAGAAAAATGGGAGTTCGCCTTGTACATGAGTGATCTGACAGATAAAGGTGAATAAACTCATGTTAAACGGAGAGTTTGCAAGTCCTTGATGACAGTTCAAGTGATAAATCCTGTACAGCTTTAGTAATTTATGGGGCAGCATACAGTTACGTTCTCTGACACACATGGAGTATAAAACTCATTTACACGTGTAAGTAAAGTAGGAAGATGACAAGTGACCATAACTGCTAGCGTGCAAATAATTATCTTTTTTCGTTCAAGGGCCAGCATGTATTAACAGTTTGTATCATACAGCAAAGGCATTAATTTAAAGACAACAGTAAGTTTTTTTAATAATCCCAAAATCTAATTGAAACTACAGCATTTTAATGAACAGAATGGGAGTAGTTCAAACTATGAGAAAACTTCAGGCAGAGATTCAGCTTATTGTCTTGATGACATAAGATTATCTGTTTAAGCACCTGAGAAAATTTCCATTAACTTCAGTTTAACTGTGCCGCTTTAGTTTAATCATGACTGGCCTAAGGCAATAAATTAAGTGAATATGTACAGATTTCTATAGTATCCATAACTGATATAAAAATGAACGAAAGCTACATTAATCTGTAAACAATTACCCCTTTATTCTGTGTTCAGAGGATTATTCCTGACACGATTTAGACATTGGATTGTAGACAATTACACCTATCCGCGGGAAGTAAGTGTCAATAATCGATGCAGCAAGTCACCGCAACAAACAATTAAAACTTGAGTAAACCTTATTCAACACTTTTTGCTGTAGAGTTTATTTATACAATTGTCAACTAACTGAAAGCACCTTGTAGATTAGACGTGTAAGTATAAACATGCACAAATAAACAAAATGCATGCAGTTCACGCGGTCTTTGTTCAAAGGGAGACAATCTCAGGTGTGGGATTATGTGCCGTGGAAGACAATAAAGGAACAGTACCTACATTTTATTAATGTCGTGTTTCAATGGTCCAACAGATTTCTTTATCGAACGAGCGAAATAAATTATGTCTAATCATGCCATTTACGATAAATATCTTGTGCATTACATTTTCAGCAAACGACATTTATGACGGCCAGATCAGCAGCACACCAATTCGTGCACATTCTCAACTTACGCAGCCCGGTCATAATACTTCTTGATCTGGATCTGCTCTGCTCTCAATTTGGAGATAAATGCTACTTGTCCATCCTTAAACAAGTGTGATCAGAATTATTGTATGGGGGTGGGGTGGTAGTCACAGGTATTACTGTGGAACTGAGAAGATTTTTCGGTGGATACCTTGTAAGTTATAGTGCCAAGTCAGCCTGCCCTATAGTGTTCGCTAATTTGTCATTTGTCACAGAATTTCTCACCGAATACAAATAAAAGCTGCTATAGAAACTAAATAGGCTGGTTCAGAAATAACCAACAACTTATTACCTGCATGGATTTTAATGACGTTGGGGAAAAAAGACATTGCAAATACATTGCAAACTTATTCTGTATATTTACGTGAACTGTGTTGAACATGCCCAAGTTGCCCAAGCGGCTTAGAATCCGATGACTAAGACTATGTTTCTCTATTGTATCAGAGTCATCTGTCATGAATAATGCCTTTACCTTATAATGTGAGGCACTATACATCGTGCCTGCAATTGAGTGGATTAGTATTCAAGGCATTACTCGTTATACATGTATGCCATTCAACAGCTTAATTATAAGGATGGAGGAAACCGGAGTGTATTGCAGACAGTTGGACAAGGGGTAATGTAACACATTCCGGATGGAGGAAACCGGAGTGTATTGCAGACAGTTGGACAAGGGGTAATGTAACACATTAAATGTTGTGGAGTAGTAAATATGGATGGAAGAAACCGGATTGTAGTGCCGACAGTTAGACAAGAGGCAATGTTGTAACACAGTAAATTTTGTGGAGTAGTAAATTATGGATGGAGGAAACTGGTGAGTGAGTGAGTGCTTGGGGTTTAACGTCGTACTCAACAATTTTTCAGTCATATGACGACGAAGGAATCATTAGGGTGCATGTACGTGTAATGTGCCTCCTTGATGCAGGACGGATTTCCACCGCTCTTTTATTTAGTGCTGCTTCACTGAGACGACTTACCGAAGGCAAGTAAGCCGCCCCGCCCGAGCCATTATACTGATACGGGTCAACCAGTCGTTGCACTATCCCCTTCATGCTGACGCCAAGCGAGGAAGTTACAACTTCCTCTTTTAAAGTCTTAGGTGTGACTCGATCAAGGATTGATCCTGGATCTACCGGATCCGAAGCAGACGCTCTACCAACTGTGCTATCCGGGCCGGTGGAGGAAACTGGAGTGTAGTGCTGACAGTTAGACGAGAGGCAATGTTCTAACACAGTAAATTTCGTGGAGTAGTAAATATGGATGGGGTAAACCGGAGTGTAGTGCTGACAGTAAGACAAGGGTAATGTTGTAACATTATTTTTGTGGAATACCACTCTTAACTAAATAATTACCATGCAAAATTTGTATTTTCAGTATTTTATTTCTTAGGCATATGTATGACAAGATAAGTGTTGAAAAATCCATATGATTTGGTGCGCTTATCCATTTGTAACAGTTGAGATTACGTGGAGATCCATCTCCATATGGACTAAATATGTTGTATATGAATATGTCATGAATGAGTGTTTTATGTATCGTGTGTACGTTATCATGATCAATAACTTAAATGACCAATCTGTATCTGTCTAAACTTCTAAATCAAGGTCCACTTCACGACACGGTTCCCCCACACTACATACATGTGTATACAAATAAGGATACGGTAGCGGTAGGCGGCTTCTGTGGCCTGGTGGTTAGCGTGCTAGCGCAGCATAATAACTGAGCAGCCTCTCAACAATGTGATCGCTGTGAGTGCAAGTTCAGTTCTTGCTGGCTCCTCTCTGGCCATACGTGGGAAGATCTGCCAGTTGACTGCCGTGGTGTATAGGTGAAATATAATCTTGAGTACGGCGTAAAACACCAGTCAAATAATAACGTAAGTAAATAAATACGGTAGCGGCTGCAAACAGTTACTAAAAGGGCAAAATGACTTCGTCGAGTCGTGAACACTGTACACAGTATATACGTCATGTGGACCTACATGTTCTTTGTCATCATGATCGAAGAATATTACACTTACAGCTTTTCAAAGGAGAACATGTGGTTATTTAAGTATAACGACTCAAGCGAAATTCGAGGCTGTACGACGTGTGCGTGTCAAAACTGTTTTCAAATATTAATTAGTAGTTTCCTGGTTAAACTGTGTACAGAGCGACATGGGTATGGAATGAATATTTAAACAGGTGGCTAGTAAACGGAGCTTTCAACAATACACAGATATATATATATATATATATATATATATATATATATATATATATATATATATATATATATATATATATATATATAACCATGTCTTTAAGTGTGTATGTTGCCGTGTTTATGTTCCCAGACGTTATGCTCCTCTCCTAATCTGTCAAAGTTTGATACGTTTAAGCTCTCTTTGCACATTCTGACAAAAAATCTGTCCTATTTACAGATGTTTATTATATTTCTCTAATTATGTGTAAAAATGAAGAGGAATTCTACGTGTTTTGCATTTAGAAATAGAAGTTTTAGGTAGAACTTACTACACTTTAAGGCGCAGTAATATTTTAAGCCTAGTGGTCTCTTCACACTTGAGTGAGTTTATACAACTGAAATAATCTCTATTACAGGCACTAGGCCGTCTTAAGCCTTAGGGTATAGAAGAGCAATGATCACGGGAAAGCCCTGGATGCGTTTGACTATGAAGAAATCCGTTTAAATGTCACACTAACTCTTCAGAGAAAACCAGATATCCCTGGGCTTTAGTGAAGTTCAGGTATTTTGTGTGGTTTTGTCGTGTAAACAGAGTGAACTGCAGCTAAAGGTCAGGGTACAATGGGTAGGACGACTTGTGAGGATCCATTTGGGTGGTACTCCGAGGATTAAGGTATATACCCAGGGCTACAGAAACCAGCCGCTATTCTTGCACTCTGCAGCCGTGTGCACGTTCTTATAGCTTATATAAACAGGGAAGGATATATATGCTACGGTGCACCTAGTTCCTTTATACACAATATCTCTCTCACTCTCTCGTTCGTGCACGAACAAGCAACACGTGTATGCGCGTTTGGTATCAGCTACTGCTACTAGAGAGATAAAACTTTCCAGCTGGATACGACGCCTGTATACTAAGCAGCTTCCGGAGCTAATGCGTTGGTTGTAATCCACCAGGATATATATAGCCTGCCTGCCCCTCCGCAGGAGTGTTTGGGATACCCTGCTGGCCCGGCTGCAGTGAAGCTGAATCATAGGGATTACCTGTCGTGTTTTCTAGATCATTCTGTCCTGACAAGTCTCTAGACATCTCAAACAGCGTACAGCAGCCTGCAGTGATAAAGGACGAACTGGGATTCTGGAATCCCTGTCATTGACAACTATCAAACCAATACCGCCAAGAACACTTCGGAAACTTTTGATTCTCAAACATGGCGGGATCAAATCTGATGCTGCCGAAAATGGCGGATGGATTCCTTGGACCTCAGGCAAAGTTTGAGGCGTACGGATTGAGGACGATGAGCCACCCAGAGCCTGTTATAGTGTTGCCTGGAAATGAGGTGGAGGTGAAAATGGAACGCACCCAGCCCATGAAAATGATGGCAAAGCTGGTTCCGTACGGGATTCCTAAAGAATGCGTGAACCACGTGCTGATGAGTGTGGACGAGTCGGGAACGATCGTCAGCTTTAAGGTAACTATCCCTGGCACTGGCTGGTTCAAGCTCAACATCTTCGCCCTACCACCTTCCGAAGCAGGTCCTAAACTACTGGGTGTTTACAACTACCTCATCAATGTCGAGAACATCTCCATCGAAGGTTACCCTTTCCCCAAGCAGCATGCGCAATGGAGGGACGACGGATGTTACGTGTGGGAACCATTGATATTACACGCCGGATTCCGTGTTCCGGGGGTGCACTTTAAATACCGACTTCCGAACGCTGCCAAAGCGGCTATTCGTATCGGAAATACCAATGACTGGATTATGTTAGAACCAGGCAGTGAACGAGATGTGTGGGAAGGTAGCGGAGATCTCAACGGAAACTATGCCAAAGACACCAAAGTTAAATTGAACGTTAATTACGGCGGAGCGAACTGGAACACACTGCTGGAATACACAATCTAGAGTTCATGTAAACTATAATTTGACTGCACCATTTATTATTTCAAACCGGTCGTATATATATATATATATATATATTTATGATGTCCAGTAAATAATTAAGCCTATCTATTTTCTAACACAAGGAATGTTATTTTGTAAATCGATCGACTGTGTTATGTCATTTGGACTTCGTAAATTCGTCAATGCATAATTAAGTATTACTTGGGTTTGATTTTAGGGTTAAAAAGTTGAGCGTTTGAAATGAGCCGTTCGAGTTTCGGATTTCTTTTCTGTTCATCGTAAACGACCACAAAACCATGTTTAGTCTTTTTGGTGTTAGAAGTGAATGCTTTGTTCGATTTCTCGTGTTTTCAGTAAGTTTTACATTTTATGCCATATATATCCATAACCCCTTTTGCCCGCGCGTGTATGCATTCCATTTCGCACAGTAATTATATGTACTTTCTTTTGTTGATGCATGTGTTAAACATTTGTATCTGTTACCACTTCGGAGTTGTGTTTATCCAGCCACCAGGAGAAGATAACTCTCAAGCGTATCGTCTTTCAACACCTTCTCGGTCTATTTTAGGTAGTATAGACTCTTGTGCCAGTGCCATTAGACAACACCTCACCCACGGGGAGCTGCAATAGTTTACTGAGTTAGTCTGAAACCTGACCAGGACTATAGAAGTTTCTGTTAGGTACACAACTCCGATCCTAAGTGCAAACCCACAGACATGCATGGTACAGAGTTGATACAAAGATGAATGTGGTTAAGGTGCAGGTCAAGTTCATCCCTTTATATGTGACTTCACTTGTAAACGTGTTTACCATATTGACGTAAAATTTACACACACACGTCTAGTGTTACACTGGTTGCACTGTTCATGTAGTCATGCTGTGTTGTTACCTCTCATGCTGCTGTGGGTGGATCCATTACTATTTAGACTATTTGCGAAAAAAGAAATCATACAAAAAAAACAACTATTGTTAAAACAAAGAGGAACTTTGTTGGGAATGTAACATGACGATTTATGATTAAAATTCTTGTTCTTCACACATAAATCAGTTTTGTCTATATTATATAACATATTTACATTTATGGATTGATTGGCATTGATTGACAATGATTGGCGAAATTGTTGATTGATTAGTTGTATTGTTGAATGGTTTGTTACATTTGTGATTGATTGGTTATGTTTTAGACATTTACATAGTTAATTATTTGATTGTTGTTTTGCTCCGTACTCGAGAATATTTCACTTATATAACGGCGGCCAGCATTACAGTAGGAGGAAACAGGCCAGGTTGCTGACAGACCTTCCCACATACGACCGTAGATGAACCCATGTGCTCTTGAGCAATAATGCTGCGCTAGCACGCTAACCACTCTGTCGTGCTGTATAAAGGTGCTGAGTTACTGGATCAGTTGTCTACATTGTGTTGAAAAACTTGACCGCATTGAGATGAATGCTTAAGATGGTTTGGTCACTCACGATGGCCTTCACCAAGAAACAATCTTGTCGACAGCCCTTCGTCTACGACTATGCTTGCTGTGTATTTCGAACGTCATGAAGGTTACCTTTATATAAAAAATATATAAAGACTTTCAGCACAGAAAAAAAGGCCAGAGCAGCGTGATTATGAGCAAATGGTCACTGGTAACCGGTGAAATACGGCCTCTTGGCAGTTTACCTCATGCATTTAGGGTTTATTCTAACTATTTCGGATTCATTTATTAACTTCATTCCTGATTTATTTTCTCTTTGATTCAGAACTTTTGCAAATTTATCACGCACATTTTACACCGTTAACTGGAACAATTCATACACTAATATTACCGTTTGCGAGAAGTGTTTTTACACGATACAACGTACCCATGCTACGTCTGCATGCGTAATTTCTTTTTTGGCAACACTTAGCAACGCTAGAAACCATGATAACTTAAATGGTTAATCATACCTAAGATTTTAATGCTAATACTGTTATCTTCCACGATTCGGCTGTGGTTTTCTGCCATGCGAGATGTTGATGATACTGATGTTTTGTTTTGATTGTGGCTCCACTCCGGTGAGGTTTGTTTTGTGTCTCTCTAGATGTGGTGGCTATAGCTCATAATTGACTCAGTTCAGTAAATGCGTGACTAAACTTAGAAAGAGACAAGGGTCGGCGACCTTAAAAGTCTCCTATCTATGGAAGTCGGATTCTATCATTTCGGCTCACCCCCTGATATATATTACATTTGTGTAATAATGTTGTAAATGAAGATGTAACACATGATTAATAGATATATTTGCACTAGAATTCGGCCTTATGAAGACAATATATATCAAGACGTGGACCCAAATACCCACCACACAAATATTGTTTTCAAGTGTTTTTTTTTTCCTCTCAAAAAATATATATATTGAAGACCACATTTACGACTAACTTTTTGCACTCTTTCATCTGAACTTTATGTAATTGTTATGTTTTCTCCACCTTTGGGTCTCACGCTATACTTGGAATTCGTGTATTCTTTGAAATCGTAGTTGTTGTAATTACGTGTATTATAATCATGACGTGATCTCAACAAAATTTTGCTAAAAATTTGTATATTTCGATTGCGAGATTTGACACCTCCCATCGTCCAACCATCCCACTAATCTTGTCATAAAATATCTTCTCTATAATGGAGAGCTAAATATAAAACCCTGTTGGAAGGTGATATTTTGATCAGATCCGGACCATAACACGAGATTGGGATGAACATCAGACTAATTAAAGATCATACCTTTCCGGGACCCCAATTTGCAATGGTTCAGTTTTGTGACAATCTCACAATATTCTATGAATGTCGTTAGTTAGGTTTAGGTTAGGGATAGTATATAGCCTGTTTCGTGCAATGGTGTGGCGAGTTTAAAAATCACGTCACAGTTTCATGAGAATAAGTTCAGGCCGAGATCAGAAGAGTGTGTGCGTGCTGGGTTCACTTGGCTTTCTGGGATAAAAGTCCAGCAATAAAGGACAAGGTCGTATCCAGCTTTCATATTTAACGACAAACCATCCTTTGACACATTTTATGCCGGGTCAACCCGTTACACTGGTTAAGCCTAACACACACGTTAGATGCAAGTCGTGATGGCGCATACAACGATTACTTCCCTTGCGACCACACGCTGTGAAAGCAAGAGCGTACGAGAGTTGTTTACTAGTGAAGCACGCAGTGAATAAGTACATTATATAGGTGTGCTTTGTTAATACAAACATATGCCAGCCTTGAGGGTTTGCATGTAATACATACAGGTTAAAAGTAGTTACATACTCTCTGATACCAGTTGAAACTCTTCAACTCTTTCTCATGTCCAAGCTAGATTTTAAGTTTTAGATAATGATTGTAAAAGCCGTTTTAGAATTAAATGTCTGTGTTGAAAGAAAGATCACTTTTGAAATCAGACTATTTTTGAAATGTGTTTCGCGTTTAAGATAAAAATTGACCAGTTGTGACATGACCATACTGAATACTTTTTAAATAAATGTTTACCAATTTTGAAATAAAAAATGCAGTTTAATCACAACTGGTCATTTACTTAAAGTGAAAGTTATTAACCAATGAAAAAAGATTAATTTTTATTTCAAAAGTAGTCAGCAGGATTATTTTACTTGGGCTCAATTTTTATAGCTGCAGTTCCGTTTACTTTAATACTGACATTTTATGTCAAACATGGTTGCTTGACTTATTTACGCAAGATTCAAGAATAGTTCACTACAGCTGGCCAACTCTGGTACAAGATCTTGGCAAATCTGCGGTCTTAAAGCGGCAGCCCAACCACTGTGATTCCAGCTCGTGATCTCAGCTCGTGATGGCCCAGAGTTTGTGGTGGTTCAACTGAAGTCTCGGACAGCGACACCATTTGTCGGACAGAGTTATATCCCCTGAACTACAGTGTAGGCTCACATGTTGTGTAGGTCTATATAGAGGGAAATGGCTTGCGGGTGTAGGCTTGTATTTGTATGGAAATGAGAAAAATTCAGAATGAAAAAAATACGGTGTCTCAAAAGGACGTATGTCGGATAATTTATTTATCAAACATCCAAAAGTATTCAAAATTGTACAGTTGTTACTTGTCTAGCTGTTTACTTCCGGCGCAGTCTTCGTACCCGTTTTCTCGTTAAAAAGTCAAGCTATGCTTTTTGAGATATCAATGGCCTCTGATTGCCATGGATACAGCATGCCACCTTGGCACGTTATTCCCCAGTCCGTGCTGACAGAGGAGACTCCCTAACGGACCCGCGCCCTGACACAGGATATAGAAATACTCCATGTTTACATAACGTTTTTGTTACATTGTTGGGTTACTACAATCGCTTTGGTTTCCTTGCATCGATGTTCAGAAATTAACATATTGTGTAAAACAGTAACAAAAGATTAATTATGCGTTGTCTGTTTGTCCAGCTATCTACCGTGAGAACATTCATGCAGCGTCTATGACTATGCCTGTAAAGCGCTCTAATCAACGCCAGCCACGCAGGCGGGGTGAAGAGAGGCCCGTGCGGAGTAAGAGTAGTCGAAACGCAACGAATAATCACAGGCTGGTCACCTACAGACAATTTAGTTTTTCTGACGCGCGATATTAGCCTAGTTCGCAGTTCTCGAAACTAAAATTGATATTTTTTTAAAGCCGTATTTCATAAATACAATTTCAGGCAGTTGATTTCAGCCTTTTGAATTTGAAGTCAGCATCCACACCTTATCTGACTGCTTATTACATGAACATGAACATAAACATGAACATCACTACAATTCTGTAGCTAATTCTGCTTAAGCCCCGGTGGTAGGGGATGTCTATGTTGTTTCATTTCATAGACTAACATAAACAGACGGACTGGTCGAGATGGTTAGCGTGCCAGTGCGGAGCAATGATCCAGAAGCCTCTCGCCAATGTGGCCGCTTCTCAGTTTCATGAATCCAGCTCATGATTGCTTCCTCAGCAGACGAACGTGGGGAGGTCTGTCAGCAGCCTCTGGGTGGTCCTGGGTTTCCTCCGGGCTCTACCCGACTTCCTCCCCCAGTAATGCTAGCCGCCGGCGTATAGTTGAAATAATCTTAAAAGCGGCGTAAAACATCATCTAATTACATAATATAGAAGACCTTTGAGTGCCCGTTTATCATTTAAAGAAAAGTGGGCGTTATTCGCTCAAACTTTTATGAGTAGTTTTGTTTTAGATTGTCTAAAGAATGAAATAGTTTAGTCTGCTTGCCTTCCAGTAATTTGTTCGTTGGCATATTGTACAAACAAATCGAGCATTAGTTGTTGTTGTGCACCATATTTCTCCACAAATGACTGATAGCGGCTATTTTGAAAAAGAGAATTTGCTGAGCATTTTAATATATTTTACATTCTGGATGTAGTAGCTCGTAAAATGGCGGCAGTATTCAAATCCTTCTCACATTAAGGTGCAAAACACTGAACATTTAATTCTGGTACATTCCTACAAAGTATTCGACGTTTAACATTTCGAGTTTAATACAGCTCTGAAATTGAATTAATAAAAGCGGTTGCTTGAACGTCAACTTTTAGAAATTTATCGACAATTCCGAAAGACAGTAGGGACTTGTGTTTGCTGGATTGGGTCGATTGAATGGAGGGCAATTCGATTATTACCCTTGAAGTATGAGCACGTGATGATAGAATGATCAACAGATATCCTATTAATAGTATGTCGCTGCTATATGATCAATGGAGATCTAGAACGGAATGTGATAATATTCTGTTCTCTTATGTAGAGGTTAATTTCTGAACACTGTACATGGTGTAAATCAGTCTGTACAATGAATCGCAGTACAGACCTAGATCAAAATGTGTGCTGGAGACGCTGTGGAGGAAGGCCGAATAACTGTACATTTCTGGATAAGAAGGTACAAGGCGCGTTGCGCCGAAGACTTTGCTGTCCAGAAATGTACAGATACATTTCTCCCACTCAAACGGTTGCATTGGTGTTACACAATACACGATTTCTGTGACAAACGATTGGCGGTGGCATGGTATGGGGATACCAAGTGTGCTGATAGTATGGGGGCTATGTGTTGTAGTTTTAATTCTTTGTATATGGCGACATGACCAAGATACGCATCAGAAAAGCACAGCTGCCGTACTTCCCTGAGGGAGAAATTACGTTTTCTGAATAGAGCGGGGTCACAACATGCGTTTAATTCTAAACGTCTGCTGTACACATACATGACATAGGATCTTCTGTAGACCTAAGACAAAACCCTTTTCTCTGGACCTAAAACAGATGTTTTCTGTGTACACCGTAGAGCAAAACGTCAGCTGTAGACTTAGTACAAACCTTGTGCTATATACATGTATAGGCGTCAAATCCGACATTCGTATATCAGCAATCCAGCAACAATCCGGGTCTAGAATAAACCGATATTCTAACAAACCTCCAAAAATTTTAATACTACCAGAGATAAAATAAAATTCATTTATTAAGGTTATATTATACTAAAACCTCTAAACAATTCCAAAAATATGGCAGTGTCAAAAACAGGATTAACAGAAAAATCGATAGCAGTTTAGGTAACATGTTGAACTCCGCCCATTATCTAGCATGCCACTGGTTTTCAAATAACTATGAAATGACCCGAGGCAATGGGTTCTTGCCGTCGAAACCGAGCTTATGGACGTTAACATGAAGAATTAGAAAAAGTATTCCAGCTTCATTTTCCTCGCAATAATGACCTTAAAATGTGTAGAGTTTATGTTGTTATGTGTCACTGACCAAAAGGCAATTTTGGTAGCGATTATGACTGACTTTACAGACAGCTGAATATAGGCCACTCTCTAAAAGAAATAGATTATAGTAACTCCTCCAAAAGCAGCGGATTGCTGGTATTACAAACAAGCGATGGGAGTGAACGGCTTGTGCTTGACGATGGCAGACATCTCGAGTGAGGCTCGGTGGTACACAAACCACTGTCTCCGCGCCACTGTAGCCACTATTCTGAGCCACGCTGGTGTTGGAATACAGGTGATAATATTCGTATCTGGCCACCCGAACGAGTTCAGCCTGAGGAGTTACATACAGTTAGAGGCGTCTGAAGAACAACGCCCTTTGAGCAATGTTTTGAGCAATACCTTCCATCACGCAGGCAAAGAGTGCGACCCGAGTTGAAGATGTAGGCCTGAGTCTGCCGAAATCGGCATCACATGGTCATCAAATTCTCAGCAACGCTACCATCTCAGGAAGCCCCTTCCACTTAAGCTTCAACTGAATCTACAAGTTTCTCCACGAAATAAACCATTCACTTCTGACAGTTTTTTGTTATTACATTAACTTAAATTCATCAATCCTCTGTCGTCACAAAACTGTTATGTTCAAATTTTGACCCCGAACTGACATGGACAGATGCTGGCGGGAAATGTGCATTTATTGGTTAATACCTGTCATGGGCTTTGCTCTGATTGGATGATTTATTTCCCACCCATTCCATTGGCATGGACTTGCCCAAAATCATAACAACACAACGTAGACTATTACATGTTAACAAAAAGGAGAGAGAGTGGTTATTTTAGGTGTTATTTTCCCTCTAATTGTTTTATTTTTTCATAATGGCATTTTAGAATAGAAATAAAAGTACTTTGCCACTTCAAATTGGCAAAATTTGCACCTGCGGCCCCTCGTTCTCAAACAATGGACAACTCCCGTCTGCTGTGCATTATCTTGGTGATTTGAGCATGGCAAACTACGTTTTATTTATTTATTTATTTGATTTGTGTTTTACGCCGTACTCAAGAATATTTCACTCACGACGGCAGACAGCATTATGGTGGGAGGAAACCGGGCAGAGCCAGGGGGACCCCACGACCACACGCAGGTTGCTGAGGGCCTTCCCACGTACGGCCGGAGAGGAAGACTTGAGCTGAACTTGAACTCAGAGCGACCGCATTGGTGAGAGGCTCCTGGGTCATTACGCTGCGCTAGCGCACTAACCAACTGAGCCACGGTGGCCCCAAACTACGTTTTATTTCTTAAATAACATAGTACAAACCGTTAAATATTGTATGTATATATATATATATATATATATATGTATGTATGCTTAGGGCATTATGCCGAAGACACCCAGTCACATTTGTCCTGGATTTACAAAAAAACAGTCATGTTTTCCCTGCTCTAAACTCTCAGTGCTGAACGCCAAGCGAGGCAGCAACAAATACCATTTTCAAAGTCTTTGATCTGGCCCCATCCGGGTTTGATCCTGGGTCTCCCCAGTTCGAGGAGATCAGTGTTCCAAATCGATAATCGCAATCGATGGATAGATTTGTTTCACCGCCTCGGCAATATGGGGATCGCTTAAAGCAAACAGGTCATCGATACTCGTATCGCCTAGTAAATAAAGAAGATCGCGCTTCACAAAAGATTACTTTTTAGTAATCCCTGCATACAGTCGTTTTCACGGGAAAACAGGTATAAGCCTGTCAATGGAGGTGCGCACTTACCTATGGGAATACCCAGGTATGGTTTGTAAAAAGTATCACCGAATTTCACATAGATGTTACTTACGAGACATTCCAGGAATTCTACGAATAATGAAACGACTCGTATTAATGACAACGCTTATAAACAGTATACAACTAAACAAGGTGTTGTTGCTGTAACGTAGCTTAAGACGGCTTAAGCTTAAGGCTTAAGACGAAATGTGTACTGTAGACCTAAGGCAAAATGTGTACTGCGTGTAGACTTAAGACAAAATGTGTACGTAGGTTAACGTAGCAGAGAAAATGTGTACTGCATGTACGCTTTAGAGAAAATGTGTACTGTATATAGACTTAAGAGAAAATATGTACTGAAGGCTAAAGACGAAATGTGTACTGTAGACTTAAGACAAAATGTGTACTGCATGTAGGCTTAAGACAAAATGTGTACTGTAGCCTAAGAAGAAATGTGTACTGTGGACCTAAGACAAAATTTGTAACCTGTTTAGACATAGGACAGAATGTGTACTGTAGGCCTAAGACAAAATATATACTGTAAATCCAGGACAAATGTGAGCAAACTTCTGCGAATCTATTGTCTTAAGGCTTTTCTTCATGTATGAAGTAAACATATTTTGACTCGACACATTCAACAGTTAAGTTTAAGACGTTGTTCCTTCTCATTTTATTCGCAAATGTTTAAAGAGGCATCTCACATTTTAATCATGGAATTTCTCTTTCCAGAACGATCAAGGCATTGACTGTGTACAATTTGACCTCAGAGAAAGCACACGTCTTTCAAATGAAAGCGATACCTGGGAGACGTTTAATCTATGTGTGACAGGATTGCTTTAAGATGAAAGCAGCTGAAAACAAAGCAATCAAAAGATATGGACGATGAAAAGACTGGACAATGTTGGTAATGGTATTATAAACAACTGTTCTAGTTGTCAGTGACAGCTAGCATGTACTAATACTGTAAATAGTCTTTTAATCTTTTGTGGACACCGTGGCGTCGGGCTTGGAAAGAATCCTTGGTACACAATGGTATCACTGCGCTGCCTTTTCCAAGACGTAATTACCATTAAAGCATGACATTCAGTTGTTCAAGCTAATTTTATGTTAAGGTAAATCACAAAGTCATCAGCAAGCATCCGATCACCTGAAAATAAACACACACAGAAATTCATCCGCAGATATAAATGCCTACAAATCTAAACTGCTGCATGATTGTATCACTGCCCACGTCTATATTATCCGCGCAAACACCGACATAGTCTAGTGCACTTATTAAAGTTTACTGTGCAATGTTTGCAAGACGTAATTAATGAAATCAAGACAGGACAATAAATGTTTGCAATTAGGTGAGCAATTAATACATGGAAATGTATACATAGCCAAATAATAGACATAAACCTAACATGACCGTACACCGCGACAGGACAAAAAGTATAAACCATTATTCTTATCTTGAGCAATTCAGTGTATTTAACGACATACGACTCTGGAGCTAATTGCTACCGTCAGCCTTGTTGCAGATGAAGTTTTGAGTTAAATTATTGGATTGTTTATACTAAATGATGTCAAGCAATTCTGTCAGATTTGCTTACAGTCCTAAAGAGTAATTATACTGTAAAGATAATCCGAATTAAGGACATTTGATCGATCTTATCAGTACCTGAATATCGATTTTGTACCACGATGGAGGACCTGTATAAACAAGATATCAATGTATTATGACCATACGGTTGCGTTGCAATGAACTGGGGATTTTGACTTCTGTTCGACAAAGCCTTGCGTACCTAACAATTTGAACTAACCACCAGATAATAATTCTTGACCAGTGAGGTCGACTGTTTAATTCTAGTTTCTGAAAAAGGGTTTTCCCATGTGCCTGACAAACTGCGGTGTTTTCTATTGTGCAGTTTCCTCAACTATAAAACCTGAGCGCCGTTGTGTTTGTGACATATTCGTTAGTACGAAATTAATAATGGAATGTGATACTTACTCATCCATTCTTATATAATCTCAATATTGCCAACGAAGAGAAAACCTTCAGTTTCGCAGGGTTTTTCTTCTAAACTACGACGACAATCAAACGCGAATGTGCAACTTGCGCCTATCAGCAGAATTTGAGCCAAAATTATAGAAGATAATCATTAAATTTTGACGAAACTCAAAATTGTTTTTTTTTTTTTTTAGCGAAATCGCACACTAAAAGGAGAAATGACTAAACTGTAGCTGAACTTAAATATATGAGTAATCTAGACATTACTCACCAGACACATCAAATGCTGCGTGTGACGATGAGGGACTGTAGAGGAACTGTGGGTAGGAAAACGGGTCTGTTGACCACGTGCACGTGTTACCTTCCTCTACCACAACCATCCACCCGGACATCATACAGCCTATTGCGAACTGCTTGATAGCAAAAGTTTTGTCTGGCCTGCAATGACATAAGATCAGTGTTCGTTTGCTGGCTATGCTAGAACTGCGTTCTCGAGAATTGATGTGTCGTAACGACCGTAGAAATTCAACAAATTCGTAACCGGTAAACTTTTGCCGAATATTAAAAAGCCAACTGAACAGAGTTTGCCCCATTTTCATTTATTTATTTATTTATTTATTTGATTAGTGTTTTACGCCATACTCAAGAATATTTCACTTATACGACGGCGGCCAGCATTATGGTGGGAGGAAACCGGACATAGCCCGGCGGAAACCCACGACCATCCGCAGGTTGCTGCCAGACCTTACCACGTCCGGCCGGAGAGGAAGCCAGCATTAGACTTGAACTCACAGCGACCGCATTGGTGAGAGGCTCCTGGGTCATTACGCTGCGCTAGCGCGCTAACCAACTGAGCCATGGTGACCCCTGCCCTATTTTCAATCGTTCCCCGTACCCCACCATAATGCTAATGCCGTCGTATTAGTGAAATATTCTTGAATATATGCAGAACACCAATCAAATAAATAAATAAACGTTTTCACTCGAACACTCGATCGGACTTGCGCGAGGCTTTAGGGTTTATGCTACACTAAAACACGATTTCTCTCCAAAATATTCAACATTTCTTGTAACAGCCAATTATTTATGGTAATCGAAAGTTGTGTATTATATTATATTATATTATATTATATTATATTATATTATATTATATTATATTATATTATATTATATTATATTATATCATATCATATCATATCATATCATATCATATTTTAAACAATATCAAAGTATATAGGAACTTAGATTTCCAGACATCCAGGTTAGCATACTATAAAAGACAATACTATAAAACTGTTCTACTGGACAATGTATATTATTTACTGATGTTGCGGCGATAACCTATCGCCTTCAACGGAGTAAGATGAGTAAGGAAAACAAAAAGAATTCCTGTTTATACAAAAACAAGGTGAACAAACCAGTATGTATAAGTTTCATGGTGAACACAGTTCACCTTCACGGTTGAAGTATACAATGGGTCTGCACAAATTTAGAAATCCCACTCTCAACCCCAATGGAGGACTCAGGTTTAATTTATCACACACCTGGGACACAGTATTGAAAAAATGCTAATTACCTCGTGTAAATGTACCTGAACTTGGTAAAATTTGTTCACTCGTGTAAAAATGTATTATATTCAAATTCTGTCACTATATACCAGGTCCAGTTGTCTCATTATTTTAAATTTGTATGGACCCATTGTATACTTCAACCGTGACCGTGAACTGTTAGTGTGAACACCAGAAACTAAGTGGACCAGGCCTGACTTCCTTGCTCCTCAATTATACTTGTCGCACCTGTTACAGGCACAGGTTTCCAGTACACTGATTTTTCCTGGACGGCGTCTGGTATAAGTGGCGGGAGCACCTGAACTCCACGTCACAGAGGAGGAAGCAAGAGAACAAAACTGTTATCCAATAAATAAAAGCACTACTGTTGTTTTCTCTCTGTGTAAATTTCTGTATAGGCAACTCAATGTAATGCTGTAATGTAGATCTATGTATTTCTAATGTAAAGATAACGTAAATCTCTGTAAATAGCTTGCTATTTATCCCCTTTCTGTCAAATAACCATTGCAGCATTTGAACCTATACAATGAGCAATATACATGCTACCACAAAAAGGTTTAATTCTAGTAATGGACTCATGTACATATGTAAATAGTATACCAACGCACTGCCATTATCTATCAAAAATATTCATGTGTTTAAAAAAAAATAGAAGACTGACTTGATGGGCCACGATATCCGCCAGGAAAGTGACCCTAAAACCGTATTTAAACAATTAACACTTTACTCTGTTGAACGCGATAGGTTGTCGCCGCAACGTGAGTAAATAATATACAATGTCCAGTAGAACAATCCCAAAGTAGTTCCCCTTGGTATCTGGCATATATATTCAAAGTTATGAGAGCATGGGGAAATTGAAACCTACATGTAATTTATGCTGTAAGGGTCGCCTGTATGTCCATTCAGATCGGGCCAGGGTGAAGATAATCGCCGATTGGTGGAAAACCACGAAAGCCTGTCAGTGCCTTTGCCATCAAACACAATCCGGAAGTTCTCTGCCCCTCTAGACAACATGGCGACCTGTACCTGTAAAAATGGACAGATGCGTATATGTTGTTGTTGTTTTCATTTTGACTTCCTGTCCAAGCTATTCCAATGTGAGGCTATGGAATACTAATTTATATACGTGAAAGCATACATTTTACGCCATGGTTCTGAACTGTACCTGCACGTTTAAAGTATAAGTTAAACGAAAAGGTATGAAAGAATTAATGCTTAATTAAATACGTTTGTCGTTTTAGAGCTGGCCACTATCTGTGACAGTGGGTTAAACTAAGTAATACGAACGGTTTTCGTAAATCTATCTTATTTCTTTATTATTTTATGACATTTTTTATTCTTTGCCCCTTAAATATTATAAAAGTCTACGTTAATCTTAATATGTGGTAACTAACGAGCATGGATAAAGATGGGATCTCAGGTACGAAAAGTAGCCATATTAAATGAAGGGACACAACTCCGCATTGTATAATGTGACGCTATTTCATCATCACAACAATTCACACTCTAGCTGTGAATGACAATCTATAAATTTAGCCATTCAGCCATATTTGCGCAAAATCTTACGTCCACGTTTATGTTAAATTTAAAATATTCTCAAAACAGTAGTTCTTAACAAAAAATGGGTTAAGCCATGAATTTAATTTACTGTTTGTCTTTAGAAATTAAACAGGATTGTGAGATTTTGGTTTAATCAAAATAGGTTTCAGTGCAAAATTATTGCAAATAATAAGTTTTATGGATGGCCGTTTATGTAATAATGTATTTGCCGAGTTTTTAACATGGTGCTACATCTTTGGTAAATCTAACGAGATGTCGACATAATTTAGTTGCTGTGTTTGCAGGATGATAATGCATGGGATAATGTCTACAGAAAGCCAAAGCTTGTTTACCTATTTTATAAACCTTTTATTTATTTGTCTACTTATTTCAAAGGCGGCCCTCAGGTAAACAACTCCCATATACATGTTCCAATGAGTTTTCAACATAGTTCGAAACGTAAGTGTTCAAGCTTAGAGCCTGCATACAGTTTTTGTGTTAGTACATATTCTACTCACGGTCTGAATGTCCCATTTCTCCCAGGTGTCCAACAAGCCGTTTTTGTACGTCTGACTCAGATTCTTGTTGACGCCGAGGGCCTCCTTTAAGTCCACCTTGTTAACGGTGTTGTTTTCGATCCACTTCGCTAAGACTGCATCCTCTGACCGCTCGGAAGCTCTAAGAACCATCACCTGGACACTTGCTAAACACAAAACATATCTCATTGAGATGGGTTATTCGAGATGTATTGATCTTTTAAGCATTATCTTACTGGTATTGGGGGGCCTCCGTGGCTCAGACGGTTAGCGCGCTAGCGCAGCGTAATGACCCAGGAGCCTCTCACCAATGCGGTCGTTACGTGGGGAGGTCTGACATCAGCCTGCGGATGGTCGTGGGTTTCCCCCGGGCTCTGCCCGGTTTCCTCCCACCATAATGCTGGCCGCCGTCGTATAAGTGAAATATTCTTGAGTACGGCGTAAAACACCAATCAAATAAATAATAAATAAATAACTTAATGGTATAGCTGAGAACAAATAATACAAGCAATGAGAAATAAAATATAACTTATCCACTGAACTATTATTTACGCTTATTATTTCTGTATAATTAAATCCTTGGAGCAGATTCCACAAAGATATTTCAGACAAATCCAAATTTGGTGAAAATAAGATTTTTCAGCTTTTTTTTTTTTTTTATTCCCAGGAACTAAGATATTGACCACCTCATAAATGTTATCATAAGACAAATATGCCAATACTTCAACTTTCCGTGCCAAAGACTAAGCATTGTAAGGAGATTATAAATTTTGAATTTACCCAAAAGATTTGAGAAATCGGATTCAGGAAAATTATCGTAGTATAAGTTTATGTTAAATATTGTGACAACTTAGTTTCTAGGCGGAGGGAAAAACTGGTGGGGCATTTAGTAAATCGGACCCTTATTTGAGCGTACTTCTAGGCTAGGGCTAGGGAATGTATATTCGTCATGTTAAATTAGATCGTCAGGTTGGGTGTATTAACAGTTGCAATCAAAGTGCAGCTGATATACATATTTTATAATCGACAAATAGTATACTAACATGGTACATTATTGAATACTGATTTCACTCATTCGCCAAAGACTTACCTTGCGTGTTTCCAACAGCACTGAAAACTGTTGACTGTTTCTCTTTGCATGATTCCGTCCTAATTTCGCACTCTATACACATTTTTAGTTCTTTTGTGTGTTGTGCTAAAGGTCGTATTGGGAGCCGACCTTGAGATTATTCACCTGGGACGTCCATCTTGGTTGACAGGTAGTGTGCATGTTCGAATGTCTGTTTCGACGCATGAATTTGTTTGAGCGTGTTTTCCAGGCTGGGGCTAGAGGATTTGTATTTGTCGCGTTGAATTAGATCGCCAGGTTGGGTATATAAACAGTTGCAATCAAAGTGCAGCTGAGATACATATTTGGATTATCGACAACTTATAAACGTGCCCTGTACAAGCTTTGGGTACTGATTTATTACATTCGCTCAAAACATTCCTTGCGTATTTCTAACAGCATTGAAAACTATTTACTACTTCTTTTTACATGAATCCGTTTTAATTTCATACTCTATACACTTTCTAAATTCTTTGGTGGTTTGTGTTAAATGTCGCTTTGGGAACTGGCCTTGCGATTATTGACCCGGAACGTATATTTTGGTAGACAGCTGGTATGCGAAGTTTTGCTTTGACGCCTAGATTCGCATAGCCTTGTAGTTTTGTCATCATATGGATATAATTAGAGATGTACAGCACAGAGAATAAAACCAGAGCAACGACGACAGTGTGATAGCTGGCAAATGGTTTTGCTCTAACTGTTGATATAAGCGCATAAACAGTAGTAAATTGCACGCCCCAAAGCAGAATTAGGTAAAAAAAAAAATGCAGTGATTTTAATTGCAATTTATCAGACGTCTCTGATCTAGAATTATGCAAAATGCTGTGTTGTCATCACATTTAACATACAATCACATGAAAACGGCAAGGGGACCAGGCCTCGCAGTACAGACAACAATCCAACCGAACAGTTCACACGCCTAGAGGTAATAGTCTGCAATCGGCTATGGATAACAAAATGCAGACACCTCAGATTATGATCTATAAAGGAAATGAGTCCCCAGTGTGTCATGTCTGACGTACCGGATGCTGGAAGTACAAGGCACGGCTAAGATGTATATGGATAAGAAGATTATCAACGAAGCTCTGGGGGTAAAAATAAATAGATAGTTGACGGCTGGAGATAATCCGGCAATGTTACAATTTAATAGGCGTATCAGAGCAAATCAGTTGGGCGATAGACGGCTGGAATGAGAGATTTACTGAATCACCAGCTATCACTGTAGAGCCAGTGGAACCTTTTCCAGTGGTGTTATGAAATAATTGAATATCACTAACTTTTTTTAGCTATATACATTAGAAGACATGACTTACCACCTTCTTTGGCATATATCTTCCAGCTATCACTGTAGAAGCAGTGGAACCTTTTCCAGTGGTGTTATGAAATAATTGAATATCACTAACTTTTTTAGCTATATTCCTTAGAAGACATGACTTACCACCTTCTTTGGCATAGATCTTCCAGCTATCACTGTAGAACCAGTGGAACCTTTTCCAGTGGTGTTATGAAATAATTGAATATCACTAACTTTTTTTAGCTATATTCCTTAGAAGACATGACTTACCACCTTCTTTGGCATAGATCTTCCAGCTATCACTGTAGAACCAGGCTCCCTCAATAGTCGTTGGGGATAACTTCAAACTCACAAGACAAATGCAATCAGACTGGTTGCGAAGGTTTGGCACTGCCACCACATCACATTCATCAAACAGCGCACATTGCTTTATACATCCAATAGTCGAGCGGTCGTTTGTGATATGCAAAAGACCAAACGCTAGTTCCGATTTGTCATCCACAGGCACCAGCTTAAAATATTGGTCGCGCCATGAAACTGTGTTGATGAAGCCAATCCCAATTGTAAAGAAATGCGCAAATACAAAATGCTTCGAAGTTTGCGTCATGGTGCTTCAAAATTGGTATATCCTCTGATATAGTAAAAAAAATCGGCGCCTGCTAAAACCAGGTGAAGTATAAAACCAGGTGCACTCGAACTGGAGGTACTTTGTCAATAGTTATCAGTATGTATGGTCACGATTTTTTTTACACAGAATACATCTCTCCTGATAAAACTTGATGCATTCTTCGACTCGACTTTGGCTTATTAACAACCCAGTGGCTTTGATTGCTTAACATTTAGGTCGTTAGCTACTGGTTCACCTACGATCTATCGGATCGGGCAATAGTTCATGGTGCGGTAGGAAACAATGGAACCAGTCCCTACAAACTACATACCTGGTTCAATAGATTCAGCCAGAAGAGACTTTCAACGAACCGGTTTTTTCGTGATCGGGCCGACATGTCACGGCACACGTCTTTAATGCAAACATCGATTTTTCTTTCTATGGGGCATTAATTAAAAGGATTAAGACGAAAAATTTCGTTCTTGGTATGCCCAGAATAGGCGACATTAATCTTTTGTGCTTTACATGTCCGCCATTCTGTCTAAACCTGGCGCTTTCTGTACTTATCTTAATCACTGGTTATAACCAAGTATATTTCTGCCTGCCTTCGATCAAAACCTTAAACATTGACATTATAGGCAATTCAAAATACACACATCTGGCAAAGGATGTTGTTGACCATGAATGCTATTTATTTATTATTAAACTGTATGGGGCATAATGAACGCGATACAGCACAGCCTGGTGTTTGCCCTTTAGCCACGCCTAAGCAGGATTTGTAACAGGAAATCTATTCGCGTGGGATAAAGCTGTATACATTAATACAGAATCATCATATATAGCACAAGAGCACCTGACGAGTGGTGTTTTAGCTTGTTAATTCTACTGCTCACTTCAGTACATCCATCGTTCAATATTTTGGTCAATGTCAAAAGATCAGTATTAGTATAGTATCGGAATTAACCCACTGACTGGCATTTATTGTATCGCCTTGTTGGTGTTTTCATGCCAGTTGGGGTGTGGTATTCTCCCAGTTACAAGAAGCCGTATTTCATCTGTTATGTGAAGCAATTTACCAGTTATCACACTGTTGTCGCTGCTCTATATTCTTTATATGCTGTACGCTTTATATTAAATGGTAAGTTTGCTGGTATTTAGATAGCAAATCTGCTACAGAGTTTTCAGGGAAACATACCAGTCCTAATCAAGTGTGATAATCGCAAGATATTTCCAATAGTTTAATTTATTAGGATACAATAAAGGGTTTGTGTCACACGACGCATCTGCTGGCATAATATCATCGGAAAGTCGCGCGAAAATCGATCAGCGACAGCGCGCTGTAGACTGTTTCGCCGTCTTTTCACAGCTCTTAGCTACATCATCTTAAATGGCTACAGTTTTCATTCCCGCAGTCCTTCCAGCACGTGTCGACCTGTACGTCCTCTCTACATCACTGCCACCTCTAGAAAAGCCTTAGATGCATTTGTATCAAGTATTATCAGAAACAATTGTTGAAACAGAGGGTTTGCGTTATTTGACATCACTTCTTGGCTCATCAACGTGATTCCTGTGACCTCTGTGTTGTTCAAGATATGTATAAAAAATTTGCCAATGGTGAAAGTGAAGTAAGGCGAACGTGGAGAGTGACACCAGAGCTGTAAGGGGTGCGGTTAAAACTATTAGAGGATCTTTCACTAATAAACGTACGTAAACAAATAAACGATAAGACGATGATGGTGTTCTGCAGCATGTAACACTACGGAACTTCAATGGGCTGCTAACTATATTGCCCGTGATAATCTTGATAAGTGGTTATTTTTCCAGCTACGAAATGGTGCGTAATGTTCTGTCCATATTTGTCAATAAGATTGACGTTGGAGTGTTTTCGACACACTAGACTTTGAATTAATATTTATTTACTTACTTAAAGTTGCTTAACGCCCTACTGAAGAATGTTTCACTTCTGCGACGGCGGTCATATTTACGGGAGGAAACGCGAGTGATCGGTGAAAACCTCCTACCTTTAGTGTGTCGTCTACAGCTTTTTGTCATCTAGGCCTCATAAGCCGTAAGATGGGGAATATGAAAAAATTGATTTATTTATTTGACTGGTATTTTACGCCGTACTCAAGAATATTTAACTTACGCGACGGCGGATAGCATTATGGTGGGAGGAAACCTGGCAGATTCCTGGGGGAAGCCCAAGACCATCCGCATGTTGATGCCAGACCTGAAAAATTTAAGCAGTAACCCGCAAGCAGTAAATTTAAAGGCGTGATGTAGTTTAATATATATTTTATCTGAAAAAGGATAATTTGCAACTTCAAAAAATAAAAGCCGCGTTGTAAATGAAAGGACTGAGATAAAATAAAAATAAAAATTACCTTGATGGTAATTTCTGCAAATAGTCCCAATCATGTTAACAAATAAGTCATACTTTCGAATATCCATGCAGTGATGGTTAATTGCATGACTGCAATTAACATACATATTATGAAATAATGAGAAATTCCAGCATTTCAATAAACAATGATACACATTTGTGTTAACAGTGGAAATGAAAGTCACGTTAACATATGGATGACCTGTTTTAGTGAACAGCGAGAGAATTATTGACGACATTCTGTCAGTTAAGTCTTTGTGAGGGATTGCCTCCGTGGCAGACGGAGTTATCGTGCCAGCACGCCAGTTGTGAGTTCGAACCCAGATCATGCTTTCTTCCTTTCCGGCCGTACATGGCCTTGCAGTAGCCTGCGGATGATCGTGGGTTTCGCCCGGGCTCTGCCTGGTTTAATCCCACCATAATGCTGGCCGCCAACGTATAAGTGAAATATTCTTGAGTCTGAAAACCCCAATCAATTAAATAAATAAATTTGTATGTGACTTCTGCATTTCAGGAATGCCGTATCAGTAAGATGGAAAAGTATGATTTTGTCTCTTTCTTTAAGAAAGCCCCGCAGTATTTCATTACTTCATAGGTTATAACCATTTTGTGTTATTGCTTTGCTTTGATTTCGTTGCCTGTTTCCAGATTTTGCGCTGGGGACCAGGCAACAAAACGACTCCAATTATGGCTTTCTCCTAAGGGAAGGGAGTTAACTGATGGTGTTTCTAAACACATGTACTTAATACTGTACGCTGGCTTAATTCCCTTTACACACTTTTTTGCATAGCTTTGCCACACTTGTTAACAATTTTCCAATTTGTTTAAAATGTATCATTTAACTAAACGACATTATATAAGTAAATTATGTAAAAGTAAGATTTTACTGATTTTAATGGAATAAAAAAGAATGGTCGAATAAACAGATTATATTTAGTATGTCTGTCTTAATTTTTCTACATCTTTGGAACATATGTATATTTGTGTGTATGTTTGAAGTTTTAAGTCGAACATTTGAGTAATTTTAGAATAGTGAAAAATAAATAAATCTAATAAATTGCAATTAACATCACTACATGTTTTACATGATTCTGCTTAAGCCATGGTGCTAATGAACGTGTAATTTGTTACTATTTATACATTTACATGAACAGTTAGAATAACACGTAAATTGACAAGAGGCCGTATTTCACCGGGTACGTATGATAACTTGGCAGCTATCACACTGTCGTGGATGCTCTGTTTATTCTCTCTATGCAGTACGTCTTTAATTATATTATGTAGTCATATAACGACGAGAAGTCATTTGTTGTGTGTACATATGATGTGTCTACTTGTGGCAAGGCGAGTCCGTGAAGTACTCTGAAGGTTAATACCGACCACACAAGTACGTGGTAAAGTCCTTGGTATGACTCGACCCAGGTTTGATCCAGGGCCTCCCGTCTTCCAGGACGGACGCTTTAATCATTATGCCAACGAAGTAGTCTTCTTTAGAACGTAACTACCGTTTGAACTAGACCAGTCTAGTGGAGCTAAGGTACAAGAGGGTGTATAACTTACTACCTTTTAAACATTTAAATAATCAGTCAATATATTAAACCCCAAACAATAATGTGAAATCCGACCTCTTGTAAGTTTACCTAGTTTATGGCTTTATTCTAAGTGTTCATTGAAGCACAAATATCAATTTATTCCTAAAATGCCATAGCAAACGTTTTTGGCAAATATTTCTGATGTTGTCCACTTGTTTTGTGCTTTGTATGGCAATAGGAATGGCAGAAATGATTTATTTGTTTATTTGATTGGTGTTTTACGCCATACTCAAGAATATTTCACTTATACGACGGCAGACAGCATCATGGTGGGTGGGAAAGGGGCCTAGCCCGGGGGAAACCCACGACCATCCGCAGGTTGCTGGAAGGCCTTCCCACGTACGGCCGGAGAGGAAGCCAGCATGAGCTGGACTTGAACTCACAGGGTCATTACACTGCGCTAGCGCGCTAAACAACTGAGCCACGGAGGCCCCTTGGCAGAAATGAAGCACACTTTTCTTAAATGTTGTGTTAGACATTTATTTATTTATTTTTTTAATCTACAGTTTAAAATTACTATCCACGTGTTATGTACATGCTCTCGTGACGAAAAATGACTGGTAGAAATGAGGAACAGAGGTAGGTTTTACCTAAGGATTCCAGAAATGTAACGTTTTTGATCTCTGTATTTAGATATTTACCAAACAAGTTTTTCAGGCCTCAACCTAGGGAAAGAGGGGGGGGGTGTAACAATGGCTTTGAAGTTAAGTCTCCTATCAGGTTCCACGAGTCTGGTAGTCTGGTAGGTAATAAGGTAGGCCAGCCAGAAATATTCTCAACACTGTGAAAACAACTATTAGGGAAAGAACAATGGAGTATGGGTTTGGGAGGGAACAGGGGGTGATGGGACTAAGCCTTTGTATAAAGTGTACACGTGACTTGTTGCTTCTGAAGTGATCACTAATAGGATCGTTTTCTGAAACCGTGTAAAATCGTTTTGGCCACTTCAAATGTGATACTGGTATTTCTGTCTGCAGAAGATGGTTTAAGTAAGAATAGCAAAGGAAAGGGACATAGAAGGCTGAATGGCTTCTATGCGTGGTATACACAAAAAATTGACAGGAAGACCGAGGTCGATCAGCAAACATGTAGCCTTCAGCTTCTGTGGTGATATCGACAAAAAATAAATAGGGCGACGGTTATAGAAGTTGCCATGATTGATAGATTAGTGGGCAGGGTAGCCACGAGAGCAGCCCTGATCATGAGAATCACGCGAGTCTAATGTATCATGTGACTATCATTGTCTGACGTCAGTCCACGTGGGACCTCTGGTCGACATGATACATATATACCGCCGGGAGGTATTACATCTGTCCAGCATCAAACAGAATTATTCGATATGATGTTGAAAGTGGCATCTCAATCCCAGCCTGCCTGCCAAAGTCTATTCATTTGGGTTAAATCTGCAAACGTTTAACCCTGTGGCCATAACATTAAGTTTTCGTGTTCGACAGCAAAAGCTATAACATTTTCTAAGTGTATGGTTGTTCCTCAAATAACACCCGTAATGTTAAAGACAAAACCATTCAGTGTTTTGTTGGTTGTACGGTACAAACATGCACAGAGATAGAAAAATGTCGTGTTGTATGAAAGAGCTCCGTATAACATTGCTAAGTGAATTTGCTTGCAGCAAGCTGTGTGGTGACCAGTAAAATTTGAAGTAAGCTGGGTGTAACGATACTCTCTACGTACATACAATGCATCTGCCCTGGATGACGAGAGACAGGAATGTACGCTTCCTTCTTCGAATATTAATGCTATTCTTAGTTTGGCACTTGCACGTGGCAATCCCGGCATGGAATATCTAAAACGCCAATGGCTAGATTAGGGATAGATTCTGGTGCATCCGGTGAACATTAATCCTTATCTAAAATGCGCTCATAAAACGTATACATGTATATCTCACAGGACAATACTGATCCGTCGAAACGCGCAGGAACACAACAACCAAGATTAATTCCCTGTCGATTCCACTGATTTACCACAGATTATCTGTGGATGGTAACTAATTACGCGGAACGGAACACCGTTAGAAGAGGGATTATGTAGTTTACAAACGAACTGTGTTTTTTTCAACGTATAAAGGATGAATGCGGGATGCACACATAAGGGTTCTGCTACGTTAAGTGCATTTATTTATTTAGCTTTATCTTCTGATGTGAATACTATGTAACTTAATACACAGCTACTGGCGCACAACGTTTTTACCGATGTGGGGTTTCCGCAAATCTCCTCTCTCTGGAGGGTTGTACAAACGCTCTGTGTTTCACGAAACGACAGCCACACAACCTCATTTCCCACCAATATGCTTAAGATATGACGCATTTGAGTGTTCTTAACGCGACCTTACTTCATACAAGCATGAACCAGAAAAGAGGCATGTCTGTACTTTTACGCCATCGCAGTTTCTAGCAGCAATTTTTCAAATCGTAGGCATAAGTGGAACGCACACCAATTTAATGTTTCATTCCAACTGAATTCATTCTATAATTGGCGCTGTAAACTTTTTGGCAAATCTTTGTTATATTGTCCATTTTTGATGTACTTTGTAGGGCGGCGGATAGGAATAGTATAAATGAGGTGCACCTTTCTTCAATTGTGTTTTAAACGTTTTTTTTTTTTTAATTATTGATTTTATATTTTTTATTATTGCTCTCCACTTGTTGTGTACATACTTCCATAACTATGTGACGGGTAGAGATGAAGAATAAAGGTAGTTTTTTTCTTTGAAGGATTCAAGAAAGGAAATGTTCTTTGATCTCTATATTTAGTTAGTCACATGTTCTAATATGTATTGTGGCAAATTAGCTTTGCAGGCTTCAGACAAGGGGGTAACAATGGCTTTAAATGTAAATCTTCTATCAGATGCCAGGTGTCAGTCTGGCAGGTAATGAGCTGGGTCAGCCAGAAATATTCTCAACGCTGTCAAAACAACTATTAGGGAAAGAACAATGGAGTATGGGTTTGGGAGGGAACAGGGGGTGATGGGACTAAGCCTATGTATAAAATCTACACGTGACTTGTTGCTTCTGAAGTGACCACGAATAGGATCGTTTTCTTTAACTGTGCAAAACTGTTTTGGCACTTCAAATGTGATACAGCTATTCCTGTCTGCAGAAGCTGCTTTCAGTGAGAGTATCAAAGGAAAACGACCTAGGAGGCTGAATGCATTGTATGTATGGTAAACACGGAAAACAGACTTTGAGACCAGCTTCGATGAGCAGACGTTAACTCTTCAGCTTCTTTGGGGATATCGACAGAAAAACAAATAAATAGGGCGGCGATTATAGAAGTTGCCATGATTGATAGATTAGTGGGCAGGGTAGCCACGAGAGCAGCCCCTGATCATGAGAATCACGCGAGTCTAATGTATCATGTGACTATCATTGTCAGACGTCGGTCCACGTGGGACCTCTGATCGACATGATACATATATACCGCCGGGAGGTATTACATCTGTCCAGCATCAAACAGAATTATTCGATATGATGTTGAATGTGGCATCTCAATCCCAGCCTGCCTGCCAAAGTCTATTCATTTGGGTTAAATCTGCAAACGTTTAACCCTGTGGCCATAACATTAAGTTTTCGTGTTCGACAGCAAAAGCTATAACATTTTCTCCGTGTATGGTTGTTCCTCAAATAACACCCGTAATGTTAAAGACAAAACCATTCAGTGTTTTGTTGGTTGTACGGTACAAACATGCACAGAGATAGAAAAATGTCGTGTTCTATGAAAGAGCTCCGTATGGCATTGGCGAGTGAATCTGTTTGCAGCTTACGGTGTTATGAGCGGCAAAAGTGGACAGAAGCTGTGAGTAACGATACTCTGCACATATATACAACGTCTCTGCCTTGGATGACGAGGGACAGGAATGTACGCTTCCTTCTTTGAATATTAATGCTATTCTTAGTTTGGCACTTGCAACTGACAATCCCGGCATGGAATATCTAAAACGCCAATGGCTAGATTAGGGATAGATTCTGGTGCATCCGGTGAACATTAATCCTTATCTAAAATGCGCTCATAAAACGTATACATGTATATCTCACAGGACAATACTGATCCGTCGAAACGCGCAGGAACACAACAACCAAGATTAATTCCCTGTCGATTCCACTGATTTACCACAGATTATCTGTGGATGGTAACTAATTACGCGGAACGGAACACCGTTAGAAGAGGGATTATGTAGTTTACAAACGAACTGTGTTTTTTCAACGTATAAAGGATGAATGCGGGATGCACACATAAGGGTTCTGCTACGTTAAGTGCATTTATTTATTTAGCTTTATCTTCTGATGTGAATAATATGTAACTTAATACACAGCTACTGGCGCACAATGTTTTTACCGATGTGGGGTTTTCCGCTATCTCCTAGGTGTTTTACGAAACAGCTGCCACAGGAACCTACTTCCCAATACAATGCACCAGATTTGAAGCATATTGGTGTTTTTGCGCTGCCTATTTCCCCATCAGCATGTACCAGACATATTTCTATAAGCGTCGTTTCTGTTTAGATGGACACAGCATGGTATCAATGTTATCTCAATACTTCCTATAGAGTTAGCGCGCTACCAATGCGGTCGCTGTGAGTTCAAGTCCAGCTCATGCTGGCTTCCTCTCCGGCCATACGTGGGAAGGTCTGCAAGCAACCTGCGGATGGTCGTGGTTTTCCCCGGCTAATGTCCCGTCATAAAACCTTGTATACCACATTTATTTATCTATAACATTTAAGTATCAATCTGTAAATTTTATTAAGTCGATAGACATGAATTATTATCAGATTTTAGTTGAATGCGTTCACTAGAGTGTTTAAAAGGCCTGCTAAACGTGAAAATTGAACACCGCAAAGGTTGTATGTCAAAAACCACATGGAAAGCGGCGCATGAAGGCGATCGAAATCCGGCTGTGTTTTAGGTATGGTAGAGTTATGGTGACGTCACTGACAAACTAGACACAAATGAAGATATATGGGTTAAATTTCCCAGCTTTTTATTTATTTATAGATAAAATATTACCCTTTTATCGTTGTGAAAAGCGATATGTTATTCTCTGTGATATAGCATCTGTTATTGTAGTTATAGTACATAGTTGGGTGTAATAGCATTTTTGTTCGTATTATTGTAAGAAAGATGGTTACAAATAATAAAACCCAGTGAAGGTTGTACAACATGTTTTTTCGATGGGTATACCTCATGTCTGTCAGTAGAGAAATATTACTTTAGGGTTTTAATGCGTCATATTGAAAATTCTTCATTTTTTTCAGGCTCTCACACAAAACATTGTCAAGCTGAAGACAGAATGAATACTTGCGTTTCGAATACACACTTAACTGGTTACACTTTAGGGCTCTTTTGTTGCGCTGTTCAGAGGTTTAGTTGGGTATAACGTAATACGTTTGAATAATAGATGTACAAACGTATATAGGGGCCTCCGTGGCTCAGTTGCGGCCGCTGTGAGTTCAACTCCAGCTCATGCTGGCTTCCTCTCCGGCCGTACGTGGGAAGGTCTGTCAGAAATCTGCGGATGGTCGTGGGTATCCCCCCGGACTCTGCCCGGTTTCCACCCACTATAATGCTGGCCGCCGTCGTATAAGTGAAATATTCTTGAGTATGGCGTACAGCACCAATCAAATAAATAAATAAATAACAAACGTATATACTGGATAAGGTCCTTCACTTTACATACCCGAAGGTTCGTCAGAAACTTGCCAGAGGTCGATGGTTTAACTATAAAATTATTTAACCATCCGGAATGTGAAAAATTCTTGAACATGGTATTAAACACCCATTCTCTTAATACACCGGTTATGATAAAAAGATCATCACTTATTTTATCTGTTTGAATTGTGGATAGTTCAGTTAATACGTATATGATTTCTTCCCTTTGGCACATCCATGGCCTTAATCTTCCCCATTGTATTGGCTTGGCTTAGTTCTTGTTCTGACCCTTGTGTCCATAGCTGAAATACACAAGTGACCAACAACAGTCTAATGAATGACCACACTGTGATTTGAGTCCTCGTTTCATGATTGGAGGAGAGAATATAGAGCAAATCTTAGCAGAGCAAACGTTCACATAGCACGGAAGTATGGGTGGCAACTTCCCCATAACGACAGTTAGGACGACTATTGTAGTTTACATGCAGAATACACCGACAATTCCAAGTAACTGGGGATAAGATCTTGGCGCTGGGTCGCGTTTCATTCGAAATCATCAACACACCCTCGTCAGAATATATGAACAGTGAATCTGCTTCTGTTGTTCGAGTGGTCTTAATACAGTTTGGTGACGAATTAAGCGTGGTTTTAAGCGACCAGGCTCGTGTTTTAGTTCATTTGTCATGATTTTTATCATCCGTACAAATAAATATCAAGCATAAAGGTCTATGAATGGATTTAGAAACCATTTTGTACCCTATGTTCCATTTAATGTACTGAGCTTTAAGTCATCGCTGGCCAGTAATAAGATCGAACTGTTCAAACAGAATTACAGACTTTGTATTTGCTGAGAGGAATACAAAAATACTGGAAATACTGGCCGCACCTTTATTTTCTTATAGAGTACAATAGAATACATTTGACGCACAATTCAGTTAGAGGCAAAATGTATTTGAGACTTGATGGCAAGCGGATGACGAGGAAACAATTCCAGTGCTGCGAAACGTTGTAGATGAGATACTCATGTAGGTTACTTGAATGAGCTCTAATTTAGATTCCTGTTTCTAACAGCATTTCCATTGACGAAAGTACTTATTTATTTATCTAATGGATGTTTTTCTCCGTACTCAGGAATATTTCACTTATACGACGACAGCAAGCATTGTGGTGGGAAGAAACCGGGCGCCAGGCGGAAACCCACGACCATCTGCAGGTTGCTGGCAGATTGACGAAAGTAAGTTGCAAACATAGTGCGTGTACTATTTATGCCATTTCGCACACCTGTCTTCCATGTATTAATATGGGCTAACACGACGGCGGTTGGGATCAAAGCAAGCAGCCAAAAGAGCATTCCCATGCAGACGAGCAAATAGTTCTCAAGCTGGCTTGCCTAATTTAAGCTCTAATTCAATAAACGGCAATCGAGGCAGAGTGGAATGAAGTTTAATGATGTCGCCGTCATGTTGTTTTAGAAATAGATGAGGGTTCGGTCAGGTTCTCCGGAGGGACCGAGGATTTGGCTCGGGGGCTTGTTGGTGGCGTGCCAGACCAATGATACCAGTCAGGCTGCCAACTGTCCAGACCCGTAGCCTTAATTCCTCAAAGAAGCCCACGCTGATTTTATTCCTGGGTTTCGTAAAATAAGAAAAAACGCGGTTAGCGCGTCCGTTGGGTATATTTGTTAATAAACAGACTTCGTTTTTCGATGAATGCTATCAACAACAACTGTAGCAGACATGGCTGCCACATACATTTTGTCAAGAGTATGTTACATACTGACCATTTAGGTAGACTGACATGCTACAAATGCTGATGACATGCTGATTGTGGGGGCAGCGCAGAGCACCCATTAATGCCTAATCCTTTTTAGTGCACGCTCATTACGTCCATAAACCAGATTTATCCACTAGGACTACATTTTGTTCTATTCTTTGGAACATAAAGTAGCACATACGAAATTTCTTCTTTTTTTGTGCAGTATATAACGAGCAGGTATACACCTGTGTAGCTGGAGGAACATCCTGTACACATAAATTGGTACACGATGTCGCCTCTATATTCTGGCGGTGTTGGATCTTTATTGTTGACTATGGAGTTGATTTTCTTAGTTTTCCAGCGCGTGATAATTTTAACGGGTCCATTCAGTTCATTATATCTGGGGAGAGTGCGCCGGACCTGGGATGTCATCTTATGGCTTATCTAGGGGAGAGAAAATCCGTTGGGTAAACTTTTTGGTTAGATTTTCACATACAGATTTAGGAAAATCATCCCATGACATGAAAGTATTCACGTTATCTAGTTTCCTATTAAATAAGGTTAAGTTGCTGCAAATCTCTGGTGCTCTGGCGAAGAGGGCCCTAATCCAGGCGCTTTTTATGGCCCATGGTTGGAAACTGTCGTAGTTGATATACTCTTTGGTACAGGTTGGTTTGCGGAAAATTGTTGTTGAAAGATTGTAGTCAAATTGTACTTGGAACAGGTGTAAACATTGTTGAAATAAAATACAGCGTCTTATAATAAACTAATTCGTGAATTTCTCATAAAATATCTTTAGGGGGCTAAACGATTTTGTCTCGTTTTTCCAAGTAATTTCCTACAGATGAAACTATAGGACAACAGCTGATGCTAGAAATGTTTAATGCGGAAGTATCTAGCAACAGTATCTGCTTTAAATTTGTGTCTGTTTGCCGTGGTGTCACTCCCCCTCGATCCCTCAACCGCAAGATTCCTCCCCCTCCCACCCCTCACCATGTAACGGTTCATGTGATGGATAAATCAGTGCACATGACCAAGATTTCCCTGATGCAAATAAGCTGTAGCGGATTTGGTTGTTCACAAAGGTGCAGTTTAAAATGACCCTGTCGGATGAGAAAAGAAAGGCAAGCTGTAAAGCGTTATCGTAAGATTTGCTGACAATTAGACGGCTGTGTTAAAGTATGCACACCGCCTCTCAGGCGCTTTGCCTTGTTAGCCCCTTATTTTTTAAGTGCTGTTATGCAAAATTAAACTGTTTTGCATTTCGCACATTTTCCAGCTACTTGAAGCCATAACCAATGCAAATCAACCGAATGGCAATAAATGCAATAAATAACTTACAGACATACGTTCATCATATGTATTTTATAAACATATTAAAAAAACTTTCGACGTTAAAACATCATACACCTAAATCCAGTGCAATTTAATGATAAACTTGGTTAAAGCATTAAAGACGGTTTTAACCTAGCTACCAGTTTATACCAAACGAAATTATAGATAGAAAACATTATGGCAGAATTGAAAAGCTTTTCTCGCGATGGCCCCCCCTTGCAGGTTAGGCAACACTCGCTATATTCGCAGATGACATTAGTTTTTTTTATCAACAATTTAAATTCATTTCTTTTATATACTCTTACACTGTTGTAATGATCATTAAATCACTCCTTTTTTATCACTCCCTTGTAACGTTGTGCAACGTTTATGTAAATAGTCGTGCAGTCTGATTATTTTTCTATCTGACACCTATCACCATGTTTATCAGCCTGTGTGTACTTTGTGGAGTCGCCAAATAGTAATTTGGCAATACATCTAAAATAAATTTAAACGAATTGCTTGAAACTGTTTCGACTACATTAAATAAGAGTGCATCCTTCAAAATTAAATCTGAAATAAACAAACATAGGCTGTCCTCAAGGATGAAAACCAATGGTGAAAGTCAATTTGTGTACAGCACGTGTAATTTTACACCTTTTATGTTTAGTTCGTGAGGAGAATTTGTATGAAGGCGATTGATCGATAATTAGTTAATCATCTTTGGCAGCGTAACAGCTGTAATCTCCTTTTAGTGACACGTTATTGCCAGTTTGATTGACTAACTGGAGAATTAATCGACGTTATTCTGAGTTTTTGGGGCAAGTCATGTAGATGTGGTACCAGCACAGGTCGAAGTTCCGTCTCAACAGTTTTCTTCAAGCTCAGAGCAGCTTCAGTTCCATCTGCGATAGATGTGATTTTGGTAACTTGACATTTATTAAAGGGGCGTTCGGACTGTGCTGATGTGTTTATTTATTTCACTCGTGTTCAACGCTTTGATAAAGAATTTTTGTTTATTTATGTGACTGATAATTAAACTCAGTGATAAAGAATTTGTGTTTATTTTATTTCACTGATGTTTCACGCGGTGATAAAGATTTTGTATTTATTTGACGGGTGTCTAACGCAGTGATTAAGATAATGTATTTTTTTATATGACAGGTGTTTAACGCAGTGATAAAGATAATGTATTTATTCATGTGACTGGTAATTGACGCGGTGATCTGGAATTTTTTCTTTATTTATTTGACTGCTGTTTAACTAATAATAAAGACTTTGTGTTTATTTATTTGACTGGTGATTAACGCGGTGATAAAGACTTTGTGTTTATTTATATTGTATAATATGATTTAGTCATTTATTCAAGACGCGTTGCCTTATAATGCTCAGCAGTGGGATGTCCAATATACAGTATGCGTATGGTAATGTTCTGGGATTTAGAATGTAAGGCATTGTTGAGCAGTGTTTTTGGATCGATGATGCAGGCATCATTGATTTATTTTTTAATATTTTTATTTATTTGAATTTGAATGTGAATAGTATAAGTGAAAAAAATGACGATATACGGATTTAAACAACAATCAAACTGAATGGAAAGATGGCAGGTAAAGCTGTCTTTTTAAAAAATTGACGGAAATTCGCAAGTATCTGGCAGCTTCTGTACTCAACGAATTCAGCTTTGCCTTTGAGATTGACCAGTTAATTATTACATAATTGTTAGATGATATGAGGTGGTATGATCAGTTAATTTGTAGGCTTGTCACAGCATTACGAAATATTTCCTATTTTGTATGAAGACACTCGGAACCGGAATATAGCCGACCACATATCATCTAGTCCTCCGAAATTTCAAGTTTAATGAGCAAATCACAGAACAAACTGCTAGATTCGCTAATTACCAACAAGGTGGACACGACCACGAAAAGGAAGTGTGACGCATGCACCATATTTAATAACCACTTCGCTGACTTGGGCTTCCGTTACTAAACAAAGCTTCCCTCCAATGCAGGTGTATTTGGTTATATGAAAGCCCCCTTTTCTCTAATCACATGTCTGTAAGATTTCCTCTCTCAAAGATTCCAGCAGAAGTTCAGGCTGAAAATCGTGTGGATCTTTCTTTTGACGGGTTGCTTTACTCGTCTGCAGCAAGCGTTAACCAGCTAGCCGATTGGATTAGCGGGAAAAGTGTCGCCAAATCCTTCCTGAAGTCCCTAAAGTCCTCACACTGTGCTTTGTACTGTTTACTAATGATAACATTTAGGTAACATTCGTCAGTGGGAGCTAAGTACATTTAGGAAGGCGATCTTTTATAGCTCAGTGGTGGCTCTCTCTTGTCAGGAATGAGGAAAAACACCTTTTACATCGTAGTTAATAATGAGATTTTAATCTTTCATGAAGAAATTTATTTGGCCACGGAAACCTATCCAGTTGACGAAAACAGGATTGATAGACTTATGTAGAAAATTGATCTCATATCATTTTGTCACAAAGCTCTGAGCGAACCCGATGTCGTAAAGTCTGTATGGAAAGGCGCACCACAGATCGCCAAAAATAAGTGTTGAACAAAAGAAACGACAGAGCCTGTACGTGGTACATCGGGAATGCATTGCGATTTATTTTGTCAAACGCCATTGTGAATAATCAGAGGGCAGTGGTTTATACCAGGCGATTTTCTCCATCAATCCAACCTACCCGCTGTCGTATATTAACTGAAATATTCTTAAGTATAGCATTAAACATCTACCACTCCATCAGTCATAATTTACGAGAAAAGTCACTTTGACAGTTATAATTTGTCTATATTGTGTGATGTTCCTTTCAGACAGAATTGATATCAGTAAAATTCAATTATAGGGTTTTTTGGCTGGCGTTTCGTATAGCCAAGTCAAACGTATGTCATAGGGTATAAAGTCGACTGTCCAACTGAGGAACAGTGTAGTAGCAGACTACAATGAAGGCGCAATGGATTGACTCGTCAAATTAATGCGTTATAAATGTCCAACCGTATTATTTAAACAAGTAATCAGACTGTATGTTACCGTTTATCAGATTTATGACAAATCAACCTTGCCTATAGCTGTTTGCGTTTACCGACGGAACCTTTGCCGGGGCGGATGTGCTATCTGATGTATCTGATGCGAAATGGCTCAGTTGGTTCTACATTTGACTCTACTAAATTAATAAAAAAATATTCCGGATATTGTGAAGCACGATTGAGATCAGCCACACCCTTTCAATGCTGACACAAAGTAGGGAGTTACCTCATAAAAGTCGTTTTAGTGTATTTGCAGCATCAGCCAATGAGATAGAGCTATTAATCATATCACAGCAACTCACCGGATATGTATTTTTGGTGTGGTTATACATGGTACTTGTAGGCGGTATCGAATAAGGACTGAAACCATACCTTAAACGAGGATTCCGAAAATAAAATGACAGAGGGATAAACTTCTACATGTATCTACCAGTGTAGATTGTAACTTTTCTGATACCATATGGGGCTGACTCCACAGAGTGGACTTAAATCAAAATTGAAAACCCCTTCACAGTGCTCAGTTTTTGTTACTGGAAGTTGAACGTTAGATACATTTGTCTTAAGGTAACAATGAAAAGGTGGACAAAATGTTAATCTCTTAAGCCGAAAAATAAACTTTAAAGCTTTGTGGAACCGACCCGTGGTTGAGAGTTCGTCTGACCGTAACAGTCCACAAAGTCCGACATTCTTATACAACCCATAAACCATAAAGGAGCCTTTCAAAGCAATAATCGCAAAATCCATTTTCCAAATGACTGTTCCCAAAGGAGCATGTAACAATTAAAAAATATACACATAGTAAATAAAGCTGGTGACATGTTAGACACAAGCAGTCATCAGTTTTCAATGATGCAGGGAACACAGTCGATTTTCTAGGCATGAAACTTGCAGTCTGTAAATAATTAATAATAATTTGTATATTCGTAAGGAACACCTTGCCTAGTGTACTTTCTCACCAACTTCTAAATGCCACTTAAAGAGACTTGTTCCTTAAAAACGAATAGATGTATAAATTGTTTTACTTTTATACAACTGACAGATGGGTTTCACAGCACGAGGAAACAAGACAAAAAATGGACAAGTCAAATTGTCATATACCTGCAAAACGCATTCAGTGTAAATCGCTTAAGTTGTTTACTTAGACCACGTGAACCTGCTGGCCATGAGTTGCAGCCTTATAACTTCCGGTTTCGAGACCTCCCTTTTACAGGATGTCCCAATGCCGCCATATTTACAGTGTTATACCAGACTGTTAATGTAAATATAAGACGTTACCTTGAGAAATTGACATCGACCAATTCTTTTGGTGTGTATGAAATTGACAAGCGTTAAGCGATATACCGTTGTTAAATCATGACAAAAAGGCGAAACTTGAAATTTAAACGAAAACCTTCAGCAAGTCAAGCCGGAGCTCTTACTCTTAGTTAAGCATATTGCCCATAAGCTCCGCGTGGCCTCCGTGGCTCAACTATGAGGTCGCTGTGAGTTCAAGTCCAACTCATGCTGGATTCCTCTTCGGGTGTACGTAGGAAGGTCTGGCAGCAAGTTACGGATGGTCGTGGGTTTCCTCCGGGGTCTGCCTGGTTTCGGCCCACCATAATGCCGCCCGCCGTCGTATAAGTGAAGTGTTCTTTGAATGTGGCGTATAACACCAATCAAATAAATAAATAACATAACATAAGTTCCGCCATTATCATAGCCCACTTGGTAAATAAAATCGTTATTGATGGCTTAGTAAAAAAAATCCATAAAGAGAATTGTTTGGTAATACTTAGAAAAACTAACATTAATTTCATGTTGTGTATAGATTATACCACAAGAGCTGTAAGTTATGCATAAATATATGTATATGGGTGATTTTTACATTAAACATTAAGTACATTCAAAAGCCAGAATAGAACACTCTAAGACGAACATCTAGATGTGCTAAGGTAAGGTACATGATCCCCTGTCTAAGATAGAACAAAACACAACGCTCTAAAACGAACATCTGGATGTGTAAAGCTAAGGTACATGACTCCTGTCTAAAAGAGAACAAAACGCAACACTCTAAGACGAAACATCTAGATACGCTAAGGTAAGGTACATGAGTCCTGTCTAGAACAGAACAGAACAAAACACAACACTCTAAGACGAACATCTAGATGCGTTAAGGTAAGGTACATGACCCCTGACTAGAACAGAACAAATTGCAACACTCTAAGACGAACACCTAAATGTGTTAAGGTAAAGTACATGACTCCTGTCTAGAACAGAACAAAACGCAACACTCTAAGACGAACATTTAGATGCGTTAAAGTAAGGTACATGGCTCCTGCCTAGAACAGAACAGAACAAAACGCAACACTCTAAGACGAACATTTAGATGCCTTAAGGTAAGGTACATGACTCCTGACTAGAACAGAACAAAATGCAACACTCTAAGACGAACATTTAGATGTGTTAAGGTAATGTACATGACTCCTGTCTAGAACAGAACAAAATGCAACACTCTAAGACGGGCATCTAGATGTGTTAGGGTAAGGTACGTTTTCCGAGCTGAGGTACATTACTGTAAAAGCTGTATGGAGCGATACCTGACTCCTAACATGTTTTGTATCAGTATACTACCAGACGTCTCAGCGTTGGTCACATTATTTGAGTAGTATAAACTGAACAATTATCTGACCAGTGAGATACGTGTGAAAGTGTGAAAAAAGTCTCAATTCCTTGTATTCAACACTTGGTATTCAACACTTAAATGATTAAGTCCAATAAGACATATTTCTGTTGAATATAAAAGATAGCTTTTAATAATTCTTTTTTTCCCAACATTAGCATTATGGAAACCAATAAGACCCCTTGTACCAGTAGCTATCATGGTTCACTGTCTTACTGTATTTAAATGTAAAATCATTAGTATTATTTATTACAGGCCTCGAAAAAGTTGTCTAGTCGACCAAAAGCTTAACCTCTGCGACTTGTACGCTGTGGGCGACTAATCAGCTGAGCTTATTAGCTCGTTTCCCATTTCCTGGGATACCGTAGGAATAATGAGTCAAGGGTTGGATAATCCTCCCTGGCTGCCCGGGCGAGGGAGCGTTCCAGACAAACGCTCTACAAAGATAGCTCCGGCGAGCCGCTGAAACGCTGTACAATACCCCCGCAACTCATAATTAATACATGTATAAATATTTGGTCAAACTTGTGGCGGGTGCGAGTGGAGAGGCCAGCGTATTGAGCAAGGCACCTGTCAGATTTGTCATATAAATGGATCTTGGTCAGTTCGCATAGCAAACAGCGCGGCACGAACAGTTGACATTAATTTTTACTCCTAACTGGATAAACGGGAACTGCGTGTGCTGATTTCGTTACGCTGAGGTTGCTTTGGTCTCGCAGTTTCAGGAAAGGTGAGTGATTTCTTTTTTTATACATTCATAGGACTACGAAACTATATCTACGTACATATATATGTGTGTCCGATGGTGAATTTTAAAAGGTAGTAGTACAAAAAGTGTCTGGCGGTCTTATTTAATGAAGAACTTCACATTAAATAGAAAATGTCCTTTCCATGGTTGTTTTGGAAGAATTAAACAACAATTCGCACATTTAGATGGTGTATAAGGCAATTATTTCACTTATTTGATGTGGATCATTTCATGGGTGGAAGAAACCGGAGTGTCTGGGGTAAACCATTAATCTTTGGCAATAAATTGATAAACTTTGTGATGCACATATACATATGCTCACACCGTATAGATGGAAGACAAGTGTTGTTCACCGAACGTTGTTCTCTAGAAGTGAGAGTCTGGGTACGATACAAATTTCCCGTCCAAGGCCGGTTTTGAACCCTCTCCTCGTGTTTCCTGCTGATTGAAAGACAAGCACTTTACCATTTGGCCCGCTCTCGAACTACTCCTAAATAGTTTAATGCGTCTTTTTGTTTTTGTAACAAATGACTTTGTTATTGTTATAGAAAATAAGTTAAGTACGTTTTTATCTACCTGGGCAATAAGTGGGACTTGTGCACGTCTGGAGCAGCCATGGAGTCACGGAACATTTTGGAATTGTCCGCCACAAATAAGCATCCTGTAACGATATCGGGCTCAGATAATTTAATAATCAGGTACAAGAAATAGATGTATTTTTCTATCACCACATTAATACAATGAGAACAGAGATAAATTCGATCCCTCCTTCACACAGTTATTCTTTTCTGTGACTGCTAAACCTTTAGCGTTTTCTTGCAAATCATGCTAAAAAAAAACTCTTAAGGAAGTGGGTTTACTAAGTCCTGAAAAAGAGGCAGCATCGGTAATAATGCATTTTTAGCAATAAAGATACATCATACGAACAGATATACGGATTCCTAATGCTTTTGCATGTAACAGGACCAAATTCCTAAATGTCGTATTATTCACATTTAGAAGAGTTAAAAGCGTTCGTGTAAATGCATATCACATAGAACATATGTTAGTATAACTTAGACGATATTTTGTAAGGGTTTAATAATCTTTCATTACATAAATAGCTTAAATGTGATTCGCAGTAATAGTGCAATGTCATTATTGCTAACTTACAAAAAATTAATATACACATACTGAATCTCCATCAACTTAAGTGGTTTTTACACCTTACCCCGACACAAACCACCCCATTCGGTCCTGGTGAGTGTGTAACAGTCTGTCGTTAAAACGTATTCTACACCTGTAATGTACAAAACAAACTCAAACATATTGTCAACCCGTTTTTGTTTTCTTTCGGTGTAGAATAAAAGTAGATCATTTTAGTCTATTTACACACTATCAAGAAGAAATTGCTATTAATACTGCATGGCCAAATATTCTCTTGGAGGCCCGTGGACGCCAATATCTCTACGGAAGCCGGTTTAAACCATAGTTGTTTCTTTGTGATATCACTCTCTGATACTGCATATTTTGGCAAGCGACGAGGTATTAATTATTGAAACTTAACTCATACATACAGGCTAATTGAGGGAACTCTACTGTGAACATGCTGATCAACACTGGATATTGAGCATGTATTGAATGAAAGAAAGGTTGAGGCGTAACTCCTCCCTGACAGTATCTCTTACCGTGGCGAAATATATGTTTCTATAAAGCTATTTCGATGGCGACTAGTCCTCTCTCAGCACGGTATCTGATTTCCTATACCTGTTACACATGTCCAGCTGATTCCAGACAACCTTTAATGTGCTGATCCAATTAAAACGTGTGACATTCTTTACTTGATGCCACAAACAACCCCCCAGCCTAAAGGGCCAATTAAATATGTTGTCTCTTCTGCTTTTATCGAACTCAGTGCAACCTTCACAAAATTTTATTATTATTATTATTATTATTATTATTATTATTATTATTATTAACCTTTCTCGTAAAAGAAAACGCGCCTTATTGAGCTATAACCTAGACGACGTCTTTTCTGAAATGAAACAGTTACGAGAAATACGACTTGGGAACTTTTCTGAAAAGAGCTGTCCTAGCATCAGGGCTATGTAGTAAGTAGTAAGGGCCTAAAACCTGTGAAATGTCAAACGGCGGTTCGCTACCGTTTGTGTTTCCGCTTGGGTTTTATTGATGTGTTACTACTTATGTTTAAAGTGCTATCTGTTATCAGACCGTTAGTCAGGCACTTTATCATACAGTCTGATTCGTATTTCAAAGAAATAATGAAATCTTATTTTTGAAATACAAGTGTAGATATTTTTACGTTTGTTTTCTGTTTTCAAGCATATTAATGACTCGTGCTATGCATACAGTGTATACTATTATTCCAGAAAAGATCCACGCAATACACATCACTATGAGGTAAACAGTAATACGTAGTAATGTTACATTTTTAACTATAACAAGCTAGTTTTCTTTTGCAGTCAGATGTTGGTTTATGGTCTGAAAACAGCAACGATCCAAAGAAATCTGCACGCTGAAAACTGCACAGCAATGCAAATCCCATTTGTAAATGTTTAACTAATTGCTGTGAGCCAGACCACATCTGACAAAGACTTGTCAGCCAAATTTATGGCTCGCCTGGAGATGTTTGCCTGTCCTCTTTTCGCCGTTCACCTGAAGGAAAAGATTTTTGATATGGTGCTTATTTGCTATTAATTAACAGGAAATGACTCAAATCGTTCGCTTCAGATGTGAACACAATAGTGAAACATCACGATGGCGTTTGATAGCAAGTTCATAATTTGATCGTTAAGGGTTAAAATCACAATCCAGATATTCAATAAAATATAAATATTATCATTGCCATCCATGAATTTTATTCATGACTGAAATGCTGCTAAAATATTCTGCGCTACATCCGCAACTTTCATTATTCGTGGCACCTAGATGACCATTATCCGTCGACGACTCTCTTGGAATGCACAATCAAGTTTTCCTTGCAGATCACTTGTCTTCCATCAGCATTGAATGGAAGTCTACATGCCACACATGGGAAAGTTCGTCTGTAAGCCAAAGGCCGATGCCCTGTGGTTTCCTTCATAGATACCTATAAAACTCAACTCCACCATATTAATAGACATGTCTTGAGTATGTAGGTGAATATATCAAATTACGGTAACAAAGCTAGGCAATTTTTCCACCCTATATAGTGATTATCGTGGAGATCGGCGTCCATTTAACATTATATTCTTCATATAAGAGAGGTGGGTCCTTGTAAAAGGCAGTCCCGAAAACTTACATATTTCTAGCGATGCCTGAACATCATGACATGTCGAAGACACCATATTTGATTTCTAAACTAGTCACAATTTTCAGGGATTATAAAAAATAATCCTATCTCAAGCTCTTCGCAGTTATCTGATACCTTAGTTACGAATAAGGACACCCTGTGCGATATTATCAACTAATGTCGTTAAATCTTACTGCACTATTAGTTCAGAAATGCGACATCGGATGTTGATTTAAGTCGATGTCCTGGGGTGTGGATTATCGCTTATCGCCTTCTTGTCGACCCCTGAGTTTTAGTACTGTGTTTATCTGCGTACAGTGTGCCAATAATTAATTCACCCTTATACATTTGGGTCCCAGTGTGACACTGACGGGGCATTGAATCCCGCAGAATTAATTAATGATTAGCTCTTCCGAACTCCTGACTTACCACTCCTACAGTATTCATCTGCTCAATAAATTGTCTTGAGCTTAGGGGGCACCATGCCAAGTGTCCGATAATCGTAAAACGTCGTCTGTAATACTAATGGGGTGACTTCGTTCGAAAGCTGAACACTTTCTACGAGATGTTGTCTTCCTACATTGCAGATGACGAATGTTTAATCTTTTGACAGATGTAAAAGTTAAATCTGTCTCAGTCGATCTTTGAGAATGTTTCTTTGTATACCAATAAATGAATCGGAGAATACAAAATTATATTCAGAATATCCACAAGCCGCAATTTATTTATATATTTGATTTGTGACTCAAGATTATTTAACCTATACGACGGCACCCAGGGTAATGATGGGAGCAAGTAGTGTAGAGCTCGGGGAATTTGGTATTCAATAGTTTGGTATTAGCTTTAGGTCATTTTGAAGAATAACGAATTAAGACAAAAACAGCTGTTAAACAAGAAAAACTTTTGATTCCGTTATTTAGCTGGATTTTTCTACATCTTAAAGCCAAAGTTTCCACACATAATATCCAGCCCAATTGCTTAGCATTTGATAGAACTTCGCAAATGTTTAGCAAAAACATATTAAGTCTGCTTTCCTGGCTTTTTTAAAATGCAAGAATGTTGGTAATTACATGTGGATGTATTACAGCCTATTGTATATCAGTGGAGTGTCCCCGCATGCGTTTGATTATGTACCGCACTGTTACATAAATTCTATTTTCTTCTAACACTGGTGGTCAGAAGGAAAGTGCGTTGTCATAAGTTAGTTTTCGGCCTAGGGTGACCAATGTCGTCATGGTTAAACAGTCTTAGCAGGAATGACAGCTTCCGTCTGGTACGCTGACGATTAATTCTCCTGCCGAGAAAATAAAATCACCCTGCTGTTTAAGGGTAAGACGTTTTTACTAGCTCTTAACCCTTGAAAATCACCCTGTCTCTTAGCCGCCTCGGTCCCGTCAGTGTACCTCCTATGATGAAATTCAGGCATTATTTATGAAGTCAATTTAAGGATAGCCACTCCCTTGAGTTTTGACCCAGAGAGGGCTGATTAGCACAGGCGTGTGAAGTAGAGCTGATATAGCCATTGTATACTGTGCGACACACATGGCTTATCCGTCTTTATTTCAATCCGTCGATACTCTTTACTCCTTGTTTACAACCTCTCTCACAGCCCACACAAAAATCTGTATAGGGTGTGAGCCTTTTGAAAAATGCATGAATAAGGAACTACTCAACGTCAAAATTTTGAGAGAAAAGCATATGCTTTGTGCTCTACAGCATTTGATGAATGGTTTCTCAGTTTAATCTAGATTTATATTTTTATTTGTCTGGAAAAAATACATGTCGGTCTTTTTTCGAAGTTAAAATAACCCAAAACTTCTGAAACTTTTTTGAAGGGGTATTATGTACCAAATAGCACAACATAATAATGTGTGACTTTAAGCTCAACCAAAAAGGCGTTTCGTAACACTTTCATTTCTTCATTCGGGGTTAAATACGTCGTTTAATCTAAGAGAACCTTTGTTTTTATGGCCAAGAAAAAAATGTGTCTTTATTAGGTTTTCACCAGTCCTTCGCAGAATATAACAAGACAGCAGTAAGTGCGGTGCCAGCGTTACTATTCGGACATGTATAATAAGCTAGCTTGTCATTCGCCAAACGTTGTCCTATCACAGATCGTGCCTCCCTGTCGCTTGAACGTACTTCCGTCATCTTTACACATTGGTTGAGTTATGACATGTCTTGGGTCCAAGCCCATTGATTTATGCAGATAGAATTGATGTGCCAGCGGAAAGTGAAGAAGAGCGGCGAACCTCATCGCGGTACATACACCAAATAAAGCGTTCGATAAATGAGACGAGAGAAGGCGAAGAGTGTAGTAGTTGCTACGTACAGGACGTGAAAAGAAAGTGGTTAACATTTGCCAGATATGCCAAGTCTCTTGAGTGCACTAGCCATAATTCAATTCAACTCCGACAGCCGTTTTTCGAGGAACCGTGAGTTGGCGACAAAGCGCGCAGTGAATTTCCCTCTTCGTTAACCTGGTACAGTGTGATTGGTGCGTGACGTTTAGTCCGAATTTCAGAAGGTGAACTGATACCGAATATTACTTTCCCGTATCGGGCAAATATTTGAGAAGAAGAGGGCGGCGAACAGTGAAAATACGTCATATTCAAGGTTTCCTTAGTGATCTGAGAGCGGCCTACATAACTGCAATACACGCGTGCGTGTGTGTCCTTATATATGCACACACACGCATACACGTTGTAGCCATAAACGTTGAAATAACCCGAGGAAACTGTGCTTACACTAATTCCGTGGACTTTTTTTTCAGCTAGGTCGAGAAAGATCTTGAATAACAATCAGGAAAAGCGATTCCAGACTTCCAGGTTCACAACGTTGGAAGCCAGCAGCCTTGTTTTCGATTCGCATTGAAATGAATTCACTATATAGTTTGACCATAGTATCCACGGTGTTAATCGCGGTACTACTAGCCGAGGAAACGTTAGAAGAGGATAAAAACAGAATTCGGGACTCCGTCAGGTAAGGACTTTCTTTTATAATTACTTCTATTTTGAATGAAACAGATGCCATGATGATTCTGAAACTTTCATTTGATTACATGTATGAAGGAATATTAACTCCAGCCAGAAGTATTGGAGAATAATTTCCGAGAAAAAGCCATAGAGTGTGTTTGGATTTCATATTTTTGCCTTGCTATTTGGAAACTTTGTAGTATCTTGGTTGTCTGCTTTTTCAGCCCCGGAGTAAACCACATTTTAACTGTTTCTCTGATTTCTCTATATCCAAGTTTTTGTCTTGCCATTTCAAAATTACACTGGGATTCTTTTTCAATCTAAATCGATTCTTTGAAGCTCTGAATGTTGGAAGTACAACTGCGAAAATATTGCTTGGATAATGTGAAAATCGCGTGATGATACCGTGGAGAGACACAGGTATTAACAAGGCTTATTATTGGTTGCTACTCTCTTTGGGCGTCAGCACGTGTGAGAAACAGAAGGATAAAACAGAAAAAATGACGCGCCTAGCGATGGTCAAATTGCTTTGTGCTCCCGGGATCCATTTTCTCATAAACTTGCCAGAAGGAGAAGATGGTTCTCAAAAAGTGCCAGGGGTTTTATTGCTTTCTTTGAATGTCAGTGGTTATTATCTTCTGGTAAAGTGAGAGCAGAGTAGTAGAGTGAAGATAGCTGTGACCTGTGTGACATTGTACTGCTCTGTTAAAGGTTGCTCCAACGTGGCACGTGCCTCTTCTCATCATGCTACAGTACCTCTTCACCACGTGGGACGATGCCGCTTTACCACGTTGCGCGGTTCCGCTTTACCACATGGCATGGTGCCGCTTCACTAAAAATTGTGGCGAATAAATCAACAATGCGCCAATATCTGGACACATTACTGCTTTGTAAAATTAGTCCAAATATCCACGTGGTACGGTTCCACTTCACACAGTGGCCCAGTGTGGCTTCACCACATTGCACTGTGCCACATGACACACATGGACCATTATTGTGTCACTCTCTAGTGACATTACTACTTGGTAAATAAGTGTCATTTAGATGTAAACACAAAAGTGAAAAAACTGTGACATCAGTAGTTATCAATATGGTCCATAAAACCCACCTTACAACCCACACATTTGCCTGCACTTAGTTTAGTACCAAAAGTTCATTTTCAGACACAAGTTCTAATGGTCTTTACATACTTACTTCAGTTTCTGTGTTTTCCTTTCTGCGTGCCACATTAATCAGGTTTAAGTTATGACATAACTTTTCCGATAAGGTCTGAAAAGGGAAAGGTAACAAACTTGAATAAAAACTAAGTCTTCAGTCTATTTTGGAATGAAGTTAATTTCAACGTCATCCACAGGCTGCTAACAGACCACTTATAGTAAGGCTGGATAAGAATGGCTATGGTGAAATAAGAGTATAAGGATAAATATTAAGAATATAAGAGTTAATATGAACGTTAGGCTGAAAATTCATTTTATATGCAACGTTTTAGCAGTACAACTTTTTCATAAGGTTGCAAATACAGGCGCCGTTTAGGATTTTTTTCACAGCCTTTGAGTGCCGACACAAGCTAGATTCATCAATAAGTGTTACGCAGAGATCTTTGTGTTGCCAAAACAGTAAAATCGTCTACACAGATTCAAACTACGTGTTTGGAAATAAAACTCAACTACGAAATGAGCGGAGTGACACAGACCAAATGCGCTTATTTTGTGTCAGCATGATCGCTTTTATGGCGTTCAGACTCACGTTATAATCTACTCGTCAGTGAGCATTTAGAAAATTACTTCCAGAGAACCGTTCGTTGTGTTCCTGTACAGCGATGTGCCCGACAGCCTGTGGTTTATTTATTCTTTGATATTTCGCACACATCAAGCCCTATAGCCATCTGGAAGCTGGCTCTCATTATGGTGTATCCTTGATGGTTTATAAAGTAAGACTGCTCTGCTCAGAAGACCCGATGAAATATGCATTATTTGCAAGGAACCTCGGCGGTGGTTTTCTCAATGACTTCTACTTCCCGATGTCCGATCATGGTTATGGCATGATTAAGTCATTGTGTCACCACTGACTTGCAATCAGATCGTGAGTTCAACGAGAACTTTCCCCGCTCTAAGTTGCGATGAGAAGTAAAATATGTTGGCTGGCGAAGACTTGTGGCATGAGAACCAAGCATCTGAAGAAATGTTCATCCATTATTGATTCAAAGCTCTGAATTTGCAACAATATAGGTAAAAATACGCTTAGCCATTTCTCCCTATACAGATTGGAATAAACACATAAACCATTAATTCAGTTAGACAAAATCAAGAAGGACATCTCAAGAGACACCTCAGAGAATTATTGATTACTTCGCGCTACCAGTTTATTCCCCATTCAGCCTGACAATGCCCCCCTCTTAGCGCGTGAGAGGCTGAAGGCCACTTTTCACATATACATGTTTCCGTTTGGCATTGGCAAACAATATCGAATAAGAAGATCCATGTTGGCAACAAACAGGACCCCAGTCGGCAAATTGTGTGGTTTTGTTTGCAAACAGTCCTACTGGAAAAGGTTCCTTTAGCGAGACATGTATCGATTTATACTTCAAAGATGACTAGCAAGCGAGCCTTTCGGTGTGACTGACAGGTATCTACATACCTTATACAACATTTATGAAACAAACACATTTGCTGCGGACGTCTCGTCGACATATATCGCTTTAGGGGGGCATTAATCTCTAAATGTGGCCCACAGCTTAGGCAACTACAACAAAGATAAGCACAAAAGACACCCATTGTTTGCTCGTGAGGTACCCGGATAAACTGTGTTGTTGATAGGGCATAAGAAACTTTGGCGTCCACATGACACCTTCGTTTTTTTCCCTTTCTTCGTGTAGATATCCAATGAAGAGATTTTATAATTCCAGATATAAGTGCTTTGTTTACTCAAACGGAACCATTTAAAACATTCGAGTCTATTCATGGGCTACTGGTAAAACACCCACCAGTTTTGTCGCCCACGCGCACGCTATGGAAACGAAATGAAGCATCTACTCCATCTGATAAACGGCTATCTAACAGTCATCCATTAAGAGATCTGCAGGACGTCTATGACATCATCACAAATATGTTATGTACTTCATCATGGATAGCTCTTCATCCGGTGCTCCATACCTGTTACAATAGTATACATTTGCATTGAGCAATAAATCACCATCAACACATGTCATTCGGTCAACCTACAAATCCCCATCATCACATGTCCCCTGTGTCTGCCAGCTACTTCCAAACGCTATATGCCCCTCCGTCTGCTAGTAAATTCCCATCGCCATATTGCCCTCCGTCTGCTAGCAAATTCCCATCGCTATATGCCCCTCCGTGTGCTAGCAAATTCCCATTGTCATATGCCCCCTCCGTCTCCCAGCAAATTCCCATTGTCATATGCCCCTCCGTCTGCCAGGAAATTCCCATTGTCATAGGCCCCCTCCGTCTGCCAGCAAATTCTCATTGTCATATGCCCCCTCCGTCTGCTAGCAAATTCAACAATTCATTAGGCCTACATTCCCAATAAATATTCATAATCATATGCGTTTCCATCAGCCAATAAATCCTCAACATCGCATGCATTTCCGTCAGACATCGTCCAACGCCATTTTGGCAGCCAACAAATATCTCCATTCGGCAAGCAATAAATTGCTGTCCGTAATCATAGTCAACACTGAATGTACATTCATTTCCTCTCATGTTCCACACCAGAGGCGTTTCATGAATTACAATTAACATGACTACATATTTACCTAATTCTTCTTAAGCCAAGTTGATGTCTTTTGTGCAGTGATAGGGAATGTGTTAGTGTAACACTAACTGGGATAAACTGGTAAGATGCCGTGGGTTTCATCCGTTAATTGAGACAGTTTTCCAGCCATCATACTGTTGTCGCTGGTTTGATATTATTCCTTTTATGATTTTATATTATACAACCTTACATGAATACATCTATTTTGACGGTCATATAATACAACTCCATGATGCCCGTTTCCCATTAACGTCGCATAGTCTTGCTGGATAAAGTCCACTTCCACACTCACATAACCTTAGCCCATGAAGTCAACGTCAGTAGTTACATAGAATGGCTTTTGTCGGCAAACTTTGATGCTTTTGATAATTAAACAAATCTATCAACACCGATGAAATGGCGTGGTTGACCACAAGAAAACAAACCGTTAAAAAGAAATGGAATGTTATCAAAATCGCCTCACTTTCATTTTCGTTGCACGTACGGTTAATTTTGGAGATGACGTTTCTCTAATTATTTCTAAAGATTAATGGTGGAGAGAAGTCGTCTGTATTAACCTGAGTTGATTATCTACTCCCACTCAACACGTATGATTTTATGTCGTTTAGTTTAAAGCAAATATTTTAAGGTCAATTTCCTGGGTGGCTCTATAGTAATATATATCCATGGCAGGTGAATTTAATTCAACATTGTAATTCTCTGTCTTCAGTATTTTCGAAATGTCCTGTACAACTCAGTCGCTAGTGTATTCCGTGGCTGGGATCGTGCGGCGTATTTCCAGTATTAGCGGTTGCACTGCGCTCTGCATCAGGTCATTGCTCAGCCCGGGGTGGGAACAGGGACGGAGAACAGAGATTTCGGAAACCACATAGAAGCGACAATTAGAGCCCACACGATTTGATAGAGTCTACATATTTTAGCAAGATTTGAAAAATGATATTCATTGTATACTATTTTTTCAAGTGTAAACGAAGTGAACAAACCAGTGATGGAATTTTTTCATGCTTCACGACTATCATTACATAAAGGAAAGGGTACTGACCCAAGAATCATTAAGTGAATGTAGGCTTAGTGTTTAACCCTTTACCCCGTTATTTAAACCAAAGAGAAGTTGCAAAGTGTAATGACAAGGGAACAGCAAGGCCGAACTTAAGGCATGCCTTGTGAATATTAGTACACCGGCGTGGATATTTAAAACAGAAGATATGTAGAGAACAACCCCCAGGAACTAGATTTTCTGTCACAAATTTTGTATACAAATAAGTTTTTGAGACGTAACTGTGACTTTCTTGATCCGTCTTAGTGTCGTACAGATACTCATGTATCGGAGTTTACCACAAGCCTAGACAATGTCACAGTTGTGCAGTACCGACAACTGTTATATCGAGACTCTACAAAGCTGACAGTTGGAAAATTAAACAGGATAGTTCTGACTGGAAACAAAACATTGAGACATGCATTTTTCTTTTCAAACAAATAAGTCTAATCACCCTTATGGTCATCTAATTTATTTTCTGAGTTGAGTTTTATCTAAGATGTCAACCATATTTCACCTTTGAATGATTCCGAGGTCGCTTCTGATATACAGGAATCTTTGTTTGCTTTACGACCCAGTACTGCAACATGTGACAGAGAACGAAACTTGCATCTGGCACGCAATAGGCAGGTTGATGTGCATGTTAGCCGTGCATGATATGTTATGAGGATAGGTTAAGTAATCTTCACCCTAATTTGGAAAATGGCCAGCGTAGTGTCCTTTAAAATCTACAGGATTAAAAACATTATAAAACTGCCAATATATTAGCTTACTTATTTGATTGTTGTTTACTGTGTAGGCCTAAATTTTTTTATGGGAAGGCGACCAATTTTATGACCAACAGATACCAGAGTCGTCAGAACTTTCCCATGTGTGAAATACACCAATACGTAATGCGCAAGTTGTCTGGAGCGATCTTCAAGTAAAACCACACGAAAGAGCACAGTCTACCGCCTATAAGGCCCTTCTCGTTGGTGTAAATCGTCCATTTAGGACGTGGGCACACATTACAAATTTAACACCTCCTCCTTTCCAACACCCTTCCCGCACACCGTCCTAGTACGAATTTTGCAGTTATGACTAACACTACAAAGAATCACTATTTGCACATTGTGGAAGGGGAAGGTTCGGTCATCGGCTATATTTGAAAGCGGGAATGTAGCATATGATTTCAACACATACATTGGTATCTGTTAAAGAGATACATGATTACTTTCAAATAGCAAATGTGTACCGTTTTACACACATGTGTCTGTGTAGCTCATGATGCAAAAAAGACGTCCATCACAGGTTCACAATTTGATACACATTTAAAGTGTAGGTTCGGTACAGAAGGATGATGCATGGAAGATAGTCATGAGATCTTGTCCAAAGGACCTGGTATGGTAAGGCGGGGAATTGGCCCCAATGCAAGAAACTGTTCAAATCTAGCTGCGAAACTGTTCTTTTTTCCTTTTTTTCCTGTTAATGGCTAGCATGCGATTTATAAAGCTCCAAACATGCTGAGGCGATTTGTAGGTCATAAAGTCACTTAAAATCTCTTTTTTTACTTTAGATATTGTAAAATTGTGAAAATCACGGCAGCACATAGGTAACTTTCTGAAAAATTCTTGAGCACGCGGTTATGAACCAGTCAAAAATAAAAATATAAATAAATATATTACAAATGTAACTTTCAGCCTTATACTTCCGCTGCGCATAACATGTTAATGTTAATGATACCGAGATGACCATGCGTGCTCTCAACCAGGAGTCACGTATGATTTCGCTAGAGCTACCAAATATTACATAATACTGTACCTTAACCATTCTAATTCAAGATAACACTTGTTTAATGCAAGACGGCCTTTATCTTTACTCACACAAAAGTATGTTTTCCAACGGAACCCCAAAAAATGAGACCCCCAAAGATTCGAACTCTTCTTCTTGGAACAACCTATTCCCAAGAGCGACTCAGATAGTCCAACTCACTACGGAAAATGCCTGAAAACTTTGGAAGAAATATGGATTTTAAACCTGTCAAAATATGAAAAAAAACTGATCGCATTATAAAGTTTATGTTTTACATACAAGACGTTAACCAAGACGAAACTTTGACAACACCTAGAAATACACACATAAGAGTTTCAGTAAATATATTTTTCTGGTTAACGATGATCTTCATACTGTAAAATAAAAAGTTAATACCTAGTTTGAACGAAAAATTGGCGTTTTTGATCGAGAGTGCATTTTTGGCGGGTTATTACCAAACAACCATTTTTTTTATGGCCTTTAACTTTTATGGGTGCTTCGACCAAGATTCTCATGTGGACATTTACAGGATTGTGCTGGGATTTTGAAATTTGTACTTTCTCATCGTACCTGTCTGGGGCCAATTCTTCGCCTTATCGTACCAGGTTCTTTGTTACAATCAAGGTGTATACATGTGAAACACATTTTGTGCATTTTGGGTACATACTTGCTTTTAGAGAGTGTACTGTTGCAGTGGACAGCGTCATGAGATGTACTGTTTTACCGTATTTAAAGGCCACTCTCACACACCTTCTCGGCTGTCCAGATTCTCGTCCATCTCTTGCTTTATTGGAATCCCCGTGGGTGTAAGAGACACAGTCCAGTCGACCACACACCAGTGATCTCATTCGGGAAGAGTTGTGCAATGTCGGAATACCAGAAATTTGGTTGGCTTAGACATGAGTAACCCCCATGCATCCGTGTCATCCAACGCAAACCTAATTGGTTTGTTCCTTTGGTCAATTATCAGCGTATGCGGAGGGCAATTAACGAGGGAGAAGAGGGAGTAATCAACGAACAGAGGAGTACCAGGCCTCAGCGAGCCTTCCATCAACCAGTAACACACCACGAGAGGCATATTACACAGTTTTATACCCGCAAAACAAACTATTTCGCGCGTGGGATTGATTATATAAATGCAACAGAAATAAAGTGTTTCCATCCATTTTAAATAATTTGGAATGGTTTTCTTTAAAGTTTTTTTTTACCATCGGCAACGTGCTGTATAAATTCAAAACTCTTGGTTTCAGAAAATGGCAATTTATATTCTCAAGAGATAAAACGAAGTGGAACTGTCAAGTTTTAATACAGAGCAACACATAATGTTTCAAAATGGCCTTATTTCCCTAGACTGGAGATCAAAGAGTTTGAAAATGTCTCTCATCTGATGTCATTTTTGCTGCTTAACTATAAGCACGGATGCAGGGAATCATAAAATTTGGCGGTAAATGTTCAGCACTGTTGATTGCTAAGGGAGTGGTTACTCTTGGGGAATCTTATGGCCCAATGCCACAATGAATATCACTCCAGTTTAACCGTTTTCTCTTTACAGAATAAACCAAGCGTAAGTACAAAGATTGCAGCGTCTGAGGTATAGTTGGTAATCAGGAGCTGCACTGTGATGAAAACAGACTTTCATTGAAATTTGTTGTTTCCTCGGGCAAAAATTGATATAGTTAGTGTGTATGTGTTTTTTCCCATCTTTGCAGATTTCTACAGCGACTAGAGAACACTCGTCAGAATGTGGCTGCTCTCCGCGACAACATCATCAGTCTAGACGGGGATCTACAACACGAGCAGTAAGTCAGTCGTCGAGCTTATCCTCCATCTCTAGATCGTGCTGGTTAAAATACAATCGCTCACAGAACCTGATAATCATCCCGAATTTGGAAGTTGAGCAGCTCTGACAGCCAGTTAAACAATTTTTATCTCATTCATACAAATACTCAAGGGGGCAAACCTGCATCTATTCAGCGCGGCATGCTCGAGCGCTAGCTCCATGTACACCTACCGAAGTTCTCCGAACAAAAAGAACATCGTGCCAGGCTTTCACTGATTATACATGTATCTCATTGATTCATTTTACCAAAACCTTTCAAACTGGATTTATCTACCGTTGAATTCTAAAGAAGCGTTGCTGGTAGCTATATGCTGAACAGAGTAATATATTCAAATTTCTCAAATTGCGTTAATAGTCAATATGCCACCTATGTGTTATATACAGCAAAGTTTTGGTGTTGATGATGAATATTCCTATGGGGAAAGTTTATCGCTTTTGTCGTTTTTGCCAAACAGTTAGAGTTGATTAATATTTGCGCTATCCGACAGACAGACCACACTACCAGTGATTGTTCATATTACTTGATGGAGGAATTGAGAGCGATTTGTCCACAGGAATGGCTATGAAATCTGGAATAGCTAGGGAATTATTTAGTAATGTTATACGTACTGCTGCTGTCGAAATCGCAAACCCAGCCATGTGAAAGATAACCTTGTACAAATAATAATTCTTACCATGGCTTAACCGATATTAACCTGATCCCGAGGTAACTGTAAATCATTTAACAGCTCCAGCTTGTTTTTGATGAAACACATAATCTGTTTTGCTAATGTTGCCTGTTCCAGACTATTAGCTATGGTACTGATGTATCCAGTCATCGAGCTCAGCTAGGAATTATTTTGTGCCTCCAATTCTTGATATATGTGACTTCAAAAAGAAGTTTTGGCTGATAAAGGATGGTCTGAGGAAATTTTTTGAAACTGTCTTCGCGCAAAACCCCATCACAGTTGGGGAAAATTACTTTCCAAATGATGTTGACATATTTTCTCTTCTTCAATGAGCAGCCTTACATCCTCACCCACGGCTTCCTCTAGAACAGTGACGTCTAATATAGTGCACTTAACATCAATGAATACTTTTACCTAATTCGTGTAACTAGCTTCCATTTAAGTATTTACATGAAAAGCTAGAATAAAACCCTGAGATTGAGAATAGGCGATATTTCACCGGTTACGTGTGACCATTTGCCATCTATCACAGTGTCGTTGAGGCTCTGGTTTTGCTCTCTGTGCTGTGGTAGTTTGTATTATATTCCATACAGTGTTTATCTGAGCAGTAAAGACATTCTATGGTGCAAGCGCAAAAGTACGCAGCTTAGGGATCAAAAAAAATCGACGGGTCTCTATCGTCTGGCAAGAGCAATGAGATGCTCTAAATACATCAACTGACTGGGCCACTTTGCGTGTTTCAAGAGTTTGACTTGCCAGATGTCTGCAACTCTCCACACGCCATTCCTGCGTATAATTTACGCTACGTGTTTGCAACATAGCCCAACAAGCGGAAATGTGTCATTGTTGCATTCTGAAACAAGACATTTATATTCTCTGTAGTAAACTACCCTTGGCCTTCATAAAAACCTCAACGGAAGGATTACTAGAGACTTCCTGACTTGATATCGCGTTCACTCGCTCGCCAACCCACGTGACGCCGTTTTCCTTGCAATCTTCTAAAGATTCCCGGGGGTAAAGTTGGAACATTACCAATAGTTGCATCATTTGTGATATCAAATAAGAAGAAAGTTGCTGGAAATTGCTTGATATTAGTTTACTTGAGAGTTAAATCAGTTGAAAATATTATAATTGCACGAAATGTATTGCGTGGCTTATTTGCGTTGTAATAAATTCGTTACAGTATTAACACATTGTGTTGAATATCACATCTAGTATAAAGAAAAATTAAAGGACAAACCGCATTTTCTTAGACAGTATTGCTCATTGAATCTATTTAAGCGATTGGACTCAATTGAGCGTTTTGTCTGTCAGTACGGACTCTCTCGGGTACGTCATTTCGGCAAACCTTAATGAATAGTGTATTGGTCATTGGTATCAGTACATTTCTTCACCAACATAACGTATAATTCTGTTTAACGCTGGACAGATGTAACATCTCCTGGCGGTCTATCTGTACCATGTCGAACAGAGGTCCCATGTGGGCAGGCGTCTGACAATGATAGTCACATGATACATTAGCCTCTCGAGATCCCGGCCCTTCCTACAGAGTCCGAGCGTTTAGAAATGTAAGAGGCTGAGATAAAGTCATTTCCAATTAACGCGATAATGAACTTTATGACCTCTGCCCTTTGGGTGAAGCAGGGAGGTGGCCAGCAACAGTGTCCGCCGATGTCAGTATCTGTGTGGTATATTAGGTCTAGTCTTGGGAGAGATGTTAACTTTCTATTGTCCTGTCTGAAGTAACAGTTTCCCATAAGCACAACGTGGGGGCCAGCTGACAATCTCTGACATGCAGAATAATGTTTTATTCTTTAGATTGGAATGACTCGGGTGTTTGTAACGGTCGGGGCATGACCCTCTAAACGTTGCATTCCCATGCAACCATACTGTGCTACACTGATGAGTAAATTCACTGTTTATTTCTAACAATAGCTGGTAATCCCACAAAAATTCAGTTACGTCGTTCTTTAAGGTCCTTCGTTTAAGTTAATGCGTGTTATTAAAGAGACAGGGTCTCAAAGACACTGACAGATTTACTAATCCAATCACAGCGTGACACACGGAGCTGCTTGTCGCAGTTAAACTCATCTATTCATACTATTAAACATAACCGTTATACCCGCCTTTAATTGGAACGCAATCGTCAACTGTTGTCCAAAAATTAAAAATACCAGAAGTCGATTATAGCTGCTATGATATTAAATCGCCTGTTACATGCACAAATAAAAATACAAGTAACTCATTCGGACGAATATAAATTTAGTCCCGGCCCTCCCGCACCCATAGATCTGATCATATTCGTATGGGTGAAATATGGAATAAAACATCGCGAGGCCAATTTTCACTCAGAAAAAAGTTTGTGCCAATACAACCTTATGCATTATGTATGCTTAACTATGTTCTGAATAAATGCAGTTTTATGTAATTGGTCATGCAATAAATTAATCTGTAATATTATTTCCAGAAAGCGAACCTGTAGTGTTGGCCTGAACAGTGATTCCTGTAAGACAATGGCAGTGGACGATGCCATGAACGCCTTAGATTGGATGTCAAATGGCTTTAGCCCTGGAAAGCGGAGCGCTGAGAAAACGCGTGACTTGGCCAGGACCGAAGCGTGAGTACCCATTAGTTCTGTATAAAATCTCCTCTACATGTTATTATTAGAGGTATCCTGTAATTGTGTATCCACGTTTTGCTTTCATAAGATATTTCCGGCATAATGTTTGTTTGTTTGTTTACACATCTGGATTTAGTTACTTAAGAGACAAGGCCTTTTGGCTCTCATACACTAGTAGGCGTGTACATCCTGATTGAATTTATTGTCTGCTTTGTAAGGGATAGATCAAACTCCTTGGAGCTTTGTTCCCATCATCAATTAAAAAATCTCTAGTCCCCTGTATTGTTTTATTTTATCGGTGGGAAAATAACTCATATTAAAGTAAATTAAGCGGAATCGCCAAGGACGTTGTTACTTGCTTCATAGAAGTCATTACCAAACAGTGTTTTAAGTTAGTCTATATACATACATATATAATCATGAAAACAACATTTCCAAATTACAACTTGAATGACGCTTTCCCAGAGAATAATAAAAAAAAAATGAGGTTTTACCTGAATTACTCTTTATGACCTTTAAAACAAAGAACACGAAAAGTTTATCGGTATATCTGAAGAAGACTTTTGCAAGTGACCTTGGCAAAGAAGCAATAAAAGCAATTTGTGAGGTTGTCTTCCTCTTTGGTTTTATAAACGATACAGCCTAGTTTTCTTGAAATAATCAAGTGCCACCTTTACGCTGTGCGAAGCTCTCACTGTGATCGCCGCAGAATTCCCTTGACACAGTCTTTGTGTTCACTTCCTCTTCACTAGAATTTGTCGGATGCGTTGAAACCTGTCTGAAGTTTTATGACGTCCGGCTGCACTCAGGTTCTCACCAGCCCGTGGCAATTAACATGCACAAAAACAACACGTCTTGCCCCGGTGACACCGCGGCAAGGTCACTGTGGGGCAACGGATTCCTCAGTGGCCTGATATATTATAGGTGACGTATCTAATAACGTGCCTTTCCTAATCGCCTTTCTTATTAAGGGCTGTACAAGTGAAATATGTTACAACTCTTGTATGTGATTACAAGGTCAAGTGTATGGTACAATAATGCAGCGTTTACAGGAATATGCTGCTAAGCGGTCACTGCCAGAACTTCATAATCAGATAGGGCAGTTTTATTCAATCGCTCCTATCAATGTTAAAATCCTGTGATCAAATCAGGGCCCCGCAATACCAAAATGCATGAAAATGGTATTTGTTGCTTCCTCGCCTGGCACTCAGCAAGGAAAAGGGATTTTTTGACCCGGTGTCAGTGTAATGTTACTTGATGACATGTCATGTTCGATGTTTTCGGCAAGATTCTTAGTAGCGGCAGGGAAAAGAAGACACAGTACATGTACACATATAACCTCGTCGTTATATGACTGAAAAATGGTTAAATATGGCGTAAAAACCCAAGCATACATATATACATATACATACTTGTTCTTTCTTGTGCTCACACTAATGTAATAGAGATCAACTATAACTGTCAATATAATGGTCGAAAGAATAAATGATTAGGGCTTATTGTCACATTGACAAATCTCAGTCATATAGTCCCTATTGGCACTTTACACGCCATAACGTTCAATGACTCCAAGTTCAGTAAAAATGATGAAATTATTTCAGTGTTACTCCCTTTTTATTTCAATCCGGACCGGGTATAAGGATGTAAACCTGGTTCTGGTCTATTTCGTGCTGGAGGTATAGGACTCAAACCAGCCTAGCATGTCACGGGGTTACCGTGGGGATTTGAATATAATAAAAAAAAGCAAGTTCATAGTCATTACATTGCAAATATTTATGGTTGTGATCAATTAATACAGCGCAGCACCTTTCAGACAATTATCACCGTGGTAAGAGCAAAATGTTTTTATCATAGCGTTAAAAAAATAGCCATTGATTAAAGCAATAACACAAGAATCATATTTATTTCTGTGTTGCAGGATGCTAAGGGAGATAATCCGGAGGCGTCAGTCGATGCGCAGCCTCAAGTCATTGCTGGATCAGACTGAAAACCACATCTTACGGGAAAGGTACGAGTTTCTCACAGGAAATGATAGTTTTAGGTTTTTAAACCACATGTTTTCATAAATGTACAACTATACCTTTTGTATTGCCCATTCAAATGTTTTTATCCTGTTTTCCACACCCATAAAGTTCATTGCTGTAATGTTAGGACAGTACTCCGGCCGTACGTGGAAAGGTCATGCAGCAACCTGCGGATGGTCATGGATTTCCCCCGGGCTCTGCCGGGTTTCCTCCCACCATAATGCTGGCCGCCGTCCTATAAGTGAAATATTCTTGAGTACGGCGTAAAACACCAGTCAAAATAAGATAACTAAATCAAACACGGTGCTAAATTCCAGTTAAATAAATACACAGTCGATTGTTGAAATTCATGTCACAGAATGGTCATCGATGTGTTTTTACAGCGTGTGACGTTTTCCAGATCTGAGTTCATGATACTAACATTACAATAAAATCACGTTCAAGGCATATGGAATTACTAAAGTGTATTGTGATATTTCAGCAAAAGAACGTGTCGAATGAACCTGGGTGGTCATTGTCAGACAGAACTGGCTTCAGCCATCGCAGAGCAGTGGCACTACCTCAACTCTCCGAATAGTCCTGGGCGGAAACGGAGAGACACGAGCTTACTGGAGAAACTGCTCGCGATAAGTCCATCGACGTCAGCGTAATAGTGCGGTAAAGTGATTACTTTACGTACCCATTCTAATTTCTTTTTTAATGCTTTCATCCCTTGATAGCCTTACAGGGAATTTGGCCTCAGATATTGTTTTACCGGTTGATTGCCTAAACTGGGATTTGGATAATTTGCTTACTTGTATTTTTACTTAAGAAAATATTTGACAGAGCAGAAATTTGGATTTTATTTGCTTTTATTTAAAGAGCCTTATGATGGAATTCATTTTGTCTTTGTGCACTATGTGAAATAGTAAGTATTTAATTATTTGAATATATAATAAAATATTACAGACAAGTGTTTTACACGTGGGAACCATGACTGCTCACATGGCACGATAATGAACTTAGAAGGCCATGGCTGATGGCCTAAACCAAGTCCGTGGCTACTGAAGGTTGGAATTCTGCCACTGGTTCAGCTTCGGTTCTATGTGGCAGTAAATTTGGTGGAGGCTTCGTGTTGGCACTGAATGGTTTTCTCTACTCTTGATCACGTTCATAAACGACGAAGCACTTTATAGTATGGCGTGAAACGCGAAACAAATTGAATAAATACACTTCCACCATGGGAAATGTTGCCAGTTAAGGGAGTTGATACAAACAGGGAACTTTGTCGCCCAATAGGGATTCCTGTCTTTTAGACGACGTATGGCCTGCATGTCTTGATGGTTAGCATACTGGCGCAGCAATGAGCCAGGAGCCCCTCGCCAGTTAGATCGCTGTGAGTTCAAGTCCAGCTCACGCAGACTTAATCTCCGATTGAGCGTGGGGACGTCTTCCAGCAACCTGCGGATTGTCGTAGGATTCCTCCCATCGTAATGCTGGCCGCCGTCGTTTAAGGGAAATATTGTTGAGTATGGCTTAAAACACTAATCAAATAAACAAATGACAACCATAAAATTAGACGATTTGTAGACAAACTTGTAGCGTAGCACTTATGAATTACAAGGAAACATTGGCTAGTCCGGATTGGACCCAAATCACAGTGAGATGCTCCCACCTTTCGTATTCTTCAGGCGTCGTCTCCAATCAGGAAAAAGATTTATTCATATTTTCAATGGTCATGTTTTGGAATTGATTTTCTTTTTCCAACAGGACGATAAAGCCTTGTTCGCACTGAAGAGATCCGACTACAGTCCGCTGACTAGGAAGAGGCTGTAAGAGACCTTTACTTTGATCACCAAGTTTTTCATTGTTACATTAATGGCGGGTTGGCCCAGTATGACATAAAAAGATATTACGCCCTTCCGTGGCATCTTTGACAACTATCAGTGAGCACTCTACGAAGTCTTCTCGCCAGCTGAAGTAGATGCCCGAGCAATTTCTTCGATGGGGACATTTGAAGCAACATAGTCATTTAAAATGAAAGACATAATATGTATTAAATTGAATACCTTCTTCTTTCAAACAGATATTCTTCATTGCATTTGCATTCTTTTAAACTGAGAACCACCAAAGCTTTTCAAAACTATACATCTCAGCTGAATTATTATAATAAATGATTTATCATCTTAATATAATCAAATATACATTTACTCTGTGATATGTTGTGTCGTGATTTTCTTGTGTTTATTGTACATAGTTTGGATTGTGTGGTCTTTCAGCATTTGTGTCTCCAGATAGTTCCCATTATATAGTGACGCCATACTGTTTTCTCCGTAATGTTATACAGATAGCATTGACGATAATGGGGAACTTTTTCTCACTAATGTAAACTGTCTAAGCCCTCTAGTCTTTAGTTCATTCGGGATGCCAGGGATCGGGTCATACCAAAATGATACTAGATGCTGTACGCTTGCCGCTCAGCATTGAAGGGTTAGAGCAAGGAAACAGGACTGGTCAGTATAATGTGCCTGGTGGAGTGTCATGTCTGGTGTCTTCGGCGTGATGCTTCAGTGCCAGCAGCACTTTGGCGGCATGAACTCGTCCTGCTACAATAATCTATGCGTATACCAGCCATCAACCAATAAATACGTTCCATGTCAATAAACGGAAGGTCAATTATACACAGTATATGTACAAATACCTAACGACTCGTCGTCGTCATTTGACTGAACAAGTGATAAGTACGACGTTAAACCCCAAGAATTTATTTATTCATTCTTTAATTCATCCCTGCCTTTGTGAGGAAGCTGGTAGTGTATTATCCATGTACTGGACGAGGACAACGGTCTGTTCAGCTTAGACCAGAGTCGCCATTGTGCGGGGAAGGGAATCCATTGCTGCATGGTCGACCTCACAGAAATCTGTCAACATTGGGATTTATCACGATTGATAAACCGTGACACGTCTGAAAAATTACGATGATTATAAAATTGATTACTTAATTATAAAATGATTGATTAACTGACTTCAAGGTTCGTCACTAGCGCCGTTGTAAATCCATGTATCACTCCCACAATACTCGAACCGCTCCCACCTTTGTTTACAGCAAACATGGCGCCACAAGGTTCGCTACATCATTTTTTCTCACAAATACCATGTTTCCATGGCTTCCTAAGACAACGCTTATGGCTGGAAACGGGAGGTTTGTAGGTTAGTACACTGGACGCAGGAGAACAATAGGAGAACAACCTTGTATTATTGTAGAAAGCCAGTTTCAACTTATAATGAAAAATGGTACTTGTTGCTGCCTCGCTTGCCACACAGCAATGAGAGGTCAGAAGACAAAAGAAAACAGGACTAGTTGGCCCGGCGTCAATATAATTTGTCTGGGCGCGTTGTCACGTCTGGTATCTTCTGCATAATATTCCAGTGGCGGCAAGACTTTGGTGGCATGGACTCGCTACGAAGACACAGTATCTGCAAACACCTAGTGGCTCCTCGTCGTCATGTGAGTGGACAATTACTGAGTACGAGATTTAACGCCAAGCATTCATTCATTCATTCTTTACTATCCCTGCCTTTGTGAGGAAGCTGGTAGTGTATTATCCTTGCACAGGATGAAAACAATGGTCTTTTCAGCTTGGACCAGAGTCGCCATTGCGCGGAAAGGTAATCCATTGCTGCATGGAAGAGATCCCTGCAACACTGTAATTTATCACGGTTATGCTGGCAAACCGTGGCACATCTGAATAATTAGGATGAATATTGATAACTTAACAATAAAACGATTGATTAACTTACTTCCATGATCGTCACAATAGCGCCGCTCCAAAGTCATGTGTCACTTCAACGATACCAGAACCACGCTCATCGTTGTGGACTGCAAACATGGATCCACAAGGCTTGCTGCATCATGTTTTTTTTTAGAAATACCTTGTTTCCATGACTACCTAAGACAACGCATATGGCTGGAAAGATAGTCAGGGGATATACACAGTAATAAAAGCAATGTGTACTTGTCAAATTTATTTATTTATTTATTTATTTGATTGGCGTTTTATTGCGTACTCAAAAATATTTCAATTATATGACGGCGGCCACCCACAACCATCTGCAGATTGCTGACAGACCTTGTCATGTACGATCGGAGAGAAATACATGTTATATGTACATCTACATAACCACATTGCCTGAACGTGGCCAGACTGTTCTAAAATGTACTAAACGCTAAACCAAGCTCTTTTTCGAATACAAAACTGATTAGACTGCAGTCCAAACTGACGTTGACGCCGGGTTTAAAAGATAATACTGTCTTGTATTATTGTTGTAGGCCAGTTTCAATTTATAATGAAAAATGGCACTTGTTTCTGTCTTGCTTTGTCGCACAGCACCGAGAGGTTAGACAAAAGAAAACAGGACAGGTTCGCTCGGTGTCAGCATTATGTGAAAGGGTGGAGCGTCATATCTGGTGCCTTTGACTTGATACTACAGTGTCGGCAGCACTTTTGTGGCCACAAGAAAACACATTACATTTACACACCTAATGACTACTCGTTGCCGTATGACTAAAACATTGTTAGGTTCGACGTTAAACCTCAAGCATTCAGCATTCGTCCAATTCACAATGCTGCCTCATTGAAACATCATGTCAGACACCAGACATGAACTGGACATGGACTAAAAGCAACCGTACTGGTGTGAGGCTCCTGGATCATTGCTCAACACTGGCACGCTAACCACCTCGGCCACGGAGGCACTTACTTGTTGTCACTCTTGTAGCTATTTAACATTGACCTAAATGGCGTAAATGTATGACGCAAATCGGCGGAAACTACCGCGTATTTGCGGAAAATATGCAGTCTCTTTATATAGGGATTTCAAATGTTATATCACTCAAATGAATGTAAGATTTCTTAGTATTTTAAATGTCAAACTAAACAATACATACTAGGGTATGTAATTATGAATAAATAATAAATCTAGACACTAATAATTTAAGCAGAATTAGGTAAAAACAATGGAGGAATGTTAATTGCATTATATTAGACGCCTATAAATGTATTGTCATCGCATTTAATATGCAAACACATTAAAGCAATGCAAAGAGATGCTTAATACACTAGTAGAATCCCAGTTTATGCAGGAAAAGACGTGTTCAAGACATATACATCATATTCAAAATAATATCCCGTTCGTCTGATACAATCTTTATGTTGAATTAACAAAATATGTGTACTAAAAGCCCCATTGATAGAATAATCTACCCCGATAACAAAATATATTCCAGCATCTCTGAAACAACAGACTTTTTGTTAAATTTAACAGATAATTTTTCTGTCTTGTACGGTAAGGTAGGGCAATAAGGGCCACCAAGTCAAGGTATGATATTCTTAAGTAGCTAAAACTGATTGAGACATTGAATGATAAATATTAATGTTGGAAACACCATCGAGCTGCGCTTCATTCCTAACAATCAATTTCTATCTGTACATTTATTCTGTACATAATTTTCAAAGCAATGCATGCCTATAAATATTGGCTAAGCAAGTGATTGTATCGGTGGAGATCGTTCACTGTTGTTTATGTGCATTTGGCGTTGAGCATGTTGGTCGTTGCCCGGCTTACGCCCGCCATACATAATACTGACATAATATGACAAATAAAATATAAATAAAGAAATAAAAAGACAAATCTTGAAAACACAACTTTGCAGATGATCTTTTGTATATCCCTCCATAACCAGTGTGATTTTTAAACAGCCGAGATTGTGTGCTGATAAGTGATAGACTGAAGCTGTTGATCACGTGAAGTTATCCCCCTTGCTTCCGCTCTGATACAAAGTTTAGTTTTAATTCCGTTGGATAATTCAGATCCAAGTTTTCATTCGGTATTGAGCAGTGGTGTTTACCTCGTTCATTGTTCAAGTAGGTGTGGATTAAGTTCCCTTAATACAGACTTAACGCCTAATACTGCACTTGGTGCGATTAGCAACTACACAGGAACCTAGTTATGAAATGTATAACTTCTTGACAGTATATATATCGACGGGAAAGGCGTTCCTGAATAAAACATTAATTTCCGCAACAAATCTACGACAAGACAGGCCTGAAATATGCAGCATTAGCCTTCGCCTTTCCTGCCTTTACCGTGTCACTATTCATAGTTAGCTGTCAATAAGACAACCCTAGGGCAAAGTCAAATTCTTTATACTGTATTTTACATATTTTGACATAGACTTGCGCGTATTTCAATACCCTTTGGTAACACCTTTTATGAGGTAAACTTTCACGTCCTATAGCACATTTATTCGAATGTATAAACCTCTACGCAGTCTGTTGCTGTTGTTCGCCGCACCCGATCAGTCTCCGACCATTGGGGTTTCAGGTCTGTGGCTTAAGTCAGTGGTTTGACAGCAACCTGGCGAAAGGCGCTGGTACTTTTCAGGAACTCCGGTTTTCCGAAATTGAGCACCGTGGCATAGAAAACTGGTCACGTACGATAACAGAATAAATCGTATTTCAGTTGTACATTTCAACTATTTTTACTTCTGGAAGTAATGGTAAATGTAAATAAAATCTGGAAACCAGCAGAAAGACAGGAAAATTAGAGAGAGACCTGATGAAACAACTGATCGACTTAGATTCTTGAAAAAACACAATTATTGCCCCTGAAGGAGCTAAGGCAATTAACGGGCTTGACATATACTCTGAATAGGGGGCCTTCATGCCCGAGTGGGTTAGCACACCAGCGCGGAGCAATCACCCAGGAGCCTCTCACCAATGGGGTCGCTGTGGGTTCAAGTCCTGGTCAGGTTGGCTTCCTTTTAGATCCGGACCTACGTGAGAAGGTCCGTCAGCAACCTTTGGATGTTCTTGGATCGGTTCCTCCCACCATAATGCTGTCCACCGTCGAATAAGTGAAAAACTCTTGAGTGCGGCGGAAATCACTAATCAGATAATAAATAAATATACTGTGAGTAACACAAATACGGATCTTTCCTCGTCGTTAAAATGACGGCCTTGGGGGGTTTACTTGACAGCCTCCCTGTTGCAAATTGTGTATAGGGTTACATTGGTTGGACAAAAGAGGAAGCCTAATTTCGCTGAAGTTTTGACAGTTTAACCATTTGTCAAATGTGAGCCAATGGGCGTAAGCTGACTGTTTGAAAAATTCACCAATAAAGTGGAATTGTAACTGGTCAAGCTAACTTACAGCAACTCCACACATGGTACTCAACCAATTACTGATATTTTGTTTTAATTTTTGCTTTACTTGTAAAATTACAACGTTAGTCACTTGAGTGGCAACTAATGCGGGTACGCATGCATAAAAAACACTGAACCTGTGGATGGTCGTGGGTTTTCCTCGGGCTCTGTCCGGTTTCTTCCCACCATATTCCTGGCCGCCGTCGTATAAGTGAAATCAGAAGTCCATTACATAGAAATGTGCAACTGCCCTATAACTGGTCTCCACAGCAAAGTACTCATGTTTTCTCATCTGTAGAAGCTCTCGCCCCCATTTGGAGAAATATGCCAACCTCTTGGGTGGAAATTGTGCACTGAACCATGGGAAATCTAATTGTAAACGGCTGCTACAAGAACCGGCTACACCTAGAAACCGAAACTCTGTGTTTAAAAACATTCACCATTGTTGGTATGCTGTTATAAACCCATTGACTATTTTTAAATTTCCCAGCACCTCTAAAACAATTACTATCACGACATTGTTGCCCTTTTACAAAACTCTCCATTGTCGTAATTTTTTTAATTCTATTTCAGCACAACCGTGTTTGGATCCCGCCATGCATCAGTCGTTTTTCAAACGTTAGCTGCGCAATAGAAAAAAGTGGCTGCTCAGATACGTTACATAATGTGTTAGAGATGAAGAAAAGTGTAAAGTGCAGTGGAGACTAGTTATAGGAAAGTTGCATATTTCTAGGTAATGGATTTGTGGTGAAATAATATTTAGAAAAGCGTGAAACACCAATCCTATAAATAAATAAAACCTTGTTTGGGCCCCTGTTTAGTCATATTCTGTACTTGTAGTAGTGAGATTTAGGTCTTTACTGTCATCTTATAAACCCACATTTTCCCGTCATAGATCATTTGCACATGTGTTGCTAGTGTTGAGTATGGCGTACAAGACTGTTCGAGTCTTTTTTAACCTTGCACTGTTACATGACGGGATAGATATCGAGGAATCCTTTTCTCCTAAGCCACATGTCTCGTTACAGACACATAATATGAATTACACTCCGATTTGAAAACTGCTAAACAATCCTAGGACAAAGAAATTAAATTATTTAAAATTCAAGAAACATAACATTTTTCTAGTGATTGAAAAATTCCTCAAAAAAGTAACTGACGTCGACAACACATTACGGTACGAGAACCAGACGTTTCGGTGGTGTCTTTCCTGTTCAAAGCCGTGTCATTCAACTGTGTCGAGGAATTAGATAGTAAACTTTAGCAGGTGATTCAAACATGTGTGACAGATCAGTTTCATCTCGGTATGTATGCATCCTCCAAAATCTAAAACTGCTCATGCAAAACAGGTAGCTTGGATACTCATTGACTACGTAAAACGTGTCCGCTGACTAGGTTATCTCCCTTCGTTCGGTTGTGCAAACAATGGTCACACCGCGCAAGAGATTTACCTATGCACAGGTCTTTTGCACTGAATCAGTGGGTCTTTTTCAGGATAAATTCGTTATATTACTGTATCTTATCACTGAGTAACCATGTCGCTAATAATATAGCGGTCATATTTAAGTTGGCAACCTGATTACATTGGCAACCGTGGAAATAGGCAAGTGTGTGGGGTGATAACTCTTCTGATATGTATCCACCAAAATAAAAACTCCACATGCCAACAGGTTTAATTGTAGCATGGAGATGAAGTCATACCTATTTATATAGTAGATATAGGAAAATGGAAAATCTGGTTAACACACAAACCAAGAGAATGGACACACGAAAAGTTAAAACTGCTTATGCTTAACACCTAGAACTGTAGCCGGGCCACGAAACCATACCTAATTATATAGTATATATAGAAAAAATGGCAATTTTTTACCATGACAACTTCAAATATATAAAATGTGAAATATCATCACATCTAAATCTTTTTATCAACAAAAGACGAAAACTTTTTGAGATATGGATACGAGCGTATAGACTGACAGGCGTATGAAAACGTTCTCCATAATTCTTCAGCTTAATGGTGGCCGTATAAAATTCCATATACTGCCTTACAATGGTGAGAAAAATCTTTAATGGCAATGAAAACAGAAATATGAAATAAGCACAAATAGACAGAACATAATAACCTGTAACTGAAAATATTTATTTCTTTTTATTTGATTGGCGTTTTACCTCAACGGTTTTACTCAAGAATATTTCACTTTTACTACGGCGGCCAGCATTATGGTGAGAGGAAACCGGACAGATCCCCATGACCATCCGCAGGTTATTGGCAGACCTTCCCACGTACGGCCGGAGAGGAAGTCAGCATGATCTAGTCTTGAACTCACAGCGACCGCATTAGTGGGAGGCTCTATTGTCATTTCGCCGTGCTGGTGTGGTAACCTCCTCTGGTAAAGAAGCCCGTATGTCTGAAAATAGCTTTACACAATTTTCGCTGCACTGAGTGCAGTCAAATGTTTAAATTGTGATCTTTATGGACAATACTGATGGCGTATGTTGCCAATAACTTCTCCTAACTTATTTTAAACATTTGTGTTCAGGTCTGAATAAACTTCTTGCAAGCTTTACACACATCACTGAATGTGTGTCTGTGCACTAATAGCATTTGATATTAAATTCCTGATTTAAGGACAGCAATAAATTCGGTAGTACAGATATTTTACATACTGTCTTAAATGGTCTTTCTTGATAAAGGAATAGTTCATGACGTTAAACCCCAATCACTCACTCACTCTTGATAAAGGTTTTTAGAGATCCTCTTTCCTGTTCCACTGAATGCAAACATGATGGAGAGAATGTCCATAGACCCCTAACAGCGTTAAATAATTATTTGATTGATTGATTTATTTATTTGATTGGTGTTTTACGCCGTACTCAAGAATATTTCACTTATGCGGCGGCGGCCAGCATTATGGTTGGAGGAAACCGGGCACAGCCCGAGGGAAACCCACGACCATCCGCAGGTTGCTGGAAGACCTTCTCACGTGCGGCAGGAGAGGGAGCCAGCATGAGCTGGACTTGAACTCACAGCGACCGCATTGGTGAGAGATTACTGGGTGATTAAGTTCGCATCAACACAACATGGCAATGTTTGCACATGGGCCGGCTGTTCAAAAGAGTACATGTACTACAAGTAGAGTAGCTCTCCCACGAGGCCGATTTATCTCAGGACTAGAGGCAGACTTAGTTGTGGACTTACTGCAGTCCTGTATAATCGGGGGGTTAGTCTTGGCTGTTCGGGAATGAAAGAGGACCAAGGTACGAGTAAATCAGGACTATAGCAGGACTACAGTAATATACTGCCATGACTTCTTCCCGATTAACCTCGACCTTTCTACGACCAGACCAGAGTGAAGTAAGAGTGTAGTAGAATAGAGGCACGACCTGTACGACTGCTCCACGAGTAGTATGACTTCTCACCGATATTAGACATTAGGCAAATGTCTGATCATTTGATAATGAGATTCTACAACAGACACATGAGTATTGCACGGCAACAGTGGGACATGACTCACAGTCTTATGTTCACTGTCGAATCTTCTCAACTTACTTACTGTCTGATGTTTACTGTTGAATCTTTCAAACTAACTGACTGTCTAATGTTTGATGTAGTAATTTCTCAACCAATTCACCCTCTGATGTTTAGCCTACTGTTGAATTGTCTCATCTCACTGACAGTCTTATGTTCAGAGTCGAATCTTCTCAACTTACTTACTGTCTGATGTTTACTGTTGAATCTGTTAAACTAACTCACTGTCTAATGTTTGATGTAGTAATTTCTCAACCAATTCACCCTCTGATGTTTAGCCTACTGTTGAATTGTCTCATCTCACTGACAGTCTTATGTTCAGAGTCGAATCTTCTCAACTTACTTACTGTCTGATGTTTACTGTTGAATCTTTTAAACTAACTCACTGTCTAATGTTTGATGTAGTAATTTCTCAACCAATTCACCCTCTGATGTTTAGCCTGCTGTTGAATTGTCTCAGCTCACTGACAGTCTTATGTTCAGAGTCGAATCTTCTCAACTTACTTACTGTCTGATGTTTACTGTTGAATCTTTCAAACTAACTGACTGTCTAATGTTTGATGTAGTAATTTCTCAACCAATTCACCCTCTGATGTTTAGCCTACTGTTGAATTGTCTCAGCTCACTGACAGTCTTATGTTCAGAGTCGAATCTTCTCAACTTACTTACAGTCTGATGTTTACTGTTGAATCTTTTAAACTAACTCACTGTCTAATGTTTGATGTAGTAATTTCACACCGACAGCCTTATGTTCAGAGTCGAATCTTCTCAACTTACTTACTGTCTTGTGTTTACTGTTGAATCTTATCGACTCATTCACTATCTTATGTTTACTTTCGTGATTTCTCAACTCACTCACAGTTTTATGTTTACTGTCGAATCTTCTTAACTCTCTTTAATACTGTCTGAATTTTATAAGGCATGTCAGGTGTATCAGGTACCCGAAATGTAGTCCATAATCACTAGCAGGATAAGAAAAACACATTTGGCCCTAAATGTCGAAATTAACATTTCAATAGCACTGCTGATGTGAGGTATGTAATGGTTGAGTACTCAACTTAGGAATACCCTCACCATCGCGCTCAGCGGTATCCGTGCTCAAATGATCGTTCTTAACCGTGTCACGGCCCCTACACATATAACTCCTCACCCCTTCCTTCTTGCTCCACCACTCTTCATCGCATCTCGATCACGCACAACAGAAAACATACCCGCAGACTTTATAGTACGCAAGTGGATATTGATAGTGGATATTTCATCACATAAAAGCGAAGTTGAAGCAGGTCAGAACTGCGGGTCCTAGGAGGCCGGGCCGGTTTTGCTTTCTTTCATGGAATATATATATATACATGATGTAAAACAAAGTTTCAAAGAGTGTGACAAGACATTCAAGCATTGTCTATAATTTCATTAACTTGTGCTGTTTAATGATAGTACATACTACCACATATGCATAAGCTGCTTTTGAGACAATAACCACAGAGCCAATTTGCCCCGCTAAATTGTGAGATCGGCACAGTTGTACATCATATAGGTTTTGTGTTGACATTTAATATAACCTGTTATCTATTTAATATTAAAAACTACTCGCATCACGTTAAGTCGCTGTTACGGACAAATAACTAATGTGACGATTCTGTGCGCATGTCACCCTAGATGTTATACCTGTAACTGACAGGCTGTAGAGAAAGCTTTCCTAGGGGTAGATGTGATCGCTCTGTTGTGGGAGATACTTCGTCTTAATTTAGACGTCAGCATTCCGGTCTGGTATTCAAACATGTGAGTAGTCAGTTCATTACATTAACAGTCGTTCGCTCCCGTGGAGACTCCATTGTAGCAAGAACAGCTTTTTATCACAAGCACTGTTTAGAATATATTAACATGCTTGATGTTAAAGGTATTGTATTGCGACCGTTTACAGATTTTTGTGTTAACACCCGGGTCTATGCGAGTAAAAACTGTGCAAGGTCACGTGAAATTGAGACACAGTGCTGTAGAATACGTCAATCTATACACCCTATCGAAAACAGGACTGGGAGCTATTCGTGATCTTTAAAAGACTTTTAGGGTTAATATCACTCTGAAGCATGTAAGTACGACGTAAACACGTGCATCGTTGAAATGTGGGTTACGTTCTGTCATACGAAGTGATAAATGTCGCTCTTCCATGCAGTTTAGGTTTAGGTTAGGCTTATTTTCTAAAATATACCTGTCTATGTCGCATAGGGTGCACGTATATGTAAGTGTTTTTTTGTGACATTCACTTATTTTTTTAGTGCACATCAATGAATGTTTTTCAGGTTCAAATCCTTGCAATATATTTAATCAACAGCTATAGATTGATGTTCCCCAGTGTATTTTCTGAATTACACGAGCGCTTGCTCTGTGCTACAAGAGATCCTATTTTTTAATGCAACAAATACCCAGGCCAGGTTTTCTTCTACAAGCAGGAGTATTGATTAATTTCTTCCTCTTGAAAACAATCCAATGGTCTTATGAATGATCCTGATAATTGAGCGTCGGTCGTCCGCAAATAATTGAGCTGCCTTTGGCCAAAAACAAATCACGAACTGCACACAAACAGCGAAGATGTCTTTTGTGGCTGAGATCAAGGTATAATATGGCAATCATCTAAATTGTATCGCGTACAACGTTTGCCTCAACCAGTGTTTTCTGTTTCACACTCTGTCTGACCAGTACGGGAAAAGACTCTAGTGAATAGTAGAAAAAGCGTTCCCATTTTATTGTTGACCTGTTGAAAGAAGGGTTATATTGTTATATTTATACAAGCACCAGAAAACGTGACACATATTGTATAAAACTTAAGGACAGTGATTGTATTCATGGTACAAGCGCCAGTGAACCTGCCCCAAATCTCATAAATAAAGCATCCTTAAACATTAGATGAAACGCAAAATATGAACTGTGCTTTTCGACGGATTGTACTTGATATCATTTGGTCTACTGAGGAGCACCTAGGTCAATCACCAGACAATCAGATGGTCTTGCACAGGGCGATAGATCCAGAATAATGGATGGCAAGCTCGAGTTTGTCGTTAATAAACAGTCAGTGTTGTGGATCAGTATCATCCCAAATGCATAGAGCTTCAAATATTTCTTTCTAAACACATACGCTTAACAATATATATGCTAAGTCAATATGCCGATTTGCGGGCGCACTAACCTTTTTTTTATTAGCTTTAGAGACTTCCGTTTTAGGCATACAGTATTGTTGTAGAACCTGTATAGAAAAGGTGTAACGGCCCAGGACACTAGGGTCAAAGTTTCTAAAATAGTGCTACAAGTACAAATTATTTTGTGCAGTCTATATACTTATAATAATGCGGTGGATTTGCTGCTTTATGATTTGTAGATATATGTTCACTTCACCCGGCCACCGTCGTAAAACGAAATATTCTTGGGTTTAATACGCGTAAACTGTCAACTGTTCTAGCGCTCAAGCAAATATAGCCTTTAAGTGGTAATTATCAATATCTTTACAAAGATTATTGTGACATAAAGGCATTGTGAACATTCACGAAAAAGATTATATATTTAAATAGGGTCAGTGAAAGAAAATCGCTTCTCGCTTTTTCTAAGATAATATAAAAAACTACGTCACAGTGAGTTAATTCCAGAGCATCGACGACCGTGTTGAAATCTGATGGTTACACGTATCCGGTGAAATCCAGCTTCTTGTCAATTTACCTCACTTAGGGCTTTGTTCTAACTATTAAACAGCTTAAATAGAAACAAGTCACGTGTTAGAGGTGACTGGTCTAGAATTACCCAAAATGCCATCCCATTTATTAAACAGATGAAAACAATCCAGGAACCAGGCCTCGGGGATACTTAGTCAACTAAGAGAATAGTGATTGAAACATGTATATAATAAATAAATATAAAAAATATGTAAGACAATTTTTTTTCTCTATAGATGACTGCAAGCTGTCCTTGGAGTTCTAACCAGTCACTGAACATGTCAGCCTATCTGATCCCTACTTTTTAAGAATGACACTTCCTATCGCAGTACTCACCCCGGTGCCTAGCTAAATACACAACCACATACACAATATATACACGTGCGCACACGATAGACGCTTTGGAATGTTCGTGATCAAATACACATGGATTCTGTGTTCTAGTCGTCGAAGTGGTTCAACAGAAGCACGCTTGCGTCTTGTGAATAGATTTTGGACCTGGATACAGAGAGGATATGCACACAACTATAGAAGTTAGCCATGCAAACATTGGCCTTTTTTATTATAATTTGTCTGTCTATTTTCAACTAATTCTTTTATCCTAGTTTTTATTTAAACAACTGGTACAAATGCACTGTTGCATTTTATTCATCCCTTTCGAGCTCATGATCCCGGTGCTTTTAGAGCCTAGAATTGTGGGCGTTTCTGTAAAACTTTTTCAGCCAAGTAAAGTGCCATGGTTTCTCTCAGGCTTCGTTTTCTTCCACCCATAAACAAGGACAAAGCATCATCCACCGCAAATTACGTCTTGATAGTGTGATTTTTATGTGATCGTTAAGACATAAATAACTGAATCAACCAAAATCACACTTCAGATATACGTGATATGGTTCAATGCCCAGCTATAACACACACCAGAAGTTACCGCATGTCTACTTCACGTTTTGCGGACTGGTTTTCTTTGGCCAAGTTTTGCCCTGGAGTTGACTCAACGAAAATATATCTATATACATAGCTTGTCGGGTGTTGTTCAGAAAGCTGTATCACTTTGTGTAAATGGTAATGCATTCGTGCCAGTTTTGAAAAGATATGTACACTTAATAAGAATCTGAAGTGTCTGTTTTGTACGGGACAGTTCTTATCTGTTCACACACCCGTGTATATTAGTACGCCATTACTATATCACTGTACATCACCCCAAAAGCACTTTGCCTACTAGCTACATGGGGTTTTTCATTTTATGATTTTCCAGTGTGTTAAAAAGATGCATTTTCTCTGGTGCCTGGCAGGACTGACAGCGTTAATAACAGGAGTGACGGCTTCAGGTTAGTATTGGCAGTTAAACTCTATACTTAAAAAGTATCTGTTCAGAGCCTGTAATTCAGGACTAAAAGCTATATGCGCATAAAACTGATCATAACAGCTAAGTCAGGCATTGCTGATAGGCTTGAAATCACTTGGTAAGCTTAAAGTCACCAGTCATTGCTGGTTGACTTAAATTTACTATACCAAGTACAAATTTGATCAGTTTAAAAGAAAGCGAATTATATATTTCCTGCCTTAAAAGATTTATGGCTGACGATCTGTTAGATTTCATCTTCATCTTAAACTTCAAGCTATAGGTAGCAAGGACAAATAAAGTAGTTTCCGATAAATGGCTAAATGCAAAATTCAAAAACTATCCAAACAATGAATGATGGCCGTTAAATATAGGTGGTCTCGTATCGATATACGACATTGTCCTTTCTAAAACTGAAGGTTGGTCTGTTATAACAGTGGCCTCTGACCATGAATGTAATCGGCGCTGCGTCGTAGGGGAAACCCCTAAAACCTGTGTCTACAACTTCACAGTGGAGTGGTACAGAACTCTATCAAAGGTAGGTATAAATGTATATATCAAGGTAAGTGGTCATCGTGGGGAGGTCTGCCTGCAGCCTGCGGATGGTCGTGGGTTTCCCCCGGGCTCTGCCCGGTTTCCTTCCACCATAATGCTGACCGCCGTCGTATAAGTGAAATATTCTTGAGTACAGCGCAAAACATCAATCATATAAATACAGAAATAAATAAATAATGGTCATACTACTTTTGGAATATATTTCCATTTCTAAATGTAGTATAACGAAACTTTCAGAAATAAAATTCTGGCGAACATTTGCCAAAATGACTATAAATTTGTTCAAAAAAATTATAAAGCCATGTATTTTTAAAGAGCTCCCCTGCGTTCAAGTTATTTTAATATAGTAATAATCAGCAGGAGTGACAGCACATATAAGACTTTTATGTATGTCTGACCAGTTTTAATTGTCAACACTCTTCAAATTTGTTCGTATTTCAATTTCATTAAAAGCGTTAACTTTTTTAACTATACTACCGGGCAAAAGAAACGTATAACTTTTAAATGCAGTTTTTTCTATGGAAAAATAAGCTGAATAAGTTTGAACGTTGTGCGGATACGTTTGCACATAAGCACCCTGTGTACACGTCACTTTTTAACGAGATTCATTGAAAATGGTGTAAGACATCATGAAAAATCGGAAAAACAGAGTTTCGGGCCCTGTTGGAAATTCTCGATAATGACCGCCGTATAAATACCGATGTAGCACATGGTAAGGGTGCAATACCATAAAAAAACATCTAAGAGATGCCGAGACTCACACAAGCAGAACGTGATAGAGCCACTGGTATGGCCGACATGGGGACCAGCCAACACCCCATTGCCAGAACATTCAATTGCAGTCAAGCCACCATCAGCAGACTGTTGGGTCGTTACCGCCTAACAGGCAGGACACAAGATCGTCCAAGATCGGGCAGGCCAAGTGTTACAACGCCTGGCGAAGACCGGTACATCCGCACAATCCACCTGCGTAACCGGTTTGTGACGGCGACGTCAACAGCGGAAACGGCGGAAACGGCACTGGGACGCCCCATCAGCAGACGCACGGTCTTACGACGACTCCGCGTGAGTGGTATCAGAGCCTATCGCCCATTCCGTGGAATGGCATCGACTCCTCTACACCGTCAAAAAAGGCTGCGTTGGGCAAGAGTTGTACGTCGATGGCAGCGACGAGACTGGGAAAGGGTGCTGTTCACTGATGAAAGCCGATATGACCTCTTCAGAAATGATGGTCGAACTCGTGTGTATCGACGCAGGGGAGAGCGATTGGCACAAAACTGCATTCAGAATGTCCGCCCTTTTGATGCTGGTGGGGTGCTTGTATGGGGCGGAATTTGTGGACAGGTGAGAACGAGATTGGTCATCATCCAGGGAAATCTGACTGGCCAAAGATACCGAGATGAAATATTGGAACCTGTTGTGGTGCCATTCGTGCATCAACAGCAAAGGGGTATCCTTTTGCAGCAGGACAATGCACGACCTCATACCGCCAGAGGTGTACTAAATTATCTGGACACCGTTGATGTCAACGTACTGCCTTGGCCAGCACGATCGCCAGACATGAATCCCTTAGAGCATCTGTGGGATCATCTTGATCGACGTCTGAGACAAGCGTCCCTCCCCCACAAAACAGGCAACAGCTCGAACAGGCTTTATTTGAGGAGTGGGACAGAATTCCTGATGACGTCATCCGGCGGCTGACGACTTCCATGAGGAGACGTATTTTGGCTTTGATTGATGCAATGGGTGCTCACACACGCTACTAACGATCTATCTTATGACATGATAGGACATTAGGTACACCTTTTTAAGGGAGTCCCTTTACTTGCATTGTGTCGTTTTTCAGATTTACCCCATGCCTTCTTTACTCGGCCTGACAGCAAGAGTAATATCCATATGGCTTTGAATTTTTGAACAGAACTTGGAAAATGGTTTATTGCAATACGAAGTTTCTCAGTGAAGAGCCTGATGGATACTTTTTATCTAAAAACCTTTTTCTTACATAGTAATCCTGTTTTAACCTTACAATCAGAAAAGACGGCTCTTCCGAAACATTATCGATGGTAAAATTATCCATAAGTAAAAAGTTAAGAAAAATACTTTGCAATGCAGAATGTACATAACCTTTAAATCTTACACCTACCTCGGGTATAAATGAATGACTGATTGATGTTTAACATCATGTCAAAAGAGGTGTAACTGATTCGACCGTCGATAGGACATGGGCCGCAAAGAAAGTTACAGATTGTTTTGTTTGACCGTTTTGTGGCCCACAGGCCTGCCATAGGTGTCCGTTTGTGGAGGAGGACTGTTACCGGCCTCATTGTGTGGCAGCAGACGGTCACGTGCGCGCACACCTGGCGGTAAACAGGATGATGCCTGGGCCCAGTATTGAGGTGAGGTGTTGGCGTTCTCAGACTATATCTTTTAAGATGGTGATTATCTGGTTTTAGGAAATTTTCCAAACTCCACATTACATACAAATATATTCACTGACTTTCGTTTTTGCATTTTAAATAAAAACAGTTGTTTATAAGAGTTTATTTGCCAGCATCTGTAGGTGGTTTTGCTGAAGTTGTTAACGTGGATATTCTTTACTTTTGTTGTTAAATGCCATAATCAAGACATGAAAATTCAAACGGGTGATTTATTTACTGCTGACTTAATGCCATAATCAAGGAATGAAATTTCAAACGGGTGATTTATTTACTGCTGACGTAATGCCATAATCAAGACATGAAAATTCAAACTGGTGATTTATTTACTGCTGACGTAATGCCATAATCAAGGAATGAAATTTCAAACTGGTGATTTATTTACTGCTGACATAATGCCATAATCAAGACATGAAAATTCAAACGGGTGATTTATTTACTGCTGACGTAATGTCATAATCAAGACATGAAAATTTAAACGTGTGATTTATTTACTCCTAACGTAATGCCATAATCAAGACAAGAAAACTCAAGCGGGTGATTTATTTACTCCTGACGTAATGCCATAATCAAGACAAGAAAACTGAAACGGGTGATTTATTTACTCCTGACGTAATGCCATAATCAAGACAAGAAAACTGAAACGTGTGATTTATTTACTCCTAACGTAATGCCATAATCAAGACAAGAAAACTCAAGCGGGTGATTTATTTACTCCTAACGTAATGCCATAATCAAGACAAGAAAACTGAAACGGGTGATTTATTTACTCCTAACGTAATGCCATAATCAAGACAAGAAAACTCAAGCGGGTGATTTATTTACTCCTGACGCATTAGGTATGTGAGGGTGACACCGTGGTTGTGCACGTCACCAACATGCTCGAGGACGGTGGCACGATCAGCATTCACTGGCACGGCATACATCAGTACAAGACGCCTTATATGGACGGAGCGGCTCACGTGACCCAGTGCGGGATCGATGAGAAAGAAACTTTTACGTAAGACGCTTTCATCTATTCCTTCGTCAGCGAGGGTTTTTTCTAGAGTTTATTTGTCTGTCTTTGTCTCGGAAACTTTAAGGAAAAAATATGCACGGACACGGCTAAAAGGTTTATGTACAGCTTGGTGATCCATGTCATTGACGTGGTGATTCGGATCTGCTTCCTGATAAAGGAATTTCTCAAACAATTTGTCACCATTGAGAGATACAAAGGCACAAATGCGCTCGAGGGCTGCCTTACTCGGCAGTAGGATAAATGGAACATTTAGCTGGCACTGAGGTCTCATAGTCGCTTCCAGTTTATTTATTTGATTGTTGTTTGGAGACATACTCATGAAATTTGTCGCTTATACGATGTTCATCGTAAAGTACCGACTTTTGGGATGTTGCTGATGAACTCACGCCTACAGATTTGCCCACAGATAGACTGAACAAATAATCACAAATTTATTTGCAACCTAGTGTGTCATAGCCACTGAAAGACAAGAGCCATGGTTGCTTGGCCAAGAGGCTTTGACGGTGTATAGTCCACATTTACGTTTGTTCAGACTTTATTATTTCTGATTGGAATAAAATCACTGCCATGCAGCTGAGAAGTTCAGCCGATGTGCGTTGATTTCCTTATTAAATCGATTGGGGTTTAACTTCATTTTTAACAAGAATTCGTCATCTAATGCTTCATTGTTGGTGATGGTGTCATATCGTTGTACTATGTCACTGTAAAACGTTAATCGCAGTTTACTGACCCCAAAGTATTGCCTGATCGCATTTAACTAACTCCAAAGTATTGCTCGATCGCGATTTACTGACCCCAAAGTTTTGCCTGATGACAGTTTACTCACCCCAAAGTATTGCCTGATGATAAGGTACCGCACTTTTCTGGTTTCATGACAAACAGGAATTACGTATACTTCTCAGCGTTTTAAGAGACATTGAGTTTGAACGAGTCTGTGTTTCTGTGGGTTTTTTTTTTCTTGTGTGATGATCCACAATTTCTTGTCGTTTGTTTTTTTACTGTTTTAACGTAGAGCACATTTTATTTTGACTTTTACTGATTAAGTCCAATGATCAAACCCATATGGTGTTATGAGACTCTTAAAATTTCATCTCCAGATGTACAAGTGTCCAAAATATTGCAATATAAGCATCATAAATTTGTTATCATACCATTTTATACTTTTGCACTCTTCAGGTACGAATTTAAAGCGAGTCCGGCGGGAACCCACTGGTATCACTCTCATTCTGGAATGCAGATTGGTGACGGTCTGCTGGGGGCCTTCATCGTAAGAACCCCAAAAGACTTGGACCCCTCGGGTATACTGTACGACGTGGACGACTCCGATCACGTTGTCATCGTCAATGACTGGCTACCCGTTATCTCCATCGGCCGTTATATAAACCAAATGCATGACAAATTTGATTTGACCTGGCCAATTTCTAGCTTAGTAAACGGTCATGCGAGAAAGTTTGAAGTGGTTGATAAAGCTAATACATCCATACCCGCGGCTTACACGCCTATGGAATTGTTCAATGTGAACCAAAATATGACATACCGTTTCCGGGTGATCGGAGCGTCGACTACCTGCCCCATGAAGTTATCTGTAGACTCTCACCTGATAACGGTGATAGCCACAGACGGCATGCCGATCGTTCCCCGAGTTGCCAATACAATGATCATTAATCCCGGTAAGTTTTGGGGTCAGCGAATTGTACTTTTTATTTAGAAATTTATGAGACAACCATATCACGGGGCTAGCAACTTGCCTTAAACGTACAGCTCGAGCTCATATCTGGGGGTTTGGTCAGAATTCTTCCTCAAGCTCAAGCGTATAAACACAAACTTTCAATCCATAACTAATGCTAATCTGTTCTTGTTGACGTTAGGGATACCAAGATGCTATCATAGAACAGGAAATGGGCGTCTATAGCCTGGAGGTTAGAGTGCTCGCGCGAAACAATTCATGAGGAAAGCAATTGCAACCAACAATCGCCGTGAGGTCAAATCCAGCTCATCTTGGCTTCCTCTCTGGTCGTACACGGAAAGGTCCTCCAGCAACTTGCGGGTGGTCGTGTGTTTTCCCCATGGTCTACCCGCTTTCCTCCAACCATAATCCTGACCGCTGTCTTATACGTGCAATATTCTCCAGTACGGCGTAAAACTCCAATCAAATAAGTAAATTAATAGGACACTAAATTGTTCTTATAAGCATGAGGCAGTCATGGGCGAGTGTTCAATCTAGGTTCCCAGTCTCAACTGGATTTCCTTCACTCATAAAGCATCTTATAAGTGAAGTATATGTATTATATAGAACAGTGTAATACGCAAAATAAGACAGAAAAGATTTCAAATTAATTTGTGATGAGTCTCTTGATCGTTCAGGGACATGTAGGCCTACATTGTGTGAAGACTTTACACTGATTATAGTTACAGAGATGATGCTACAATAGTAGAAAAATAAATCTATTTTAAAAGACACCGTAACGGTCTGAAATACAGTCAGTGCTTGTATTGTGTTATAATAGATAACTTGCTATCATTACTTTGCTGCAGGTGAATATATATATATATATATATATATATATATATATATATATATATATATATATATATATATATATATATATATATATATATATATATATATATATATATATATATATATTTGCGATAATGAGGATAAGAGGTACTAAATATCTCAGTCGCTTACCAATCCTCGAGCCTGGAGCGTGCAATATGTACACATCCGTGGCTTGCTTAGTTCAAAGGAAAAAACAAGAGTGTAATAAATATTCTGTCTCTGACGTTCGTTTTCTAATCCCAGGAGAGAGGTACGACTTTGTTCTTCATGCTAATATGCCTGTGGACAACTACGTGATTCGATTCCGTGGACTGTCAGACTGCAGAGTAGTGCGGGAGACTGCGTTTGCCATACTGCACTATAACGGTGCCAACAGCACTTTGCCGGAGATCAACAAAACCCTTACACGAGGAGGGGTGGTAAGCGCACCAAATAATTAAAGAACTTCCGTTCGAAAGTTAAAAGGTGTTATGACTGACTCATGTAAAGCTTATTGTAACTACCATAATAATACCAATAATGGAGAACTCGTAAAGCTCCACCCCCGCCTTAAAAACTATATAAAGTTAAACTTAAAGCTTTAAAGTGTTTACGAACTATCTCAAGACAGCTTTATAAGGAGATAAAAATATTCATTTATGAGGCCTAAAATATGCTCCAAAATCGTATTTAATATGTTGACATACGTCAGAATTGCTTTAATGAAAATAGGCTTTTAGTCCAGTAACAGAAGGCCCAGTGCCAGTACATGACTGTGACAAGGCTGAGCGCTATGAACGCAGGATCTTGCGTTTAAATCTTAACAATAAATTATGCTTTCTTCCTCAGTTCGTCAATCCCATTTTAATAAACAATGATAACCCACTATACTCAAGCTTTGATCTGGATATTGTTGTGGACGACCTTCGTAGTGAACGATACAAAAGAGTGGAGAATTACACTACAGAAAAAGTTGACCTAGTGTACTATATTGGTATGTAGTGTAGATATTTTACTTCAATAATCTATATATTGATATTCTGTTGTTACTACTACATATTTTTGGTGGAGTTAATCTATGTTTATTTTTTCATTTTTTATTTTGCTGTTTTTCTTTTTCTCCTTTCCATTTTCAATAATGATAAAGTTGTGGTCAATTGAAGAAGTTGGGTTTAAATCTGCAAATATCGGTTGAACTTCTTAGTTATTCTATTAAATTTTCAGGAATGCCTTCACACTTAATACAAACAGTGCTTAATATATATTTCTATTTTTGAAGCTTCGGATTTCAACAACAACGACAATAAGAAATACAATCACCCAGATTATTATCCTGTGAAGGAATTGCCGCCACTGAAAGCACATTTCACTCCAGTCTTGGACAACGTATCCTATATGACATATATGTTTATTATTTTAATTCCTTGGTGTTTATTACCATAGTCAAGCATATTTCACAAACCGACAAGAGCCTGAAAAAAGGCCAAATGACAAATCAAGTAAAAGTTGGCAACAGTGACACTAAAAACTGTATTCGACGATCCATCTGCATTACTGAAGGCCTTGTGGTCTGGAACACCTCTGCAATACTGTATTAATTACAATGCGCCATGTTGTCCATATCCCCTGTAATTGCGCCTCTGTTTAATCAAGACCTCCAAACATCATTAAAACCGCCATTGCTCTTTCTCCTTCGCAAGCTTACTTTAAGACGTCTGGAACAGAATCGCAATGGAGACGGAATGTGACCTTGACTTTGGATTTAGCAATTCAGTGAATATATGGTTGAAGGGAAAGAGTTTTGATCCTCTTACTGCCAGAGACAGTTTTGTTCAAAAAAAAGATTCCTGTTGTCATGAAAACTATCTTTGTAGAAAAAGTTCGGTTATTGCTAAACGGCATTGAAGAGAGACCTCATCTCTGTGTGTAACTGACATTTATTTCAAGTCTGCTCACAGACTTCACAGCTTGCCTTGACTTGACTTCAAGATAACCTTTGACCTCCCGCCCATACCACCGCTTTCCCAACCTGAAGATATCCATCCTGAGTGGTTCTGTAATCGAAGCTCGCTCGACATGACCGCCTGCTCCGCCAACTTGTGTATATGTACACATTTGGTACACCTAAAACTGAACCAGGTTAGCTCATTTTTGTGTTCACTAGATTATTTGTGTTGAGTGCTGTGTACTTGCTGTTGGAATGAGTGTGGCGGTATACAATAGCTATACAATGCTTCCCATGTGCTTTGCAGAGTGTGCATAGAGTACCGATTAAACATTGTGCTGATCCTTGATAGCACGTGCATGGCGAATAGTTTCACCCTATGGGCTTAACTTAACGCTATTCACGTGAAATTTGGCATGCAGTACTCTAGTGCATTTGCCGTCCTCTTTCATGTTTTTATAAAGTGAAAATGAATTTACACTTTTTGAGCAAGATTTGAGGTTACAAGGATATAGATTCAGGGAAACAAATGTATTTCATTGCTTTCCTTAGCCATTCATTTGCCTATTCAAAATAAATTGTATGGCACTTTAGTAAAATCTATTTATTACTAAATTGTATGGCACTTTAAGCAACACCTATCTTTTCTAATCAGTGTGGTAAATAGAAACATGTTTTGTAGTGAACTGCAAACTGAGAAAATGAAGAGGTTATTCATTTCTCATGAATACATTTTTAGTACACTCACAAGCGAAATATAGCCAGGAAGCTATACACAATTGTTCCAGTGATGTTCACAGATATTTCATTTATTCAAGTGATGTCGTACCAAGTATTTGTCGGAGGTCATATCTGCTAACTATAAGGCAATAGCTAAAGAATAAACCAATTCCTAAGTTTGAGAATGTATTGTGTGTACCTCCAAGTCGCTGTGATTTGTATGTAAATTCTATTTATTTCTAACTTTATATAACTTTACAGGAATACATCAAAATGATAGTATGTTCCAGTATAGCAGCTTTAATAACGTCTAGATGGCCTGAAGTCATTCTCTTTTGTATTTAAATTTGCATTTTATATTTACCTTATTATAGTTTGTTAATAAATAGTCATAAAAAATGATAGTTCACAGATGTGTAAAAGTTTTTTTATTATTCTCCTGCAATGTTTTTTTTTTCTTTCTTTCTTTTTCAAGCGTCTTTATGTTACTTTCTTTCACATAAAGGTCGTGGATTTAGTGCTGGTGAACGAGGGGAAAGCGTTTACCGAATCAGGTCATCCCATGCATTTACACGGCCATTCCTTCAGGGTTCTAGGACTGGAGAAGGTGGGTTGTCACATACAGTCAGAAAAAATTTACACGAGCCACTGGGTTTGATGCCCATGCAACGTACCGAAAGTGGTGTAACAAATATTTTTGAGTAATTTTAGACCAGTGACGTTAGCATCATTGTTAGCATCACTACATTGGATTCTGCTCGGGACATTGTTATATGAATTTAAGCTGCTACTATTAAAGCGTTTACATTTAACAGTTATCTGTTACTTTTCTTTATTCTTGAGTACGGCATAAAACACCAATAAAGTAAATAAATAAATTACTTTTCTTTTGAAACTGGGGTTAACTGACACCGGGTTAGGTGTGATCATTTCCCAACTGTAACAGCGTGGATTCTATTCTGATTTTTTTATTTGTTATATTGTAATCTTTTATTTTGTTAATGTGTTTTGTTTCAGCTTGGAGAGTCAGTCTCGGTTAGTGACGTAGAAAACCTGGAGAAAGAAGGGAAACTAAAGAGAAACCTGATCAACCCGCCGTGGAAAGACACGGTCCATGTCCCTGATGGCGGTTACGTCATTATCAGGCTGATCGCTAACAATCCAGGTAACACTGATTGTATGGAACAATTAAATACAGGAAATGCTTCCATATACTGAACCATGACGAAATTTAATTTGTGTTTTTTCCCTCTTATGTTTTTATCTCCACTAAACGATTACTGAGACTCTTAGTTATAGTACATCAGCTGATAACTCTCACTTTATTAGCCCACAAGAATTTTACAGGTATATATATATATATATATATATATATATATATATATATATATATATATATTATATATATTAACTGTTTATTGAGGAATACATAATCGACGCTGATTGGCTGAGAGTGAAGAATTTCCTGGGTTAAATCTTGCAGCCTTGGTCACGCCTGAAGAAATGTATCTTACCTAAAATTCAGCTTAGACAAGGCATAGCACAGACTTGTCTATCTCTCACATTCTATGTGCCATTAAGATAAGCCAAAGCGTCTCTCCATGTGCGTTGCCTTATCTTAAGGGCTTGTATTGGTTCACAATTGGTATAAATTTTCATTTCCATAATTAAGAATTTTTCACTTATACGATGACGACCATTTTTTGGGGGGGGGGGGGGGGGGCGGGGAGGGGGTGGTTAGGGGAGGGAGACCGAAGTGGCAATATATATAATCGTATTTTCTGTTTTAGGCTACTGGTTTTTCCACTGTCACGTGGACTCTCACATGCTCCAAGGAATGGCTATGTTGTTTAAAGTTGGGGAAGACGAAGACATTCCGAAGATTCCCGAGCAATTTCCCCGCTGTGGAGGAATGGGTTTCAGTAACGCCAAGAAAATAAAATCTCCTCCGCCGAAAGTCATAGAGAAAGACTGCGAATCCTCATCAATTTCAAGCACGCTCAGCGCCGTGCTCTGTTTGGCCATAACATTCAGTGTGTTTGTCAACATAAAATAGCTTTATTATAGCAATCTTTGAACTATAGACCTTATACAGATATGTGTCAGATATGTACCTGATGGGAAAGTGAACGCATTTCAAGGAACACAGTTTTTAAATACATTTATGCAAGGAACAGAATTGGGCAGAACAGAGTAGTAACAGATAGACAACAAAATGGGCAGACTTGTGAGATAAGATCATTTAGTAAAAATGACAAATTAATTCAGATTAAGATGTTAAACCTAAACTAAAATATCTTATGAATTCATTGTTTGTAATGAATATATGTTAAAACAATTCTAACCCGCTAAGGTGGGGGTGAAAAAAGGCCAAGATAGGATACAAGAAAACAACAGAGTAGGTAAAGCCCTCCAAGGGAGAGGAAGGTGGGATTTCGGAAATTAACCTTATCGTGCAGCATGCACGTACGTCCTTCTCGTTTCACGTCCAAACAGAATATGACCCCGAAAGAGTATCACGCCCCCACGAGACAATCGTATATATGTAAATATAACCATGGTAGCGCGAGCTAACCTGTAACGAGCTCGTGCATTAGCACATAGGGTCATACAGTGTATATACATTTGATAACGGGAGACAACTTTTAAGCCAGATCAAAGCCAATGAGAAAATCATGCGTGAATTTAAAAGTACACTGTCCCAACATAAAAGCTATTATAGCTGTGCAGTAATTGGTATTTATGTAAGGAACAGAAATGGCCCTATAGGCGGCTAGTAACATAGACCACAAAATGGGCAGATTTGTATTATAATGTCATTTAGTAAAAATGACAAATTTATTAAGATTAAGATATTAAACTTAAACTGAAATATCTTATGAAGCCAATGAGAAAATCTACTTGCGTTAATTCAATAGTACACTGTCCCAGCCTAAAAACTATTATAGCTGTGCTGTGACTGGTCGGGCTCGGTCGATACGGCGACGCAACCGCAGGGAACTCGAGCAGATACGACGATGCAGATCAGCAGAGTGTCACGATAATCTCTATTTATAGCTGTGCTGTGGCTGGTAGATAAAAATTAAAGTATCTCTTATTGATACCAGTCATGCATATCCTAAACTGCTTGAAAAGACTATCATTATGTTAGTCAAGTAACTAGCAAATCTTCCGACAACTACTAACATAAAACTAAACATAAAGGTGCAAAATTTAGACAAATTTATATATAAGAGCCTAAGTAGATTATCTTGAATGGTTGCGACTGAAGTTTTCTCCATTTTATCTGAAGGACACATGCCCCAGCCCATTGTCGTAATACAGCGAATCGTTATGAAGGCTACTGACAGGATATTATCTTGTTTTTTGGTGAAGATCTTACCCATTAAAACTGAAATGATTATTGAACAATGTACTACATAGTTTCAGTTATTATTTCGCCCTTTTCTTTAAGGAAAATCTGGCACGATTACAGTGCAGGCTGTTTTCCGAGAATCGGGTTTGACATTTTCATCACATGTTGACTACCAAAATGAAAATAGGGCGAGAGGCGAAACATTTTGCAAAGACAGATGGGACATTCTATCCCCTGAATTCAGAGTATTTGGCACAGATAGTGTTACAAGCGATACATCAAAGCGATTCTACCCTACAGGTTTAGTTTAAATATTATTCAAATAATATTAAAATACAATCAAAAATCCTGTTTGATATTTTAATTTAAATGATGCATTCTGTTTTATGCTCGATTCCTGTTTATGTATGTATTGATTAACTTGTATATTTATTTGATTGGTGATTTCATTACATTCAAGAATATTCAACGTTTAGAAGGACATCGGTTAGATTTATATCAATGCCGAACAACAGTCTAAAATTTCGAGCTCCCGATCCAGTTCACCACCAAAACTGCTTAAAGTAGTTCTTAGTACAAGGCTGCTTGGTGGACAGCAGCTCTGTCAGCCACCATAGGGATATATCGCTTGTGTAACAGAAAAAATGATAAAAAGTTATGCTTTTCAAGCTTTCTGGGAAATACTATCGATGTGCTCAGCCTAACCCGGATTGTCAGCTATAACCCTCATAATAACCTAGCCACCCTCAGGTACATATAAAGTAAGAACTTACAACTCACGTCACATAAGGAGAACCACTCATGTAAAGACAACAGTTTTGAGGAGTGTTATAAACTGACGGCAGAAAGAAACTTTAAAACTCATAAATTGAAATTGAGAAATCTCAGAAACGTTTTCAGAGAATTAGGTCTGTTTAACCCACTAAAAATCCAAGCATTTTCCCATATGGGGAAAGCTACATGCAAGCCCATACCAATCCGTTGCAACAGAAAGAGAAAAGTTCTAAAACCACGTGACCAGTGAACGAGCCGAAATCGCAAGGTCAAAAAGTGTATAAAACGTTGAAGCCAGTATGCCAGACTTGCACAGCGTTTAAACACTGTAGTGCCCGTAGTGACTCCAGAACAACGCGAGAGGGCCCTGGGTATGGTAGCTATGGGAGCCACCCATGCTGACATTGCAAGAACTTTTGGCTGTTCTCGTGTAACCGTTACAAATCTGATGCAGCGTTAGGAAGCCCAAGGAAGACCGGTACTTGTATGCCTTGTGTTACGGTATTGAAAACAGCAACAGAAAACAGACTCAGTGACTCAATATTACAGTGTAAACAATGCTTTATATATAAAATGAGACGTACAGTTTACAGACAGTTCAACAACAGCAACATAAAAAAACATACACATCAGTATTACCGGTCTTTACAAGTTTCCAGTTCACCTTTGTATCCCAAGGAATGTATTCCAGGAAATCCAACGTAAAGACCATGGGATAAACACACAAGTCACAAATTGTCCCAGACAGGTACTTCGCCAGGTTAGCGAACGCGAACACAGGTTACACAGAACTGGAACAGTCAAGCCTTTGAATGACGTCACACCCGCAGAGCACAACACAGGGTAAATACAGGCATGGAGGTATAATCCACTTCAGATCAGTCACAGCTCCCGCAGAAGCTCACAAACGAGCCGTTCAGAGACGTCGAGTAATGTCACCTTGTGGCAGAACGAACGTCCTTTGCAAAACTGAAAACTTCAGTTTAGAGTCCTTGACGACCTTGTCGGTCAGGTGAGGTCAGCGTGTTAAACAAATTACACAGTCAACACTGTATAATCATAATAAAGATCCGAACACCAATAAACGTGACTTCCGCAGAAATTCACATAAACCAGACATCAGTACTACTGTGGTACACAAACGGTGCCGGCATAAAAATCTGTCCTCCCAAATGAAACTGGCATCACCAGCTCATATAAACATAATGGACTCGATACGAGAGCGTCGCACACTCTCCTGGCTCCCAGTGGATGCAGCAAAAATACCTCCACTCTGCACAGAAAACACGGCTTATATACGTGCCAGGTGGATTCAACTATTTTTAAACACAGAGTTTAACAGCCAATGAACAGCCAGTTAAATAAACAGAGCATTGAACACGGTGCTTTCGGCCAGGTTCGCGCTGTACATATATAACAGGGCCTGTTATGCTTATAACATATAATACCAAGGTCCGCAGACTAACAGTACATGAAAACATTAAATAGTCATACATAACACCCCCACCCTTCAGGAAAAGAAAGTTTTGCATAAAACTTTCTTTAACATATTCATAGTTATGAATAATAATAACGTTTACCACAGTCTTTAAAAACAAAGCTGCAGAAAACCAACTAGACTCGTGACAAACAATCAGCAATCACATTATCTTTCCCTTTTATGTGTCTAATCTCTAGATTAAATTCTTGCAAAAGCAAACTCCACCGTAACAATCTTCGGTTTTTACCTTTTAGTTTGTGCAAAAAGGTTAAGGGATTGTGATCTGTATACACAACAATGGGGTAACTTGATGAAGTCATATATACCTCAAAATGCTGTAATGCTAGAATCAAGGACAGACACTCCTTTTCTATTGTCGAATAATTTCTCTGGCACTTGTCAAATTTGCGAGAAAAAAAACATACAGGGTGATCAACATGATCTGTTTCATTTTCTTGTAACAAAACTGCCCCAGCAGATATATCACTAGCATCAACAGCTAGCTTAAATGGTAAATTAAAATCAGGTGCTACAAGTATGGGGCCGCTGCTTAGCATGGCCTTTAATCTATCAAAAGATCTCTGACACTCAATGGACCACAAGAATTTAGCACCTTTCTTTAACAGCTGAGTTAATGGCTCACTAACAAATGAAAAGTTCCTACAGAACTTTCGATAATAACCTGCCATGCCCAAGAAACGCTTTAACTCTCTCTTACAACTTGGCACTGGAAAACAAGAGATAGCAACTCCACTAGTATGTACAACATTGAGATCAGTGCTATCTCTGTCTACATATGGCTTTAACATGTTAATGTGACAAAGTTGTCTAGATTTGCGCCGATCAGGAGTGAAAATAATATAATTAAGATCACTTAGCCTCTTGTCTACTACATAAGGTCCAAAATAACGAGCCTCAAGTGGCTTACCACTAACTGGAAGTAAGGCCAATACCTTCTGACCAACTTCAAATCTGCGTCTTACTGTTTCTTTGTCATACTTAGTTTTCATACTCTTCTGAGAAGCTGTAAGATTCTCTCTGGCTAACTCACATACTCTGTTGAGCTTAGTACGAAAACTTGACACATACTGTAATAGGTTAACATTGTCACTATCACCAGACACAAACTTTTCCTTGAACAACTGTAGTGGACCACGCACAGTATGGCCAAACACGAGCTCAAATGGACTAAATCTAAGTGACTCTTGTACAGACTCTCTTACAGCAAACATTAACAAAGGTACACCCTCGTCCCAATCTTTCCCTGTCTCAAAGCAGTAAGTTCTTATCATACTTTTCAGTGTCTGATGGAATCTCTCTAGTGCTCCTTGACTTTGTGGGTGATAAGCTGAGGATTTATACTGGCTAATACCTAGCTCATGCATAACTTGTTGGAACACACCAGACATGAAATTTGAACCCTGGTCTGACTGTACTGACTTAGGCAGACCAAACATGGTGAAGAACTTAACTAAAGCCTTAATTACAGTCTTGGCAGTAATATTCCTTAGTGGAATTGCCTCAGGGAAACGAGTTGAAGTACACATTATGGTTAACATATACTGATTTCCAGACTTTGTCTTAGGTAGCGGACCAACACAATCTATTAAGATTCTACTGAATGGCTCACCAATTGCAGGAATAGGCCTCAAGGCTGCCTTGGGGATTGTCTGGTTAGGTTTCCCCACTAACTGACATGGATGACAAGACCTGCAAAATTCAGTAACATCTTTCCTTATTCCTGGCCAATAAAAATGACTGAGAATCTTATGATAGATCTTATTAACACCTAAATGACCTGCTAACGGCGTTTCATGCGCTATGGTCAGTATGTCTTTACGATAAGGCTTGGGCACAACTACCTGATGCTTAATTGCCCATTCATCCTCCAACGAAACATCGGGAGGCCTCCACTGCCGCCTCAATATGCCAGACTTGACATAATAGTAGCATGGGTCAGGTAAAGATTCACCATCTTTAGCTGCATCATTAAACAAGCAAGAAATACTTGGATCACTGTGTTGTTCAGCAATCAACTCAGTCCTACAAAATGGCTGATCACCACTAACAAAATTAGTATCTACTTCCTGCTGGCTGTCTAATTTGGAAGAATCTTCATCGAAAATGTTGTTGAGAAAAGTCTCACTCAAATCAACAGTACTACCCTGGTCTGTACTGACTTTTCTAGACATAGCTCTTGTAACAACACAGGACGGATATAAACCCGCTATCTCGCTTTCAACTGGCTCTGTGACTGAATTCAGAGAAGGCTTATCAACCATTAAGGGATCAACAGTAAATTTATCATGTGCCAAGTCATTTCCCAACAACAAATGAATACCCTCAAAAGGTAATGAAGGCTTAATGCCTACCCTGACAGGTCCAGATATCAAATCTGATGACAAATAAATATCATGAAGGGGAACACTGACAAAGTCACTAGACTCTACACCTCTAATAAGGGCACGAACCCCAGAGTATGACTCTTCAGAAAAGGGCAGAGTATTCATCAACAACAGAGACTGAGATGCCCCAGTATCCCTTAATATCTTTATAGGGGTAGCCCCAGACATGTCGCTTCTAAGCGACACTGAACCAGAATTGATAAACGGAGCGAAGCTATCCATAGAGCATTTGGGAATCTTATCCAATCCCATATCAGCTAACTCAGATCTGCTTTTAACTGCTGACGTAACTTCCGGCAATGTTTTGTGCATTGCAACACAAAGACCTGTGGGCTTAGACTCATTCTGAGCTTCCCGTCTCCTTTTCAACGTGTAACATTCACTCATCACGTGACCTACCCGCTTGCAAAAATTACAAGTGACCCTATTTCGAGGACTACCATTCCAATCTGAACTACGTGAACCATGAGCTGTAGAACCATTGGAGCCTGGTGTAGAACTCTTCTGTGTAGAGCTACCTCTACCTGTTGCATGTGACTGGGTATTTCTACGTGTAAATGAATTAAATGGCTTACCCGTGTATGTAACCTTATGTGTCAAAGAATAATTATCAGCTAAACTGGCTGCCTCTTCAAGTGTACTCGCCTTCTGCTCATCAACGAACACCTTTACATCATTATGAATACAACGCTTGAACTCTTCTACCAGCACAAGCTGACGCAAACTTTCAAAATCCTTGCCTATTTTCTTGGCTATACACCAGCAATCAAACAACTGCTCCTTAGCTCGACCAAACTCAACGTATGCCTGATCTCTACCTTTTTCACAGTTGCGAAATTTCTGGCGGTAAGCTTCAGGCACCAATTCATAACCCTTCAAAATTACCTCTTTCACATAGTCATAATTGGAAGCATTCTCTACACTTAACTGAGTGTAAATTTCCCTGGCCTTTCCAATTAGCACACTCTGTAATAACATAGTCCAGAACTCTTTAGGCCATTTCAAGCTATTTGCAATTTTCTCAAAATGCAGAAAATACTTATCCACCTCTTTTTCCTGAAAGGATGGAACTAACCGAATGTATTTGGTCACATCAAATCCTGAATCCTGTCTACCGGAAGGACCCGGTTTCTCACCTCTCTCAACCTCTAACTTTTTCATTTGGAACTCCAATTCTCTTTCCCTCTCTCTTTCTTGCCTCTCTCTCTCCTCTCTCTGCATTTTCAACTTTTCTAACTCTATCTCATGTTCCCTCTCTTTCTCCTTCTCTCTTTCCTCTTTCTCCAATCTCAACTTTTCTAACTCAAACTGCTTAAACTTAAGCTCGGCATCAGACTGACCCTCGAACTCATAATCAGATAATGCAGAACTGTCAAACTTCCCTATCTCCACTAAATGTTTCAACAAAGTATGCTGCATATCTCTTTTCCTCCATGAAGACTTTATGGACAAACCTAAAAATGTCCCTAACTTAACCAAGTCTTCCTTCTTTAAACTCTCAAAAACATCCTGATCGGGCGCATTAACAAACTGTTTAGGATCAAAATCTCCCATTGTAAATATTTAGCCACTGAATCATTCACTGTTAAAATTAAGCAATCGCTTCTCACATATGTTTAACTTCAAATATCCTGTGCAAAACAAAAGGGAAACAATCGGTTCCCGGACAAGCCCCCAATTTCTGTTACGGTATTGAAAACAGCAACAGAAAACAGACTCAGTGACTCAATATTACAGTGTAAACAATGCTTTATATATAAAATGAGACGTACAGTTTACAGACAGTTCAACAACAACAACATAAAAAAAACATACACATCAGTATTACCGGTCTTTACAAGTTTCCAGTTCACCTTTGCATCCCAAGGAATGTATTCCAGGAAATCCAACGTAAAGACCATGGGATAAACACACAAGTCACAAATTGTCCCAGACAGGTACTTCGCCAGGTTAGCGAACGCGAACACAGGTTACACAGAACTGGAACAGTCAAGCCTTTGAATGACGTCACACCCGCAGAGCACGACACAGGGTAAATACAGGCATGGAGGTATAATCCACTTTAGATCAATCACAGCTCCCGCAGAAGCTCACAAACGAGCCGTTCAGAGACGTAGAGTAATGTCACCTTGTGGCAGAACGAACGTCCTTTGCAAAACTGAAAACTTCAGTTTAGAGTCCTTGACGACCTTGTCGGTCAGGTGAGGCCAGCGTGTTAAACAAATTACACAGTCCACACTGTATAATCATAATAAAGATCCGAACACCAATAAACGTGACTTCCGCAGAAATTCACATAAACCAGACATCAGTACAACTGTGGTACACAAACGGTGCCGGCATAAAAATCTGTCCTCCCAGCATGACAACGCCAGATTCCATACAGCTCGAGCAGAACTTCCTTGACGACAGCGACGTCAACGTCTTACTATGGCCTGTACGTTCCCCAGACATATCTCCCATAGAGCAGCTCTAGGACGCACTGCATCGCCGCATAAGACAACGAGCACATCTTCCAGCTAGCCGACAAGAACTGGTACAGGCCCTTGACGAAGAATGGCATCGTATCCCACGTGACCTCATCAGACGAATTACTTTCTCTATGCGTCCAATTTTTGCATGCATTGAAGCAAGGGGTGGCCACACAATGTACTGATGAGGCGACTTTATCAACATGAACAACTTTTTCCTTACTCACCCGATTGGTCATCAAACTCGATTTTTGTTACCCCAACCCCAGTTGGGCACATGTGATGGTTATATGGGCTGCTGTACATTTCCTTACTTTGGACGTGGATGACCTAAACATATTGTAGTTTTCAATATATTACATTTCCAGCATCTGTTGTTTTGTGTTATTATAAATTTGGGCCATTAAATCTATGGTAAAATATCTCTTGGCAGTCAGGTTATATTCAAACTGTGTTCTATGCTAACTTGCAAGTTTTCGGTAATCAAAATATATATCTCTTATATATAAGCTGAGCTTTGAGTGCAGTTGCTGATAGATCAAAGGTGGCGAGTTAATTCAACAAGATGCGTATACGTCCTCCAATTTCCTAGGCCGAGTAACCTGAAGGAATGGCCGTGTAAATGCATGAGATTACCTCCGTAAACGTTTTAACCCCACTTACCATCACTTAATCAACAACCTTTATGTAACAGAAAGGAAACGAGGTGACTTGACGATTTAACAAAAAACAGTACACAGTAAGCCCCAGTAATAGGAAAACGATGACAATGATACCATGTCAAATTGCGCGAAGTAGCCTGTTAAGTAACAATTTATTAATAAATTCATGAAAAATATGCAAAATATCATGTTAACCACATGCAATTTTGAGGATGATAAAAAGAACATGATTTGAAGATAGCTAGTCCTTATTATTCTAGATTGCAATATGCGTATTCAGTATTATTTTGCTGTATACATGAAGGCTATATAAAATCAGACAATAATGTGATATATACACAAAACTACAATGAATTGGAGGTAGATACACGACGTTAACACATTTTGGATGTGGTTGTTAAGATAGCTTAAGCTCACTAGTAAGCTTCACACTTTTACATTTACTGCAAGGTGTACAGTTTCGGTTTGGATCAGTACTTCCGGATTGGTGGTTTACTACGTATTGAAGAATATTTCACTTATACGACGGCGGCCTGCATTATGGTGGGAGGAAACCTAGCAAAGCCCCGGGGAAACCCACGACTATCCGCAGGTTACTGGAAGACCTCGCCACATACGACCGGAGAGGAGGATTATTTTTTCATGGAATATTCGATGTTTTATTCCCTTATCTGTCTCGATGGTTAAATGTTCAGTGCACGGCGCATATGTTGGAATTATCAATTTGCAATGCGTTCTGAGAGAAATGGCGACTAAATCGTCGGCAAGTGTATTAAACATCTGAAAAATCCCAAAAGCGTGGGTAAACTTCAATACGTCTCTCACAGAGGTTAAAATCAATCATCGTGTTCTGGATATTCGGTGTAATTTATAGAAAAAATAAATAAATAAATTTATAACGTATGTAAGCTCAGTCTATCATCTAGAGCTTGTATATTAATGAATGAAAAGAATATTGGCATTAAATGTCAATATATTTGATATACAAACTGATTTAGAACTTTAATAATATTCCGTCTGTATTCAGTCAGCGAAATGACCTAATCTGGTTCAGTTTCAGGTGTACCAAATGTGTATAGATACACAAGTTGGCAGAGCAGGCGGTCATGTCGAGCGAGCTTCGGTTACAAAACCACTCAGGCTGGATATCTTCAAGTTGGGAAAGCGGTGGTATGGGCGGTAGGTCAAAAGTTATCTTAATATCCCCTCAGTGCAAGTTTTAAAAACACGTGATTTTATATCAGAGGACATTTTAAAGTCACATGTTCATCAATGTGACAGGAATCCTGTATTAGAACAGAACTGTTTCTATTACTAATAAAATCTTTCCTGGATGTCACATACGTGCGGGATTATTGAATCCAGAGTCAAAATCCCACCATTCGTTTGATTTGTATTCGGTGTAGTTCCATATCTGAAGCATGCTAACCAGGTCAAGGAGGCATTCAGTTCCACTTGATAGAGTTCTCATCGCGAATCTGTTTCTAACTTCTTTGAACTAAACTTGCAAACGAGAAAGTGCAACGGAAGCTGTCATAATATTTTAGTAAAAGATCAGCTGCCGGTTCTTATAGTTAATGACAGGTAATGTCAAACACATTACCATATAATGTGTTCAGGTATGCTTAGGTTCGTGCATAAAGCGGTATTCCGGGTTAGCACCTAGAAAGCATTATTTTCTGCCTCTTTCGTGACCACAGGTCCTGACCACTGGGTTGGCTGATCAAATGCAGCTGCCAATTGCTGACCTCAGACCCCTCTTAATTTTCCATATGCGACAATGTTAACGCTTCAGTGCTGCAACTCATTCCCAAACATTGCGTGGCAAATAAGCTTTGGTGCATACCTAGAATCTATGCGTCGAGGCCATGATGTAGGAAAGATGCAAGGTACGCTCTGAGCGACTTAGTGAAATCAATATTTAAATCGTGTACCATTCTAGAATATAAATTGTCGATAACAAAATATGTATCTGGGTTGCTCTTTGATTGCAACTGTTCATGTATCCAACGTAGCCATCTACTTCAGCACGATGAATATACTCCCCTCTGTCAAGGCCGTCTGGTCCTTTCTATGCCAGCAGCTGGGAGGGTTGCCTGCTCACGGGTTCCCCCAGGCTATGCCCGGTTTCCACCCACCATAATGCTAAGTGAAATATTCTTGAGCACGGCGTAAAACACCAATCAAATAAATAAATAATAAATGTTATTGGTGTCTGAAGCTGTAACAAATAAATATACAAGGTTATTTGTATTACAGTTTTCATTGTTGATGGAATGACGCAATGAATGTACTAGGCGAATGATTTAAATCAGTGTCAAAATCGTGTGCCATGCAAGTATACAACTTGTTGATGATGAAACCTCAGTTGCGCTTTCATTGCAGCTGCTCGAATATTCAAAGAGCCGATATATTCAACACGATGAATACAAAACTCCTAATCAAGCGATACAGGCAGATTTGAGTCCAAACATTTTCCAAAGGTTAACCAGCTCTTTATACAAGAGGGGTAAAACATGAAAAGTAAATACAGGTATACTACCACAAAACAATAATCAACAATAAAATATCATTGTTATTAGACTGCAAAAGCAAGTATACGAAGCCTACTTTTTCTACACACCACAGGTCTTCCACAATGATATCCAGATCGTAGCTTATGTACAGTGTGTTATTATCGTTGGCTAAAATTGGATTCACGAACTGAGGAATAGGGCAAGGTTTAAAGGCGGCAATTTTAGATTTGTGACCTTGCCCTAAAATGCCACTGAAATTAATCTGAATTGTCTAAATCTAACAACAATCTTCAGACTGGTGTATATAGATTGCGAACGCCATCAGAGGAAAATCTCACCTCAATACTGGGTCCAGACATCCTGTTCACCACCAGGGTTGCCCACACGTGACCGTCTGCTGCTACACAGTGAGGCCGGTAACAATCCTCCTCCACAAAAAGACACTTATGGTAGGCCTGTGGTGGACAAAACGGTCAAACAAAACAATCTGTAAACACTGATTAAGGCTTCTGAGCTCCCTAATGCTTCATACTAATTAACTGGATTGGGAATGAAATATTCAAAACATGAAAATTCAGCTATTGTTCGGAAGACCTTTACGCAGGCATATTGATGCGAAATCTGCTAGTAAATGTCATGGGTGATATGATATATTTAGTTATTTATTCGATTGGTGTTATACGCCGTACTAAAGAATGTTAAATTTACGTGACAGCGGTTGGCGTGTTGGTGGGAGGAAACCGGATGGAGAACGGGGGAAACCCACGACTTGGTGATATGAAGACACCGTTTGTGTCGTGCGGCAAACAATATACACTCTTCAAAAAAACAAACGTAAACACAAATATCAATGTAAATTTGATGTTATTCAAGGACGCGTAGATCAGCGGAAAACAAAGATACATGAATGAAATTTTGTGGAGCAATGCATTGCTATGTTGTCCATATTTCATGAGAATAAGTCATCACGGTCATTACTGCTGTCCACCAGGTGGTGTTGAAGTCAGTACCTCGTACGACCACCTCCAGCTGCCACCACTGCCCGACACCTCCTGGGTACAGATCGAATCAGTCGTTGGATGTTTTGTTGTAGAATTCTTCTCCATTCATCCTGCAGCATGTGGAACAACTGTTGAAGATTCTGTGGTGGAATACGACGTCGACGCACCCGTCTATCGATCTGATCCCAAAGGTGTTCGATTGAGTTTAGATCCGGGGATTTGGAGGGCCAGGGAAAGGTATTGATGTTGTTATTGGCCATGTAGTCCACGGTGGCACGTGCTGTGTGGTGCCTGGCGTTGTCCTGTTGGAAGAGCTGCCGTTGAAGGTCAACAAGGCGAAGGACGTGCGGGCGGAGAATCTGGTCGATGTATCGATTGGCCGTCAGATTGCCTTGGACAAGCACAAGCTCCGATCTGCGGGTGTATGAGATCGCTCCCCACACTCCCTCAACCGAATCTGTCCACCCGTCTGATGCAGTGAGGAGCAAAATGTTCATGACGTCGTCTGTAGACACGGTCTCTACCATCACGTCGCCTGAGGAGATACCGGGATTCATCGCTAAACCATATGCGCCTCCAGTTTGCCAGGTTCCATGGTAGCACCGTGGTACACCATCTCACTCGTCCACGTCGATGTAGTCGTGTCAAGGAGGGGGCAACTTTTGGACGTTTGGCACGTATTCCTACTTCTCGGAAACGGTTCCTGATTGTCTGATCGGACACTCTTCGGGCTCCAAACTGTTCTTGTGCTGTGTCCCGGGCGGTACGTTGGCGGTCGCGTAGGTGGGTTACCCGGATGTACCGATCTTGGGCAGGTGTGGTGACTCTATGTCTTCCTGATCTTGGACGGTCACTTGTCAGATTTGTTTGACGAAAGCGATCCCTCAACCGAGTTATTGTGCTGGGATGAACGTTGAAGATCCTTGCCATCTCATTCTTTAATTCGCCAGCTTGCAATCGTCCAATTGCCTGATTTCGGTCGGCAGCGTTGAGACGTCCCATTTTTGTGTACAGTATTTGCAAAGATATTGGATAAAATTGTGAGATTCGTTTGGGTCTTTTATAGTCACATGCTGTACTCATGTTTTGCACGTGACAAACAATCATTGTGCCTGAACTTTGTGCTGCACGACATCAATGCACATCATAACAATCCTAATTGATAAAACCGTTCAAAATCATTTTTGGTTGCGTTTGATCAAGGATGATCCTCTGAAACATTCCAGTAACAATGTGCAACCCTACAAAACTGTTTGAGTTAACATATGTGTACAAAACTGTAAGTATCATTTTTGAATTTCATTTTGCGTTTCTTTTTTTTTGAAGAGTGTACATGTACTGTTTTTATTATTTTTTTATTTATTTATTTGATCGGTGTTTAACGCCATAATCAAGATTCTTTCACTTATACGATGGTGGTCAGTATTATGGTGGGATAAAACCGGAGTGCCAGGGGGAAACCTACAACATATACTCCACATGTAACGTAGACAAGTGGTTTTATATACTGTGTTAGACTGCGTGAACATGAACACATGAAAACTGAAAAAAAAACCTCTGAAAGAGTACCACTCCATTGTGAAGTTGTGGACACAGGTTTTAGAGAGTTCCATAACCACAAAGCGCCAGTTTCATTCGTGGTCAGAGGCTGCTGTTATAACAGATAAACATCCAGTTTTAGAAAGGATAATGTCGCTTATCAATATGAGGCTACCTATAATTATAATTCATTGAGTGGATTGTTTGGGGTTCTTCATTGGGTCATATCAGCGATCAGTTTACATTTGCATGGTAGCTTTTGTTTCTAGTTTTATTTTGAAGAAGACCGCTCTCCATGCCGAGTGTAAATCTTTTATAGGCAAGGAAAATACCGTCACTCTTTTGCCGAAAATCATTTTCCGCTGGTGCTCGAACTGGTCAAGCCTGCATTGGCTATCTCAGGGTTTGAAAGTTAAACGGTAAGATACAAGCGACTAAACCTACTTGTTGTCCTTTAGCTAGTTAGCAATGCCAACAGTGACAATAATCTTTAATCACCAAAGACTAATGACAACTCTCAAAAAATTATCTGTTAAATTCAACAGAAAGTCTGTTATCTAAATGATGCTGGATTGTATTCTGTTATTGCAGCAGATTGTTCCGTTAAATATAACACACAGATTCTACTAATTCTACATAACGATTCTAATAAACTAACATGATATTATGTTGAGCATGACAATGTTGTCTCATAATAACAGAATACATTCCAGCATCACTCAGACAACAGAATTTGTGTTAAACTTCACAGATTACTTTACTGAGTGAAGCAGTGCTTTGTGGATTCCACTCTAACAGGCTAGAATCAATTATATGCACATAATTTTGCTTATCAGATCTGCGCCGTGACTTTAAAAGCAGAGCTTAATTTCCCTTACTGACCAGATGATGATGTTGCCGTGATCAACACAGTCACTCCTGCCAGGCACCGGAGAAAAAGCATCTTTGAAACAGACTAGAAAGGCATAAAATGAAAAATCACATGTACTGCATATAATAAGGCAGTCTGGCGCGCAGTCTATTGAGGTAAGGTACATACCCCTGAATATAAGATAGTAATACTGCTTAGAAAATACACACTTGATATTCTTACTTGATCTACTATGTCTTCTTCAGATCTGACATGGAGGCATGACTATCATGACAAAAATAATACGTATGATTGTGTTTATCATAACCAGCTTACTGCAGGAGGTAAAGCAGAACGTTACCCGACATGAGGTACCACAGCTTCTTATTTTTTACTTCTGGGTATTTCAACGTCTCATATGACGACATACACGTGTCTAGATCAGGGCAGGGCAACAGAGGATGTTTCACCTTTCGATATGCACGTGCCATTGTTACATGTGCGACGTCTGCGCTCAATGGCATATTGAGGGAAGGTAGATGGAAATGTGCTCTAAAAGCTCAAAAGAAATAGGCGTATTAACCATATCGGAATTCGGAAAACGCTATACCTATAGTTCGCGCTACCATTTATCTCCAATCAAAGGCGCGAAGTATAACTTACCATGTTTATCCATATCAGGTGTCTCGTGAGTAGTAATGGCATCAGACATCTGCAGCTGTGTTTATGTCTCAGTTCTATTTAGCAAGACGTATGCAAGCTAAATTAAAGCTGGTTGATTTTAACCAGGTAAAAGCTAGAATCACTAATCCAAAAATTCTCATGTCATAATTCCATAATAAATTACTCTTTATCCATCCCAAAGACAACAAACAGTAGGAATAACATTTCGACGATTTATTTGGCATAAAGTTTGCTCCATAAACACCCGTCATCCAGTTATGGTTATAGCTGGGTGTATATACAGTACATTTAATGTATAGCCAATACAAGAGGGTGTTATATGTTTGTAGCACAGTCTACATTTGTCAGTTAATACATTATGAGACAGACAAGGTCTCTGGTGGAGCATGGGGCTCTGTTGAGCTGACATGAAAGCAAAATTCTTAGGGGCTCTCAGATGAAGCAGACAAACACGAGCTGAAGGTGGAGACAAAATGACAAATAAACATTAAATAAAGTGAAGTTCGATATTGTCTTTACTTAATGCCATATAATGTATAAATCATACTTCTGTATGTGGGAAGTAATGCTATATATTATAGCTCTGTGGTGTTATGGGAGAAATTGGAATACAACTTTAGCACTGTTACCTAGTGGCAAGTTAAGTTCCAGCTGAATCAACCTCGTGGCCAACAAATCTACTTGTATTCAGCTTTCTGTTGACTGGTAGAATTTGGCGGTAAACCGTTGACACGCACTGTGACGTGGCCAGTGCGTGTGAGGAGGCCGTGCACTTTGGATTGTACAAACTGCACCCAATCAGCCGATTGAGTTTCTGTCAAAATAAACATATAAATATATCGAGAATTTGGCAAGCAACCAATATTAAATCGTAGAATATTAGGTATGCCGAGCAAGTAATCATAGGTAGATCTGAGAATTTCCAGAGAACATGCACAGGTGTTACAAAATATAGAATGGAAAATAAAACACGGTAATTTGGTGAAGAGCACGCGAATGGTGATGCGGGTAAAATGGATGCTGATTGGTTTTCATCCATTTTTGTATGGAACAGGAAGCGACGTTTTTAAAAAAAACAGTTTGCTCACATGATACCTGGCATAGGCCTATCAATGCACTTTCCTGACATCGCAAACAGTTTAACCGGAAGTTTGAAGATTTTATTAGAAAAGAGCCAAAAAAATAAATTTTTAACAGGTGTATTACTATAGTCTACTACAGTTACTATATTCAGCTGTCCTTAAAATCAATCTTACTCGATGCCAAAATTGCCTTTTTTCACTGACACGTAACAGCACAAGTTCTATGCCCTTGTATAAATTGAAAAATCATATTCTTGCAAAGAAAATGAAGTTATAACACCTTTTTAAATTAATAATGTTAACCTTCACAACGGCCAGAACTCCCTGCCTGGGGTGAGGTCATAATTATTCAAAAACCATCGGCATGCTGAATATTGGGCGGAGTTCAACACGTTTTGACGGTTGCCTAATGTGCTGTTTACTCTATTGTAAACCCTGTTTCCCACACTGCCATGGTTGAAATTGTTTACACTTTTGGGATTAATATAACCTTAATGGATGAAGTTTATTTAATCTCTTGTATTATACTGTCTATATAGTCTCTTATTAAAAACAATGTAGTTTACTCGCAGTGACATTCTTGATGGCCGTGTAACTGTGTGTTGTTTGTTCTCACCGCTTGTTGTTGCAGCTATACGTTGTGAAACAAATTACTCTCTACGCTCTTTGTCCAGCACGTAATTTGATTTTGAATAGTTATGACGTAACAGGAGACAATCATAAATTAAAGTATTCCGACAGCATTTTCTTCGAAATTAATTGGACGTCCTATACATCATTGTGCAGAGCTTGTGGTGTTACGTGTCATTAGTGAAAGGTCATTTTGGTCACGAATGATTCATTTTACGATTAGCTGAACATAGGCGGCTTGTTGAAGGAAACAAGTTCAGACTGGAGTAACCGGCCTGCGTCGTAAGCACTACATCGTCTGCTTCCTGACACCTCAGTGACTCTGTTGCCTTTGCTAATCCGATGACTGACCCCGCTACTTCCGCCATTGTTAATAAACACTTTCTCTCAGCATGGAACAGTGCCATAGCCACTCGAAGGAACATTTATCAAAAAAAAAACAGATGGAGCGTCGCATCCAGGAACGATGACTGTCAGCATCAAAATATGGCCTTTTTTCAGTTTTTGCTGAACATATTTCACTGCACAGAGGGTGGTCTCTGTTAAATTAAACAGAAAATATGTTGTGATGCTAAAATACATTCTGGTATTTCAGTATAGACTATTCTACCAAATATAGCACACATATTCTATTAATTCAACACTAAGATTGTACTAGGCTAAGCAGTTCTTCTGTTGAATATGACACAGCACTATGTTATAACAACAAAACACATTTTAGCATCACTTACACAACAGACTTTCTGTTAAAATTGACAGATTACATGTTTTAGTGTACTTCTTGCTAAAAACGTGGATAGGTAGGGATGTTATATGTGTACCTGAGTTAAGATACTCATGTGCTTTTCGTTAATGTAGGGCTATATTGTACTCCTTTAATTTTAGCAGTTTCTAGGTCCCACAGGCTGTTATCAGGTTTTACTTGTCCATACAGTTATCAGGTCATTATCAGGTTTACTCGACCAAAAACCTCATATAATATCTTGGAAACTCTTAATATGTGGAATGGAAAGAATTTATGTTTGGTTTGAATGGATCCTCAGTCACATAAGTTTTAAAGAAGGAAGATTTGAACAGAGTAAAAGGAAATTTTTTTATCTTCAAGTACAGACAATGTGTTGTATAAAGATAAACTTGTGTTTTTTTTCCAACAAAAATCTTGTGTCATATTTGAATAACTCTATCTTGTGTTGAATTTAACAATTAAAAAACACTTAGATACTACACTGAAGACTTACATTTATCATTTTAAGTATCAGAGCTTATCAACATTTGAAAGATGCATATATTTGTTTTGCACTTACAAACTTTGAGGTAAAGTTAACTACTAAGACCTAGACCAGATAAATCGCTTAAAAGAAGGACATCGCGAACAATGGGCCACACTGTCTCATGTTCAAAAAAAAAATACACACGTCCTGTTTTAAAGAGAGTCAACGGAGATTGAAGTTTTGCCTTAAAACAGTTTTGACTCGCATTGACACGGTTGTTTAAAGTGTACAGAATTTGTAAACGGTCCCAATAGAGTATATGTCTTCAACATAATATATATTCATTCCGTCAATAGCGTGTTTATGACAGAAAGTTCCTTAAAGACAACACGCATTTTCTATCGAGGGATCAGCTGACAAAACAAATCGTTCCTAACCATCCACATGTGCCGAGTAGAGCGAACAACTGGAGTTTTCTCCACCCATACAATTCACCGACAGAGTAGGCCTAAATGAAAACTTTTTAAGTTCAGATTCCACTAAATAAATATCGGCATAAATATATATTCACACTAGTTGTAACAGCATTTATCCACATGACTGAACCACTGTATAATGAACTCAGTCCTTACACGTGTATATGTCAGCCGGAAATACACATCTGCCTCGATCAAAACGTCCCCCGCATTTGTGACCTGGCAACAACATCACATGTAATATTTCGTCTTTAATACAGACTTCATAAGGGAAGTTACTTTTGTGTGTTTTTCTCCTTTGCCCTTCACTTTTTTTTCATCCCTATTTCACTGAAACTTCAGGCATTCTTTGTTACATTAATAATCACTGAAAACGCACTTTTTTACACGTTGTCACAGAGATGAGCTGAGCAAATCGTGCTGTAAATGAAGATCCATTATGCCTAAACAGAGTTTGAGAAACTTGCAGTAATCTAAAGCTTGAAACATTTCCTTTGAATGTTTAAGCTTATAAATTCCGTGTTTTGACAGACCATGAGCCCAGGGTGGGGACTTTCCTATACTTACATTAAGTCAAGCCCACAGCGTTTAGAGATATGATGACGTACATTCGTAAAATATATTACCAATGTCATAGTTTGGCTGACATAACAACAATCCTGCTCCTAGAATGTAATCTAAACTAAACTCTTAACTATATGTATCTAATCGACCAAATTTTGCTAGCTGTTTCTGTGTTGTGATAGTTCAGCTTCACCCAGGTTGGAGCGTCCAGTTTTTTGCATCTGAAAGCATTACTTTTTTAATTACATATGTAACAGTGCTGACAGAAACCATATTTGTGACAACTGTCAATCATTGGTCAACCGCAAACCATCCATTTCAGACTAGTACTAATTTGCACAAAAATAATAAATCCGGACTCGAACCCGCAATATCCTTGTCAAAGAATTAGTTGACCTCGCTAACTTCCACACTAATTCCAAAATTCCTTCACCAATGGTATTTATTTCAATATGGTAAAGGAGAAGTCTTCAAAATTAGAAGGGAAAGTTACCGATTTAAGTCGTGCCACAAACCTATCTTTTTGGAACTATCAGTACAAGGTTGATACTGAAACTGAAGTTTTTTTACCGAGAGTTGATTGACTGACTATTCCACGATCCCATAACATAATGGCGTTGGTCCTTTCTGCGCATGCTTCCGAGTCTGATCTGAGAGGATATGCAGAAAACTAAGTTTGCTTTGCATATTGTCCAAAATATATAGCTCAACCTTTCAGTCTAAAGTTTCATCGACTTCCTAAGGCCAAAAAGTCTAGGGAAACTTTGATATCGAGTAGGGGAGTGTCAGCACCGATGTCGGCAGACCCGGCCATGAGGTCAAACCAGTGTCGGGCTGTGAAAAATGACACTTGTAGCGTGTCACTCAGCAAGGAGAAACAAAGAAATGAGACTGGTTGGCCCGGTGTCAGTATAATGTGACTGAGTGAGAGCCGTATACATGGCCAATATCAACAATTCTCAACACGTGCGTCCACCACAGGATGTATAGAACCTATACTGTGTACTGTGACTGTTGTCTACATTAAGCTGTCTAAATTCACATCTAGTTCACAACAGAGTCGATCTGTACATAGACCCTAACTATAAGTCTACATTGTAGTGTTTTGCCCGCTGACTGCGTTTAATAACCCTTTGAGGCCCTTTGGTATTAATTGTTAGATGCCCATTTGTTTTTAGCTAATTTAACATTAAACATAGGTACTGAGTGTCAGTAATTTTAACAAACATTACTGATATATCAAAGAAATATGGTCAGTACGTACTCAAGCAAATCGTGTGACAGCCGTGTGCGGGGATAGATGTGAGGAGTGTGGGCTGGCGGGATTACATGAAGTGGTACTTATTAACAGGTTACCACTGTTATGCTGTGTGGTCCAGTGTCTGGAACATATTTTTGTCTAATAAAACTCTTAATTGACGGGGCGCGGTAGGCTATATTCCACCAAGTAATCAGTCAAAACACTACCCAACAAACCATTATACTGATATGGGTCAACCAGTCGTTCATGCTGAACGCCAAGGGAGAACTCTACAACTTCCTCTTTTAAGGTCAGGTGTGACTCGACCCAGGATTGACCCTGGATCTACCGCTCCCGAAGTGGACGCTCTAACAACTGTGCTATCGGGGCCTACACCGTTATACGACGGCGGCCAGCGGTATGGTGGGAGGAACCCGGACAGAGCCCGGGGGAACCCACTACCATCTGCAGGTTGCTGGCAGTTCTCCCCACTTAAGACCAGAGAGGGAGCCAGCATGAGCTGGACTTGAACTGGCATCGGCCGCATTGGTGGGTCATTACGCTGCGCTTGCGCCCTAACCAACTGCGCCATGGAGGCCCCCACTTCAGTTTTAGAGATTATTTACTTAATGGCTTGTATTAAATCTGACTGAAGTAGGCCCGGGTCATGTGTTAATGAAAAGACCTTGAAAAAAAACTGAGCCTCTTGTCCTTTAAATGACACACGAAATGACGCACGAACTCAGTAATGCATTAATTCGCTATATATTTATTTATTTATTTATTTGATTGGTGTTTTTCGCCGTACTCAAGAATATTTCACTTATACGACGGCGGCCAGCATTATGGTGGGTGGAAACCGGGCACAGCCCGGGGGAAACCCACGACCATCCGCAGGCTGCTGGAAGAACTTCCTACTTAAGACCGGAGAGGAAGCCAGCATGAGCTGGACTCACAGCGAACGCATTGGTGAGAGGCTCGTGGGTCATTACGCTGCGCTAGCGCGCTAACCAACTGAGCCACATTAGCCCCCACTTCTGTTTTTGAAATTATTTACTTAATTGCTTGTATTAAATCTGATTGAAGTTCATATGTTAATGAAAATACCTTGAAAAAAAACTGAACCTCTTGTCCTTTAAATTACACACGAATTGACCCACGAAATGATGCATTAATTCGCTATATACATATCACTCGAAAAACAATCCCTATAAATTTATACAACAACTCAACGAGCGTATAATTTGCATATACCCCTAGAGGGTAGAGAATTTTTTTCATCTAAGTGATTATTATGTTTCAGAGTGCATTGGAGCGTACAGTTGATCGCTAGTTTATTACGATGAAATGTAATATCACTACATAAAGAAAACACTATGTAATGTGTTGTATTATCCTTACATGGGGCCTCCGTGGCCTAGTGGTCAGCGTGCTAGTGCAACATAATCAACGAGTAGCCCATCACCAATGTAGTCGCTGTGAGTTCAAGTGCAGCTTATGTTGTCCTCTCTGGTCGTACATGGAAAAGTCTGCAAGCAACATGTGGATGGTCGTGGGTTTCCCCTGACCTTTGGCTGGTTCTCTCGCACCGGTTGGGAAGAGTGAAATACTCTTGAGTACGACGAAGAAGGCCAATCAGATAAATAAATAAATTTTATCACCTACAGTGACTGAGGTTAAACTGGTCACGGTAGCAAATCAGAAACTGATCCCAACGTAGGTACTATCATATGACTAACCGTGGATCATTAGTAAAACATCAGGTGTCATGCAAACCTCCACTGAATTGACATATAACCCAGTGTTGTGCTGGAAAGACTGGCCACCTCTTTGTTCTGGAGCAGGATGGTTTTCAAAAAAAAAACCACTATATATTAAGTCGACATATGCAGAACGGGATAACGTAGGTGACGAGTGAATAGAAAATAACAATAAATTATGTTTAGCAAATGAAAAACGGATTCGATGAATCAAAATCATTAATGTTTGCTTTGGTTTATAATTTCGAAATCCATGTAAGCTTTATACTTCAAGCGTTTTAGAACAGAAAGAAAGTTTACCAGTCTAAGATCGTAGAAAGAGGAATTCTTATGCCAATCACCAACAATCACAAGGCCAATTCACCAAAGAACATACAAGATAAACCATCAAAGAACGAAGAAAGTATATAAGAAAATGTGCTTGATCTTCTATGTACGCACAAACTGAATCAGTATCCAAACTGTGTACCATACTAATATGTACATGCAATGCGATCGCTGTGAGTTCAAGTCCAGCTCGTGTGTCCTTTTAAGTGAAACATTCTTGGGTACGGCGTAAAACACCCATCAAATAAAGAAATAAATAATACGTACATGTATCCCCGTATAAGTTTGATGAAACCTGTTTATATATATTTGACCCCTGGAGATATATCCCCTATCGCTGAGTTAAGTGCAGAAGCTTAGACGCCACTAACACCGTGGCTTAAGCATGATTTCCTAAAAACTAACTCTTATATCAGTTGGCCATGTTCCCAGCTTAGCTTCCACACCGCTCTGAATCGTTACACTCACTAACCGAGACGCAGCTCTTCCCAAAATTAAGATCATCTCCTTTTTTCACAATAGTTTATTAAACTTCCTTTCTGTACATTACTAACACACAACTTAAAGTTGAAACGAATTCAATGTCAGTGAATGGAAGAGTACAGAAGAATAGGATCTGGTTGGGTAATTGTGAACTTCAGATTGACTTTTAAACAGCTGTTGAAATTTGTGAGGAAGAAAGGGTGATTGGTGAGTGAATTTATGGGCGAGTAGCAAGGATGAGTATCTCATGAATTCCAGCGTGACGGAATCACATTTGCAAAGGTGTCGCGGTTCTTTGATATGCGCTACAACGTTACCGCACACTGATCAGAACAGAAACTTACTGTTTTTAACAACGACAGTGAAATTCCCAACATTTTATTGAGAAACCAGTGTCATATACCGGATTTTTTTTATAGGCCGGAGTTCTGAAATCTCCGTGACGGAATCACATGACTTGGAAGTGCATTCTGTACCACTAGTACATTTCACCCAAAATGTGCGAGCTGTGACCAGGAATCATGCAAACAAAGTATTATTTGCAGGCGCCAATGAACTGCCGAGGTATTAGAAGCTTTTTTGTATAGAAAACAGACCAAACAAGAAAAAAAAACTGAGTATACCGCTGTGACGGAATCACAAAATTATCGTGACGGAATCACGAGTACGATTTTATCATAACTATGGGAATAAAATTAGTTTGGACAATATCGCGATTAGCTAAGTAACACAAATTGTGGTCGAAGAGAAGCAAATGACGATTTCCCCACTTCACATTCAGGATGGTCGGCTTTGAATAGTTGGAATGCTTCTGAGATCGTCATACTCATATGTCGCTTTTGCTGCTTCACTTTGAATCCGTTGTCGTCTCTGACAATGATGACGTCAGCTTTACCTGGGGTCATTCTCGAAATGGAATCGCTTTGATAATATTCTGATACAGTAGCTTTAGTTCTGACATCTATTCCCGTGCTTCGAGGTGTTGTAAACTTCACTGATAAATACCGTGAAGCCAGGCCTTTAATCACTGCCAGTCGTTTATGTGGACTGATGGGGAGTGACCTTTCGACTTTACGTTTTGCCTTGCCAAACGTTTGGGGACAGCTGTAAGGTGTGCCTGAACCTGACGGTGTCTCTGTACTAGTCACAGTGGTGTCCATATTCCTTTCCCTCCATGCTCGGGTATTCAGCATTGTTCTATTTCGCAGAGTTTCCAACTCAGCAGTTGTCATCCGTGCCCTCCGCGCCTGCTTCCGTAGCCTGTCATTCTCTTGGTACAATTCCAATGCTTCAGCATCACTTTTCAATCGGTTCCTTCTATCCCTCTGTCGTTCTGCGGCTGATTTAGGCATGCTGCAATATAACAAGATTGAGCTTTGAACAGATACATAATTGTTGTTATAGTTTGTTTGTATTAATCAAACAGGCCTATTTTTTAACCTCAGATTTGTTCAATGTGTACTTTTGTCATCATATATGCTAAACGGAGCTTTTTAAAATTGCACAACAATACCGTATTTATATTCTAATTAAGTCCTTCGCATTGTAAAGCGAAAGTGACGGAATCACTACCAATATGTGATTTTTCACGGTTTTCGTGATTCCGTCACGGTTATGTGGGATTTGTATTTGTCGTTAAACTCTCGATTTTTCATGTAAAAGACCCTTAACACCGACTTGCCTTTGTATTTTAATCCTCCCTTTAGTAAGACTACTGCATGAACTGCAATATTTAAAAAGTAGCACTTTTCGTGACGGAATCACCAAAATCGTACGAATAAACAAGGATATTCACGTAAACTTTTGGCTAACTAAGTTGCTTTTTGAACGAATGTTTGACAAAATAACTGGCTGTGTTTTATAAAGTGTGAATTTATCTACAAAATGAGCCATAAATTAGGGCTGAAAACTCTTACCTTGCTGAAGATGGGTCCAGATTAGCGACTGTAAAATCTCACCATGCGTACGCCGGCCTCGTGACAAAGGCCTACAATTTCCGGTTGAAGTTTTTCAGCACGCGAAAGACAAATACCTCATGCATATTCAAAAGCTACAGTCAATTTCAGGGCTTTAGGTAGTGCTCTGTTTGGATTTACTACAAGAGTTCCAAAAATGTTATTTTGAAATTTGGCTTCAGTGGCTCATTTTACGTGGAATTCATGATCTGTGTATTTGTGCAAGTGGGAGGATTTTGAGGTTCTTAAATATTGAAGCCGCATGATCCAGTCTTTGTGAGAAAGTGATGAGGCGGATGATGCGTTTCTGAAGAATTACTAAGGGATGGAGACGACTCATGTATGTGTTACCCCATAAAACATTTGCAAACGAAAGATAAGGGAATATTAGAGAGTAGTACAAAATAAGCAGTGTTTTTTGGTGACATTTCGAATGTGTCTGATGATGCCAAAATTTCTGGATACCTTCTTGCTAATAAAGTTAATGTGAGATGTCCAAGACAGCCTTGACTTAAAATAAACTCCCAAGAACTTGTGTTCTTGAAGGCTGGCTATTTCAATACCATGCAAATATAGCAGTGGCGGGAATGCCTTATTTTTGGATACATTTATGTTCATGCATTTTGTTTTACTAATATTAAGGGACAAGCGGCTAGCTGTCAGCCAACTGGAAATTTTATGCAACTCTACAGATATGAAACATGTAACATGAAAACAGTGCAAAAAGAACACGCATGCCTTGGAGACTCCATAGTCCACTAACTCAATCGTGGTTTGTGGAGGCATACAGTATTGAAGACTACAGCATGGAGAGTCAAACAAAGCAGCGGCGGCAATTTAACACATGTGGTGGGCAAATGTTAACTCGTAACATTAGGTGATATCCGGTCTCTTCTTGTCACTTTAACGAGGACAGGATTTATTGTGTAACTATTCATGTAACTTCGTACGTAACATACGCCCCAGTTACAACATGTAGGTCTAGGGGGAAATACGGTGTTGTAAAACAGGGCTCTAAATATTTTGGATGAGACATATTTTATTTACCCTTTGTAAAATTTAAGGCACTTAACAGAGACAGGGTCTGATGAAATATCCTACAAAAAAACTTGTGTTTTCATTTGTACTAACAACTTTAATTAAACACAACACACAGAATCTGACAAATGCTTCAAGGCGAAATGTGCACACGTCCTTTGCAGGGCTCCTCGTATATTGGTATCCAAATATACCGGTATAAGGAAAATAACAATGTCAAAATTAAAGGCAAAGAAAATACTAAACTAAAGTATTTATCAGACGAAAGATCTTTAAACACTGACCAGCAAAATAGTTTGCTTTATTTTTTTAGAATTTGTCTAACCTACTAAACTGCACTTTGGTGAGAATATTACGTCAAATACATTTACAAACAAAGGTCGCTCCCTAACCTTCGTTTTATTTATTTATTTGTTTATATGATTGGTGTTTTACGCCGTACCCCTAACCTTTGTGAAACACTAGCTAGTCCCCTACAATGACCTAGTTACTGCGCGCCGCCTGGAGACAGCAGTATGACGATTGGGAACGTCACCATGACGCGCTTGTTTTCGCAAAAGAATTTCGCTGCGTAAAACACTATTTATAAGAGTTCGGAGACCCGCTCTTCAGGTAAAGTGGCATACATTTTCCTGGTCTATTCAAATATAAAATTTGGGAACTTTAATACATGTGCATTTAAGGCATTTTGATTATATCTCAGTATACGATAAGAGGATAATCTGCAGTTTCAATGACCAGAGGGTGCATACATTATTTCACGCCTTCATTATGTACTCTTTTTTAAAGCTAGCTGATCATGATTAGAACATCTTATGAATAAGTGGGTCGAGCTTAGTGTAAAAGATTAGTGTATATAGTCGTATTCATATGTCAGAGAAGGTCACAGTTAGCACCAATCAAAACACTTGCTTGCTATTGCTAAATGGTTTTCCTCAATTCCACATAGATCTTGCTGGTGAGAACATCAAGCCAGCCACATCAGTTATGACACTACCCCCTTTACAGCTGAACCCAGAGGTCGACATAGACAAATATATATAAAACAAAAATTAGATCATTACATACACATTTTGCTTGGTAGCACACCAATGTCCTGATGGTAAAGGCTGAAATGCCGATATAAAAGATCACATCTCACATGTAAAACCGGAGTTCCAATAGTGTAACCGTTGGTAAATGGATACAGCTAACCCCTGAAATGCGACTTCATGTCAGTCTACCTCAGTTGAGGTTTTATTCTATCTGTTCACGTAAATGTCTAAAAGATAGCAACTTAGAATCGCAAAGCACCATGGTTTAGGCAAAGTTAGGTGTAAAATAATAAGTAATCGCAGTTATTGGAAACAACCGGGCGCTTAGTCTAACCAGTAGAATTCTAGTTTATTCAGGATAAAAGTATTTTTAAAAAAGTATACAAGACTAGTGCATAGAAGGTAAAAAACAAGAAATAATGCAAATGCTTAAAGAGAGTGAGTGAGTGAGTGAGTGAGTGAGTGCTTGGGGTTTAACGTCGTATTTAACAATTTTTCAGTCACATGACAACGAGGGAATCTTTAGGGTGCTTGTAATGTGCCTCCTTGTTTTATCTAGTGCTGGTTCACTGAGACGCCTTACCGAAGGCTAGTAAGCCGCCCCGTCATTATACTATTATACTGATACGGGTCAACCAGTCGTTGCACTAGCCCCTTCTTGGTGAACGCCAGGCGGGTAAGTTACAACTTCCCCTTTTAAGGTCTTACGTCCTTGAAAAGAGACAATACCCCGAAAATATGTGAGAGTCAGTGAAAAGACCAAGGGAAATTATGACTGTCCCATTTATGGGCGAAGGAAACAGGGCTTTATATTGGTAAAATATGTTGTATTCAGGATGCATGTTTCTAAATTTATCAATAATTTGCCAAATGATGGATTTATGTGATACAACACGTCATCAAAAGGACCGTGGAGTTATTCCCCCTGAGATTGTTCGGTTGACCACAGGCTGTAGATTGACGATCAACTTCAGATGTTGCACTTCTTGTTTTACATAGACAATATATACATTATATTGCACACTGGCCCATAGCTTAAATAAAAAAGAAAAATATCAAAAATTAGATTGTTATGGCTTACAAAATATTTTATACCAGAAATTGTGACAGCAATTGGCCACTTTTCCTTTGCAAATGAAAGATACTCGTTTCCCTTCACAGTTCTCAGCGTTTCCTTTACGAAAGGACACAGGTCACAGAGGTATGTGGCTGACTTTTATATTTGCGTTGAATGATGTTAATTGTCCTTTAAATTCTTTGGTTAGTCGAAACGGAACCCACTATCCGTATCTCCAGTACAGGGAATAGTTTTAAGGCGTTTTGCTGTACATTCAGTATTTTCGCCGAGTACGTTTAGTTACTTTTATCCTGTGTTAGAAGTGTTTTAGTTTAGATAAAAAGTGGATAAGAGGATATGTTGCGGGCTGCCAATATTTACAAAGTTCTTAAGACAATCACAATTTCTTACACCTGCATAAAACTTTAAAAATTATTTAAATTTTATTTAAATACCCACGGAAGTCTTGAGTTTACCGAAGAAATCTTAAAATACCCTTTATGTATCGTATTCATTTTCCCAACCATTCGTTCTATAAATTGTTTTCTGATCCAGCAAGTATTATCAAACCATAATGGTTACAATAACGTTTCTTGCATTTTTATTTACATTTCACGACCTTCTGGTATAATTCTCATGAGCCAAATACCTCCCTCCCAATTTTAAGATTTACAGAAACTTGACAGAACCAGACCACATTCACATAAATATCCACATTGCAAGAGGGAAACATTTATGTTATTCCATATTTCAATCATTTAATTAGTTGATGACCAGAAATTTGATTTTATTTATTTATTTATTGATTTAATTAGTGTTTTACGCAGTACTCAAGGATATTTCATTTATACGACGGCAGTCAGCATTATTATGAGAGGAAACCGGGGGAAAACCCACGACCTTCCGCAACATTCTGGCAGACATTCCCATTCACGGCCAGAGAGGAAGCCAGCGTAAGATGGACTTGAACTCACAGCGACCGCATTGGTGAGAGGCTTACTGGGTCATTACGCTGTGCTAGCGCACTAACCAACTGAGCCACGGGGCCTCCCCCGAAGTAAAATAAGTTGATACCTTAAAAAGGGTTCAAGAGACAGGTATAGTATGGCTTTCCAAAAGTATACGCTGGACTGTAAATCTAAAGGCGTTTAACATCATTCTGCAGCCGCAGTTTGTTAGCGATGTATCTCACTTTTATAAAAAAAAAAAAAAAAACCTTTTTGGTTTTGATTAGCTTATTGGCGCGTTGGCGTATTTAATACACAAAACGAAATTAACAGTAGGGATATTGGGACGCCTGATGTTCACACACTGCTTAGCTTTATCCCCGTATCTCACTTTTATAAAAAAAAAAAACCTTTTTGGTAGTGATTAGCTTATTGGCGCGTTGGCGTATTTAATACACAAAACGAAATTAACTGTCGGGATATTGGGACGCCTGATGTTCACACACTGCTTAGCTTTATCCCCGTATCTCACTTTTATAAAAAAAAACCTTTTTGGTTTTGATTAGCTTATTGGCGCGTTGGCGTATTTAATACACAAAACGAAATTAACTGTAGGGATATTGGGACGCCTGATGTTCACACACTGCTTAGCTTTATCCCCGTATCTCACTTTTATAAAAAAAAAAAACCTTTTTGGTTTTTATTAGCTTATTGGCGCGTTGGCGTATTTAATACACAAAACGAAATTAACTGTCGGGATATTGGGACGCCTGATGTTCACACACTGCTTAGCTTTATCCCCGTATCTCACTTTTATAAAAAAAAAAAAAAACTTTTTGGTTTTGATTAGCTTATTGGCGCGTTGGCGTATTTAATATACAAAACGAAATTAACTGTCGGGATATTGGGACGCCTGATGTTCACACACTGCTTAGCTTTATCCCCGTATCTCACTTTTATAAAAAAAAAAACTTTTTGGTTTTGATTAGCTTATTGGCGCGTTGGCGTATTTAATATACAAAACGAAATTAACTGTCGGGATATTGGGACGCCTGATGTTCACACACTGCTTAGCTTTATCCCCGTATCTCACTTTTATAAAAAAACGAAATTAACTGTAGGGATATTGGGACGCCTGATGTTCACACACTGCTTAGCTTTATCCCCGTATCTCACTTTTATAAAAAAAAAAACTTTTTGGTTTTGATTAGCTTATTGGCGCGTTGGCGTATTTAATACACAAAACGAAATTAACTGTCGGGATATTGGGACGCCTGATGTTCACACACTGCTTAGCTTTATCCCCGTTAGAAAGGCATGTTATTAAACATATCTTTGTTCACAGAAGGCTCCTCTTGTTCCATATAAACCCATGCAAGGTCAACTTCTTCAATATATTGTACAATTGTTGGTTCCTTTCAATTGCACAGAAATATTTATTTGGATATTCTCCGCCATATTTGACCTAGACTACCCTGTTTAAATAGTTCCGTGTTGTTGATGGATTTTGATGCTTCCATTTGTCTCTTCCAATTGTTTTACTATTCTTAAATATCTTGTTTTTAAATTTCTTTCTTTTGATATAAGTTATTTCCATGAATATTTTTTAATAAATTTTTAATGAATATTTAATGATGTTTCCATGAATTTTCATGAGAATTGTTTCTAGTAAGATAACCATCCAAATCACAGATTTTAAATATCTTGTTTTTAAATTTCTTTGTTTCAATATAAGTTTTTTCCATGAATATTTTTAATAAATTTTTAATGAATATTTAATGATGTTTCCATGAATTTTCATGAGAATTGTTTCTAGTAAGATAACCATCCAAATCACAGTTTCATCAAAAAGGCCAGTTTCATCAATAATATTCGTCGTCATATGATCATAGAATTGCTAAAGTACGACGTTAAACCCCACGCACTCACTCACTCACTCATCAATAATATTGGCATTACCATCTCTTAAAATATACATAATTTTAACGAAATATACCCATCTGGACGTAGTAATAATTAACAGGTTCAGATGATGTTGAAAAGAAATATGTGTGTTTTATCCGTTTTATGCCTTAAACTAAATAATGATTAATCTCATTCAAATCGATATTTCATACAATTCCTTCATTTTAACATTATCACGTTAAAATCCAAGAATACATTTAACTAGATTACGCAAAAAATAGCAACAAATATTACCCCAAAAAGTAAAATTAATCGATTTGGTCAATCTCTGTGAAGAAAATAATTCAACGCCATGCCCATACTATATGTTGAGTTTCATTTATTTATTAAAATAATTTTTCCACATTTTGACTTATTGTTTGTGGCTCAGTCACAATTACAGATGACGCAATCGGCTCTCATGGGTACACAGTAAGAAAAATAGAAATTAGAATAAAACCACTATTTATCCATGTTAGTGTTTTATTCGGAGATGCTTAGTCCGCCATCAAAATCTGGCTTATGCAGGCATAATCTCACGGAGATAAAAACCAGCAAAACGACGGCAGTCAGATATAGATTCTAAAGCCAATCAAATTCTCACAGGCTAGAGACAAATGTGTTCCACAGTTTTTCTTTTTGTATGTAAATATTATATGCCAAGTCTGCACCGACCTTCTTCGGCTTCTGGCCTTGGTACACTCTTGGTACACAACTTTTTTATGTTTTAGCATATGCGGGAGGCTAATACATGGGTCGCCCCCAGGTAAATACATACACAAAAACAAACACGCTTGATAGATAACGGTTATTTATGAAGTCGCAGATGTTGCCATATGTTGCCATATGTTGCCATGTGTTCCATATCATCTGAATTTACTCACATCTACTACTGTCCACGTATGTTTACACAAGTCTTCAGGCTTAAATATATAAACTATTTTCTTCGTTCGGGCATCGTTGATTATCCCATGGACCATCTTTCCCGTCTAAAGCCGTGTAGACTAGAACTATCTATAATTGCAATCCCTCTTCTTTTACGATGGCCATTTGCCATCTACTGATGGGAACATTGATCAATCTGCATGTACATGTCACCATTCCACGGGAGAAGATAATTTTGCTCGGCAATAATTTATGTTTTGCGAAAAAACAAAAACATGCAATTATCTCCCTTTATAAATCTCAGATGAGCTCTGAGCTTGAGGCCACTGGGTGGACTGTCCGTCGACGTCACACGTCATAGGACACGTCACACATCGCGGTTTAAACGCTCATGACTGCATACCCTAGAAATTACCCTAGGACAAATGTACCTGCCCGTTTCCAAAACTTGCTGAAGATACACTGCAGCGGAAGACTGAAGTCATGACTGAATATATCTGAATACATGTATCATAAATAAATATATTTGAATAGCATAACTAAAATATATTAGCATAGAGTAAATGAATATATCGTAAAGCATATAAACGATTATATATATATATATATATAAACATATACACCCATATATATATATATGGGTGTTCCCTGGGCTTTACCTGGTTTTCTCCCACCATAATGCTAGCCGCTATCGTATAGGTGAAATACTCGTGGGTGCGCCGTAAAACATCAATCAAATAAACAAATAAGTAAATAAATAAATAAATAAATAAATACATGTTAGCAGCATTCACAAGGAGGACTGAAACATAAAAAAATGTGAAAAAAATGTCCACGTGATAAGGAAGGGAATCTGGGAATGAGCAATTAGTAGTTTGAAGGTAATTCATGTAAATGTGTAAATGCTTCATCTTTTTCTCAAGCCGTTTCTGTTATTTGGGAACTAGATCACCTTCCATCTCCATCTGTATATAACTCGTATCTCTACAGCAAAGGGAGTATTATTCCCGTCACTGTAATTCGCAAAGTTAGACTTCGAGTTAAAAGTTTAGCGTTCAGGCAGCAGGATTTAGTACATAGGCCAACTGCGCAGTTTTTCTTGCTTCACCGGTTTCGCTCAAATATTTTTGTGTATATAATTGGAAGGCTAAGTATGCACTCAGCATATATTTGATGGATATTAATATTTTATACGGCTAAACAGAAAACAAAAACACACAAGACAAAAAAAATTTTTCTTGACGCAATAGACATGCACCAATGGTTTGCACCAGTGTTATTTAATATACAGATTAGAAAAATTAGAGACGATTTCAAAAAATAAATCGGTCAAAGTCAACGCCCGTTTTAGACTTGTATGACAGACAATACATCAAAGCATACCTCATGCTTTCACATCAATCTGTAATGAGTTTCCTGTATTTGCTGTTGTTAAGACTGTCGGTAAAACATGACACATCACAAACATTGTGATAAATGCGAGTTACATTTGTTTGAGGACAGCTGTTACATTATGGTTAAATAATGAGTTTTTTTCCTCTTATTGTTCACAGTCTACATATGACGGCCAACATCCCGGGTAAACATCTTTTATTACAAATAACAAATAGTAGAAAACATAATTAACAGGGACTGGATTTCCTGGCATGTTTTGCAATAAACATTTACAATTTGGAAAAACCTTAGTTTAGTTGTATATTTGAAATTTTTCCATCAACACTTCTTTCTCTTTAGATATTGCTTCAAGATAATTTCAATTTACTTAGTATAAAGCCACTACCGCTATACACTTGTGCATACTAACATACAAACAGTGCAATGCGTGTTCACGTTTCTTTAGAAGGCAAATCGTATTACTCTGAATATTGAAGCTATCTTTGATGAAAATATTTATATTCTATCTGAATATTTGGCCAAAATGACATTTTTACATTAAATAGGCGGAGAAATAATGTCAGCAAGAAACGTAACGAGCAAAATAAACTTTATATATTTTGCTGGTATTTGTAATGAAATGTTAATCTATAGCATAGACGTTTGTGTGTTCCAACTGGCGTTCTCACTTCCGTGTTCCGCGAGGGCCGATTGGTCTCCACTTTCATAATACTTTCCAACGACTGAACAACTACAAGTATGACTAGCTTGAACGAAATTCGGAAGTCGCCAACACAGTGGCAGAAATATACTGACTTTGTGAAGAATATCAGTCACTGGGATCCTAATTAACAATGCACTGGTCGTTAAAGTACATGTGTATGAATGCAAGTATGTTTGGGATTTTACGTCGTACTTAAAAACGTGTCAGTTATTTGAAGACGAGGATTAGGTGTCACTGATGTGTCATGCCGAAAACACGCCTAGAGTCACATTATGCTGACACATGACCAACCAGTCCTGTTTCCCTGTTCTAGCCTCTGAGTACTAAGCGCCATGCGAGTACAAGTACCATCTCTAAAGTGTTTTAATCACCCGGTTTTAATCACAGGGCGGTCGCGCAAATCATTAGGCCTCCGGGCCGATCTGAATCTCTAAAAGATAGCTTTTCGAATGGTTATGGGTTTAAACAGGAAGGTACAACGAGAGTTTATGAGGTGGTCGAAGTATATTGTTAAGGCTAGTACTCAAACGACAAGCTCCGCACAGCACATGCTCTTCTCTGTACATATTTTACATCACCGCAACCACTTCCAAATTTTGTACAGAAATCTTGAATCCGTAGTCACTGGTGTCGAGGTGATGAAGCAGGAATTGATGTCAGAAAAAAGCTCATTGTTTCTCGTCATCCTTGACACACAATTCAGTATTCTACATATTTAAGTTAGGTTGAACATGATGGTAACAGAAACCTGAAAGTGTTTAAAAAACGAATGCGGATTACACAGGTCTGCGCGACGACACCAGTGATGATGCTGAGGTCAGAGTGCAAAAATGATGTGAAGCGAGCGTAGACAGGGGCGCATGCAATGTAAGGAGTAATGACAGACGGGCGACGGTGCTTCTACTGCAGCATTTTTATACGGTATCCATAGTTCACTGCTATTATAAATAACCGTTTAAATAAAGACAGTGAGAAACATTCAATTATCTCCGAAGCACAAACAGGTTTTACGAAGGAATACTCAGCCCTAGAAAATCTTTTTCTGCCATAGTTATTTACCATCTGAGTAGTAATTAATGTAGTAATAGTACAATGTAAAAAAATGATTGTACTATGTATTTATTGATTTTTCCAAGGTCGACAAGGGTTATGGCAAAAGCTAGGGAAGTCTGGGATTACAGACAAGTGCTTAAAACTAATTCAAAATATGTATGCAAATATCAGGTCTTGTATCTCAGATGGTAAACTACGCAGCGAATATTGTTTGGGCCGGTCAGGGGTAAGGCATGGTGAAAATCTATCCCCTGTATTGTTTTCTTTGTTTTTGAATGATGTTGAAGATTTTTTAGAGGTCAACAATGTCGTAGGTGTTAGTTCACTCACAAATGAAATTAAAAACGAACTTCATGTTTACATACAAATTTTATTATTATTGTATGCATATGATACTATCATTATGTCAGAATCAGAACAAGAGCTTACGCATTTATGGTCTTTGAAGGTAGATATAGATAAGAATAAAGTGGTTACATTTTGCAAGCAAAATCGTAGGGCACGCCCCGCATTTTACATTTGAAGGTCCTGAAATAGAAGTTAGTCGAGTGCTACCGATATCTGGGTGTTGACATAAAATATAATAGTTCGTTTTCGCAAGCTCGAAAGCACTTGATCAACCAGTCGACAACAGCATTGTTTCCAACGCGTCGCACGTGTTCCAAGCTGTTACTACCATTAGATTGTACGATACAACGCTTTGGGCAAATGGTTCGCCCAGAATGTACATACGGATGTGAAATTTGGGGCTCCGGGTCACTAAAGCTGTGTGAATTATTCTATCCTAACGTGCTAAAGAGTTCACTTGGACTGAAATCTGGTACTCCAAATTATGCTGTCCATGGTGAAATGAGTGTTTTCCAATGTATATTCATATTTATAAACGTATTGTGTCATACTGGCTTAAACTAATTGAAAACTCCAGTCAAAGTAAACTATCACATGCTATGTCTAAATGCATGTTTTCTAATAGGAATGTTTATTCATGCCCATGGCTGGAATGGGTGGAGAGCATATTCTGTAGGGCTGGCTTCGGCTATGTATAGAATAACCAATTTACGGAATATTCCATAATTCATAGCTTTATTTGAACAACGTTTTAAAGACCAGTTTATCCAAAAGTGACAGGCCGAAAAGTCATCCTCATCTAAGGGTGAGTGAGTGCTTGGGGTTTAACGTCGTACTCATCTAAGGGTAGTACTTACAAGATATTTACCCGGTTTCCTCCCGCCATAATGCTGGCCGCCGTCGTATAAGTGAAATATTCTTAAGTACGGCGAAAAACATCAATCAAACAAATAAACAAAAAAATAAATACAAGAAGTTTAAAGTGGAACGATTGTGCAAGAGCAGTAATACTAACAGCATCAGGGATGAAATACATTCTATACTTGTTCATACCTGAAAATATACGGTCACAACCTAATGCTTTACCCTTCAAAAGCTGTTTCAGTCCAAGAGCAAACATATCTTATATGCTGTGTATAAGTTCATATAAGAATCAAGTGACAATATAGAGAGAATAAGGAAAAACTTGTATATTTAGAATTAGTTGAGGAATAAGGCATAAGTTGTACAAACTTTGTATATATTGTACAGATGACGATATGGATATTGTGAATTCATTACGCCATCCGTGTAAACAGCTGGTATGCAGCGTGTAAACAGCTGGTATGCAGCATGTAAACAGCTGGTATGCAGCATGTAAACAGCTGTATGCCTCTGTTGCCACCCACAGTGACAAGAAGTAAACAACTTGAACTTGAACCTGAGCCCAGGTGTAATAAACGTGTGAATGATTCACTATAGAATCTCAGTTTGACACGTCTCACCAGTTGTCTTTTATTCCTAAATCGGACAAGTGACGGACCAAGAAGATTTACACTCCATCACAAAGAGTTCAAACGAAATTTGATACCACCAATATAGGGTTAATATAGGGTCATTGAGCCAGTTACACTTTGTACGTGAAGACAGTCACTGAGCCGTGTATATGGATGTCGCCGATGTGTAAAATTTGATAGGACATTGATTAATATTACAAAAATAACTTACGGCTTTCGACCGTATCTCCACACATGTTTCGACCCCCTGTTTAAAATGTACTTTAAAGGTTACCTATAAGTAGTTTATCAACCTAAAACTGATGGTTGTACAGTCTATACGGTATATCTAAACACCCGAACACGTGTACAAGTAACAGCCTCACATATTGGCCTATTTACCCGGTACGAGGTGATTGGGTTTATTCCAAAAACGAGCTAAGTAAAAATGTCCAAAAAGTTTTGCTTTTGCTCTCTCTTTCTGAAATTCGACACCTTTTCAGTATCACTGTACTCTTCAAGTAAAGAGGTAGTCTACATGGCTAGCTGTTTATTCTCCCATTATACATATTTTTTATTTATTTATTTATTTATTTATTTATTTGATTGGTGTTTTAGGCCTTACTCAAGAATATTTCACTTAGACGACAGAGGCCAGCATTATGGTGGGTGGAAACCGGACAGAGCCCGGGGGAAATCCACGACCATCCACAGGCTGCTGACAGACCACCATTATATATATGTTCTGAAAAAAAAATGTATGTGTGTAAAATGAGCGTTTATTATGTATGTGAGTGAATGACTGCTTGGGTTTAACGTCGTACTGTTTATTATGTATGTGTAAAATTCATCTATACATATAGCCAGTTTTTTTGAACCAGTGTGGAAATCGTATTTTGTGTTTTTTTATGTGTTTTTCGTATGAGCAAATACAAATATGTGTAAAAGGTGGAAATCATGTGTATATATGTATGTAATATACCTTTATTCTCCATACACCTGGAAATCTTTTATACACGAGCCAAAATAAAGCAAGGTACCAGTGTATAGTGCATGTCACCATATATATATATATATACACTACTATGCAGAGACATTGCTTTCTTGAGGAGATATTTTTACTCCTGATGCACACATTACCTATTTGACATATGTGCGATTAGTTAGTACAAGAATTATACAAACGTCTAATAATCTCTGATGGATATGTACATTTGTCTTTCTTTTGTATCAAGCGTGCAAATCTTGTGTACATATATGCGCAAAACAAAAACAATTATTTTACATATGTACAGATAGGTTTCCACAATTGTTTAAGACACGTGCGAGAACTAAAATAAAAAACGGTTTGTCACAAATGAGATACAAGTATAAAGTATACCGAGACAAGGTCTGGTGTGATCATGTCGCATGTTAGTGGAACAGCGGTACTGTGACAGGGAGCGTTTAATGTGTCACAATTTAGGCGTACCAGGTGTATACCGTGTGACCATTGGTCAACTTTCACATTGCCGGCGCGACAATGGTTTTAACTCTCCTTCAAGGGCTTTGTACACATTGTTTAAGGTAGTTACTAATTTTTCAGTACCTGTGGGAGTGTCGCAAGAGCGTGTAATCAGTACAAAACGGTCACCTCAGGCACGTGCTATTTATTCTCAAGGAGGTCAGTGTGCATAAGCTTATGAAACAAAACGGTTTTTTGACCTTACTAAATCTATCAACCGTGTCAAATCTAAAAAAGATACTTAAGAAATTTCTTCTAACATCCTTTATAATTCGTACATCAGGCCCCACGTGAAAACATGAGCATTTAAGCACTACTCGCCCCATGGTGTATACATTTTTGACACAGGAAATGCTCGGGACGGATGAAATATACATGCCTGGGTAATCTTGTATGCCTCAATCCGCAACTCACAACTCAATAGGCTGCGCGGCGCATTTCAACACAACGATAATTACTTGGACAATCACTTTGGAAGTTTCATTTTGATTGCACCATTGGTATCACTTTGTTTACTAATTGTCGACCAAAAATGTCACGTGATTTGTACAAAGATTAACTGACTGTTTATATACTGCAAAGCTGATATCCGTTGATGACCACTTGTCTACCCGCTGTTGCATAAGTGAAATATTCTTGAGTACGGCGTAAAACTCCAGTCAAATAAAAAAAATAAAAAAAATAAATAAATAAATAAACCACCAACACGCAAAGTCTGCACGTCACACGTTGGAAAGTTTGTCAGTAACTAGCCAAAGGTTATCGGTTTATCATCGGTTTAAAGTAGTCATACAACTGACAGCTATCGTATAACTGAATACTTCTTGAATAAGGCGTAGAACAATCAATCAGTCAAAGTAAGTCCTCTGAATATATCCTTATAAGTCCGAGAAACGCAGAGCAGACTGATGATTATATATGTACACCAGCCTCTGCCTATCAAACTACTGTCACTGTCAAACTACTAGAAAAGGACAACTGAGTGGACACGGTCAAAAAAGTTCATGAGTCCATTTTAACAGAAAGTCTGTTGTCTGAGTGATGCTAGAATGTAATCTGCTACTGGAGTAGATTGTTCTGTGAAATAGAACACACATATTTTATGAATTCACCGTGTAGATTCTATTAGACTAACAGGGTACTTTGTTGTGTGACAGAATATTGCGTTATTATAACAGATTACATTCTAGCAACACCCAAACAACACAGACTTTCTGTTAAAAATTAACAGATTAATTTTTTGAGTACAAGCTTAACTTGAATGAATGAATGATTATAGCTTATCTCTTCGATAGCTAGCTAAATTAGAAGGGCTCGATGAGAAAAGAATACATCGCGCCAGAAATAGACCCCACACTATAAGATATGTGCTGGGGGACTATTCACAAGCTCCACACAATCTTGCTTTTACTTTTTAAGGATATGGTTGGCTAAACATGGAATGAGAAAAGGTGTTTTGGTTGAAATGTGGATTCATTAAGCATATGGAGGGCACAAAATATTTTTTGTACGGAATTCCTAAACATGTTTACCTCCAAAACACATGGTAAGCTAAACATGTTTGATACCTATGCACAAAGCAACTGCAAACATCCACGCATTACCTGTTCTCACTTTTTAGCATGTCATCATCATCTAAACATGTATTAAACAGGAGTTACTTAGCTTAATCTGCTGAGGAATTAAATGTCTTCATTTGCACCAGTATTTAAGGGAGGTCTCTAAAAGTATGCAACATTTAACCATTCAGTATAAAGCATTCAAGTAATGTTGAATATATCATTAAAACGTACCAAACAAACAGATCTCTCACAAGACCTACACCCATTCTACCTGAATAGTACACCACTATTGTACTCCAACCAATGTCCAATCACAGTGTGTTTTTGTTGTGAGCTATTGTTTTCATATAACAGCGCAATAATCAATGCAACAAGAAAAAAAACTGATCAAAAGATATCATCAACGGAAATTTTAATAATGTACAAGTAATAAATAAACATTCCCATGGAACTATGTTACTATGGAAACAAATGTAAAAAGGAGGGATGTATGTCTACTCTGTGCACCTGAAAGCTTAAATTAATACATTTACATGTGGTAACATAATGTTACAATGTACATGTATTTTGTGCGCAATATATAACCTCAATATGTGTCGATATTTCAGAAACATACAACTCATAAACATTGTCCAGGAAAACATTATTTGCAGGTAATTAACTACTGAAACCGTAAGTCTTGTCCTGTTATTGTCATAATGAGCTGACTTTCTGTCTGCCATGTTCGCGTCACTGCAGTATGACCCTTGGTTGAACTAATTCATATTTGACCGCCTTCAGAAAACCTATGTTAGGTTCGCTTAGCTACAGTAGGACCCTGTGAACACTGCAGGTACATGTAATTGTGACTTAGCTACGGGTGGGTCTTAACTAGGTTAGTCAATGGAATCTCTCAGATGCACTTATCTTCAGTCACATGTCATTTTGTTTCTACAGAAATCCAAATGTGATTGAAGAGATAAAGGAATGACGCCCTAAAAAACTTGCAACACAATGTATGTGCTAAAGAACTGTCAATACAAACAAGATGTGAGCAACGAATTTTGTAATCAATTAAATTGTGCTCTGCACATGTACCAGAGCAGTTAGCAGCATTAGCAGTTAACATGATTCTGGCCATTATCGTGGAATTATCAGGTGTACCTTACTGGCAACATATAGTACAACTGTTTATTGTTGGTAAATCTTTTACTAATTTAAAGAGTTACCTGGCATAGAATTCATTAGCTTGTACTATTACTGTACAGTATGTGTGCAAATAGCATCTCACACAATTCTCAATCAGAAAATTTTGCTTATTCATTTACTTGCATGCTTGGTGTTTTAAATAAAAAGGATTTCGCATTATATTGTGTACAATATACACAGTGATACTGGCACCTTACTCTCTTTCAACCATCAAATATTTCTTTTCAAGGAAGAAATCCAGTCATAATGATGTGCAAATGTATAAGGACAAAATACGAGGGCAATCTGTAATACCTGTACAACAATCAAAAACTTCAGTTCATCTGAAGTACAAATTATTGACTTTAAAATCATTTTCAAACAGTCGAACTGATTTACAAGGCTTTGAGGAGAAACGCCAGATGCAATTTTTTTGAAACTGAATTTTTGGTTTGGTTCCCCTAATGCCTAAATTTACTCATACATACTCATACACGTGCAATATACTGGTACATAAATTGAATGATTTGTATCCATTTTATACATATAATAACCTTGCTCCAAATTTCACTCCACATACATTTGGCTGTCACTCCTTTGGAAACTTAATTAAAATAACAATTAAGTATATAATAATATACTTATATATTATATATAAATAAAAATAAAATATACCACCTGTCAAAGCATCTAAGATACACAGTACTATTAATTACCAAGTTTACACGTACATCCCGGGCACGAGAAAACACGTGGGCCATACCGTGGGCATAATGTTACATATAACTTGGACATCGCAATAAATTAATCTATGTTGATATGAAAAACAAACAGCCTAATTTTCGAAAAAAATTGCTATTGACAGTGAATATCTATATTTTGCTACATGTTACACATTAATATACAGGCGTATTGTAGGCTTTCATTCATGTAGCCATGCGGTAAGCTAGTGCTCCACTACATGCGGCCATGGAGATTCAGTGCTGTGCTGTTACAATCTGGCTAGGATGTCGCTTTGATTGCTAAAAGTATTTGTTCTCTGATAATATTTTCCCAAAACACAGATTTAATAGATTAAAACTTGCTTCAAACTCTAGGCAGTCTTTCTTCTGTTCACAGTTGGAGACCGATAACATACTGCCAAGCACATCAGTTCATTATTTCTGCATACACTGTAAATTGCTTCGCAGTTCTTTCCTTATGTTAAGATGTCAAAGTATCTGAAAAGTTAGAAGATGGAATCATTGCTCATATAGCATAAATATGCGAGTCATCATACACATTCATGCTGATTAACACCCTGGCTGCTTCAACTCACGCTGCGTGTGACTGTATGTGATGTTATTTCAAATCTAACTAAACTCTTCCTTCTTTCTTCCTCATTTGGACAGAACCGTAAACTGTTTGTCAAGGGCTTTTTACCCACTCCACTAGAGGTCACCAAGGTTATTGGTGACAACCGATAGGCTAGCACTAGTAGCAGACACACAGGCGCACGGTACCACAACCGTTGGGTGTTTGTAGGTTTCAATTTTCGATATGTTGTAGAGAAAAGTGCAATCTGCATTTAGTGGTATGGAATAGTACCACACGAAAGCTTACGGATATATACGTATTGTTTCAGTGAATAATGACAGGTTTACCATGTGAAATTGAACACAATGGAAAATCCTCAAGTAACCCGGGACAAACATAACTTTCATATTAACAACTATTAACTAATAATGATTATTAGTCCCAAATGTAACCTACAACTACAACACACCCACCATTTGGAGATCATTACTGGCCACGACTACGCACGACATAACACGAAATTGTGCAGCAGACACAAATAATTTTATGAGAAAAGATAAAAACAATCAGTACATGTTTAGACTAAACACGTTCAAACAGCAAGTGAACTAAGTAATAGCCTCACATAGACTCTGCCTTGTATGATCGCTTAATGAACCCGACATACCCACCCACTTATCACCATCAGCAGTGAACCTCGTGTACTAGGCGTGGGCCTTTCAGTAGACAAATTTCCCAAGTTTCACGTTTGCTTTGTGTCAGACTGGAAGGCGAAATGACCTTTACGGATCACACTCACTTGAAACCGTGAATATTCTATTAGCAGAACAAGGTGTTTGGCCGAACTGCTTTGGCACATTATTACTATGCAGATCTCAGCTTGTTTGTTCTGATTTTATTAATTGTTAAGCACATCAGTTTTCTCTATAGCCCCGGGATCATTCTCGAGACAGGTAATATACAAGAAACAAAACTTCATGCACTCAGCATATCTTATCTTGCTGTACACTCCACTTTACGTTCGTGTGGTGCATATTTAATGTAAGTCTCACACGATGTAAGATTTAGTACCCAGATTAAGCGTGAGTGTAAGTGTACCTAGAAAGTGTCATCGCCTCTCTGGGGAGAAAGAACTTAACATGAATATGTTTTATGATTACATGATTTATGATGCAGAACAGCATTTTAAAGAAACGCCATTGGATTTATAGTACTACACTAAAGGTTTGTAGACTTTTGCTTAATTAATTATTTATGTAATTTATGAATTATCAGTGTATTTACTTATTTATTCATGATCGAGGAGCCAAAATATCACATTGTGAAATATGTGCACTTTAAGCCAAGTGAACAGTGTGTGATGCGTCACTGACATTGACCTACTTGTAAACCATAGCTTATGTAAGTTTGAACATAATCGAGGTCAACCTCAAGGAAAGCTTTATCTTGATCGCATTCTCCTAACCTGTTTTATGTGATTGTAATCTCAGTGTACATTTCTTTATTTTTATCCATGTCGATTGAATGGAAGTCAGTTGGTGCCAAGTACAAAAATATTTTCCCAAAAATAAATATTGTAATTACGAGATAATAGTTGAGAGGAGACTCTTGTATTTGAAAAAAAACATCCACAGTTATGAGAAAACTCACTTGCACTTGCAAGAAAGTATCACGTAATTACGAGACTTTTGTCTTTGGCACTAACGGGCTTCCGTAGGATTAATATGATGACGGAAGCTACGAGTGGTTGACGTGAAATGTCTGAGGTATGAGAGCCATTAATCTTCAGTCTTTCGTCCTATTATCAGATAGCGACGGATAAGTGCCGAGCATGACAAATTACCGGCTCGCATCACTTCTCATGCGTAACGGCCGGATGCATCAACTGGAGCGAAGACGTCAATGCTCTACATTTTCAAACAGCACCAGCTTTAACTTTGAAGTGGACTTCATTCTAACGAAACACGTTGTATTAAAATTATATTTGATACATTGCGCAATTTGTCTCTTATAATCATCTAAAATGTTTTAATTGGCATTTGCTATATTACTATATTAAAAATATATATTTAATTGCTGGTATAAATCTTCCGAATTGTTGAATGACATGTAAAATAGTTTTTTGTTTCTGCATGTTTGTTATAGCTATGAAAATATATTTTCCAATTGATTTTTTGTTATATCTGTGCAAATATGTTTTTTAAATTTTGTTTCTAATTACTATGTAAAATATCATCTTTGCTTATGACACCTGTGGAATACATTTAACAGTTCACAAAATATAAAGGCTTAGCCTATCATATATCATATCCTTAGTTCGATTCAGTTCCTTTAATATATAATAATATTTCAAAAGACCAAGAAATTTCGTCAATTTGTATGTTTCGTGTTAAAATGGTGTGTCTCAAACTCCTGAGGTTCAAAATGTTGTGAACTAAATTGTTTTCAAGCAGAAATCAAATAATGAAATACACATCTTTTCTTGTTTGATTGGTGATCAACGCTGGTGCGGGGGAAGGTTTTAGTTATATAACAGCGGTCTGGTTAATGACTGGAGAAACATACGTACTTCACCAGGTACCTGACAAATATACCGACTTACAGCAGCAGTTGAAATAGCGAGAGCTGGATATCGAACGAGCGAACTCAAGGGCCTGATGGTTGCAACGAGCTAATGCGTTAACTGTTTGAGCCAAAGAGAGCCAGAATGTCAACAGAAATGACAAATAGCTTTGAACACAAAATTAAATAGCACATATATGTGCACATATGCAGACGGGAATTATTAATTAAGCATTTTATTACCGAATTTAACATCATATATCTAGTTTTGTATCCGATCATGGAATGAATCAAGTCTAGATAAAGATTACATTGTGCCTTACTCATTACTTAATGAGGGGACAGGTAATTTACCTGTAGACTATGTATGTATGTGTAGGTCCTGTTTGTATGGTTATGTAAGCCCATTTGAGACCGTTAACAAATCTATAAGGTGTCATCAGGAAATTTCTCTCAAGAGATCCAGGAGAGGTACGCATATAATATTAGCCTGCCTTTAGATGGATGGAATGAACAGCTGGAATGTTTGATAGTGTATCCAGTTAAGACATACACATTTTATAAGTGATGAAAGGTACTTAGCGTATTCATATATATATGTGCTTGGGGTTAAATGTCGTACTTAACAATTTGTTCTGTCATATGGCGACGAGAAGTCGTTAGGTGTGTGCACATATATTGCATCATCTTGAAACAGGACGAGTCCATGCCACCGGTCAAGTCCTGCCACTGAAGTATTATTATATTGCATATGTTATATTACATATGTCGTAGCATGTACACGTGTTGTTGGGAATTAACCTCACACAGTGACATTTTACTGAGACTAGACAAACCAGTCATGTTTCCTTGCTCTAAATTCTCAGTGCTGAGCACCTATCGAGGCTGAAGCAAATATCATTTTTAAGCCTTTCGTATGACCCGACCTGGGTTTGATCTCGGACCTCCCAACGTCGAGGCGTGCGCTCTAACCATTACACCAGCGGTCTATTACTTTATGTAAACATTACTGTTTTTTGACAATTATGTGGCCATCGAATCCACCTTGCAGTCAGAATTCTCGGAATTTCATACCTCGTTGACAATGAAAGAGTGCAGTTTTTGAAGGGTATACCACGAGTATATATAACACACTTTACAATTGTTTATTTGATTGACTGCTTAATACATTGATTTCACTGTCAGCAAAAATTCCAATGCTTAATAAATTCTCAATAAAGACATTTTCTTAGAACCATAAAAAAAACTATTGTGCACCTCTTTATGATCATTTTATTGCGGCTAGGAAGCGTTCTTTCTTTTGTACACAAAATGAACCATCCGCAGATGTGGTTTATGTTGTAATAACTCACATCATAAAATAGCGGTAAATTTTGTGGATGGATAAAGAAGTGCAGAGCACAGAAATATCACAATATACCTAGTCTGATATCAAAGAAGCCTGCTTTACATTAAGTCATATACAAGAGCCAGAACATTCGAACATTTCACCAGCTTTACTATTTTCGTACTACGCAGGCATTGTTTTGTTTTAACGAAATATAAAATTTCTGTTTACCTGTTTTGTTCTTCATTGAAAACATGTGATCAAAAAAGTTGTTTATATTATGTATAAGTCAAATCTGAAGGATAGCGTTCTTACATAGCTCCTGTACCTAACGCTATACGTGCACAACTACATATGCGTGAGGATGTATTCCCCTTCTCAGACATTGCCAAACGATCTATTTCGGAATACTAGTATTCTGCGTTTAAATCCAATTATACTGCAGGATTATACTGAATTGATTTAAGCTATTATGTACTTAAATATACGGGTTTTCAAGAAGTATTTTTTGAAGAAATAAAGAAAATTAAAATGCTTTCTTCAAATTTCCGCATGAGATATGCTTAGACAAAACATGAACTTATAATGTTCATACACAGATTGTGTTTAAATGAAGGGTTCTGTTTGTCTGGATAGAGTTAATCTGATCACGATAGCCGGGGGCATTTCCGCATCATCTCAGAATCAGTAGTCTTGCTGGCTCAGATAGGATTATAGAGTACACCACTACTCAAGCACACAATATTAAGGATAGGCTAAGCACTTCCGGTAGGAGTGTTTCAATCCAAACAAAAAGATTTTCACCACTTTTCAAGGCTATTTCCCTAACGCTTAACAGTTTAAGGTGAATATCAAATAATTAAGACGCACAGAATAGAGAGAAGAAAAAAACTGAGCATCTGTGATAGCTGGCAAATGGTCACGCGTAACCGTTGTCTTGTCAGTTTACCTCAGCTAGGGTTTTCTTCTAACTGTTCACGGGAAATGCATAAACAGCAGCAAATCCAAATGACTTAAATCACCATGGCTTAAGCAGAATTAGGTAAAAAAAAAAAAAAAAGGTGCAGTGTCACTGGTGTAGAATTACTCAAAATGCTGTGTTGTCATAACATTTAACATACAAAACACATTCAAACAATGCGAAGGGACCAGGCCTTGGGGATACTTAGTCCAGCTGCTGAATCCTGCCGCAATATATACATAGCAAAAAGACAATATGGCACAGGTATCGTAGAAAAACGTTTTTAAAATTCTGTGAAGTTTTTAAAGGGCGTGAAGATGGAACTGGGCATTTGAGGATATGGCACAAGCGGGCCAGTCGCTCTGAGTAGCCATGTTGTACAGGCTTATGAACTTCACCAATCAGTAGCGCTGAAAGAGTCACGTGATAATTGGTTATGACGTGAAAACACCCATCAGCTCTGTTAGTGGCTTTATGGTGGATAGACAGACATCGTTGCAATATTGAATTGGACTTCAAGATTATTTCAAGTATTAAAGTGAAGCGTGTTGATTCACGCATTTATGGGCAGCGAACTAAGAACAGCTACCCGTGTCACAATGTCTACATCTTGGACAGGGGACTGTAGTAACATGTGAGGGCGAGCTGGCAAGAAAATCGCTTCGCGGGAACACTGTTTGAGAAGGATGCCGTATTTTTCCTTGGTGAAGTCAGATTTATTACGAAAAATATCTTCCCGACATGTGTAGGAAAGGGTCTGTTCCAAATGAGAAGATCTTGTCTGTTATGATCGGTTAATTCCCTGATGTCAGTACAGCCCGCTAGGCCTAATGCTGACACCCATGCCGGCCGGATGCGAAGACGAACGGGACAATTGAAAGACGCATCTGCACGTGACCGTCAAACTCAAAGAAACATCGTTCCCCGTTTGAAAACGGAACAGAGCTGAATCTGTTTAATTGGATATCTGTCATTTTTATTTGTACTTTTCTCATTATGTCACATTACTGCTTTGGGAATTAATTTAGACTTAGAGACTCACTTTATCTTCATTTCACTATAAATAAAAAAGCTTGCGACGTCAGTGCGGCACACCAGTTACTCGCGCAGATATTAAAGGCTGGTGAGATGGCATTCTAGAAACTGGCAAATTTTGAGAACTGATGATTCGTGATACCGATAACTTTACGTTTCATTATTTGATATATTATAAAAACAAAAAGAATGAAACTAAAGTGCCGTGACAAATGTCGGTAGCTGCGCAAGCCATCGTCTCATTGTCCCGGCTTACAAGCAGACGACAGAAGCCAGACAAGGGCAAATACCAGCGGAAGTACAAATGCACTTCGGTTACATCTTCGGCTACTGTTGCAAGATCATCTACTATAGTCTCGTAAATAAGAGGTATCAGTTTGTCACTGAGACTTGGCTTTGTCTGAGCCGGTTATGGTTGTATACCGTGCATGTGATAGTTTTCCTTTTCTTTTTTTCATTCGTCTATTGTTCTTTTAACCCTAACTTTGACTACACCTTGAATGACACCTCTTGATAATGTTGAAGTACTGGCCCTCTTATTTGTTTATTTCAAAGTGTGCGTATACCTAAACCTGGCAGACCTTCTCATGGACGAACTCACAGCGACCGCATTGGTGAGAGGCTTCTGGGTCCAGAACTCACGCTGGAACATTAATCACCTCAGGCAAGAAAGGTCCGATAGCGGTTTTACTTACACGGACATTATACTTGTGTGGGTAGCTGTGAAACTTGTATGGGTAGCTGTTGAACTTGTGTGGGTAGCGGTTCTACTTGTGTAGGTAGCTGTTGAACTTGTGTGGGTAGCTGCTGAACTTGTGTGGGTAGCTGTTGAACTTGTGTGGGTAGCTGTTGAACTTGTGTGGGTAGCTGCTGTACTTGTGTGGGTAGCTGCTGAACTTGTGTGGATAGCAGCTGAAGTTGTGTGGATAGCTGCTGAACTTGTGTGGATAGCTGTTGAACTTGTATGGGTAGCTGTTGTACTTGTGTGGGTAGCTGTTGAACTTGTGTGGGTAGCTGTTGAACTTGTGTGGGTAGCTGTTGAACTTGTGTGGGTAGCTGTTGAACTTGTGTGGGTAGCTGTAGCTGTTGAACTTGTGTGGGTAGCTGTTGAACTTGTGTGGGTAGCTGTTGAACTTGCAGGTATTCAGATGCAGTTCAACAAAAGGCTATGTAAACTGAATTTACCGCATACAACATAATCACAGTAAAACCAGAGCAGCAACGATAGGGTGATAATTAGCACATGGCCACACGTAATCGGTAAAATGCGAGGTCCTTGCCAGTTTACCGCATTTGGATTTTATTCTTACTATTTGAGTAAATGCTTAAAAAGTAACGACTTGTACACCCCCTAATACCATTGCTGTAGCAGAATTAGGTAAACAAACTTACACCGATATTAACTGCAATTTATTAGACGTCCTCGGTCTGGAAATACTGAAAATGTACGTCCAAAATAATGTATATCATTTTATATAGTACATCTGCTATCTAGAGACTTTGGCAGGACAAAATCGTCAATGTATCTACCACAATATAAAAAAAACACATTAAAAACAATTGGCATTAAAGACCGCACGCTTGGTAGAGCCTCCGCTTCGGCAGATCCAGAGTCAATCCTGGGTCGAGTCACACCTAAGACTTTAAAAGAGGAAGCTGTAACTTCCTCGCTTGGCGTTCAGCATGAAGGGGATAGTGCAACCACTACATACCCGTATTAGTGTATTGATTCGGGCGGGGTGGCTTAATTGCCTTCGGTAAGGAAAGCAGCACTAGATCAAAGATCGGTGGAAATCCGTCCTGCTACAAGGCGGCACATTGCATGCACTCTAAGGATTCCTTCGTCGTCATATGACTGAAAAATTGTTAAGAACGACGTTAAACCCCAAGCACTCACTCACTCACTCACTTGAAGCCTGGTAACGACGTCATACACTACCTATTGATATGACAAATTTAAGGAAAATAACTTGGTCACCGTAAACACCGCGGAAATGGATAAATGTGCGAGGCGTTACATCATCACACTTGTGTCAGTCTATGAATGCACCAAAAAATGCACGTGCAAATCAACTAGTCCGGCATGGGATAGGAACATCTGAGCAGACAGACGGACAGATAAATTCACAATATCATAATACGAACCGACTCGTGTGAGGCGTGTCATACAGATCGTTAAATCTGTGAATGAACCGAGAATTAGCACACAACGAAAGAAGTCTGGAACATCCGGGTGGTGTGTGTAGTGGGATATAAAAGGATATAGAATCGCTTCTGATTGGCTGGTGTGAAGACATAGACGAATCCAGGACATGCCTAGCCAAGGCTGAATTTTAGGTATGGCAGATACCATGTAACATAACATAGGTCAAATTCCTGCACCGAATTCATGCCATCTTGTTTCCATGCGTCTTGCTCGCATGACTACAGTCACGTGTTTGTATAGCTAGGCTGATGGAGGTATTTTCCAAGCAATATTCGAAAGGCACGCATGCAATATTTGTCAAATGTCTAAAAATGACAAATGTAGCAAAATAATCAATAGTTGAACAAATGACAAGAATATTGTCAAGACGTCTCGCTAGATTTAAAACACAAGACGTTGCTTTTATGCCCTCCTCAGAGGGGGATAACAAACAATCCTTTGCAAAGCTGAGAATTCAGAAGAGCTTATTGCTATGATTGAAGGTAAGGATGAGTTTATACAAAAGTTATCCTCAGCTGGCTTGTCCAGACCGTGTCACACCATGTATTTAACTGCGACTGAGCCGTCTGGGATTTGCTAAGCTGAGGTTTCTCTTGACATCATGAGGCAGAGGTTATGACGTCAGTTCATTGAAAAAGCCGCTTTTTCACAGTGAGCATCTGTGGATACCGCAATCTCAATTTTACAACATCCCAATGACTTAACGAGTTACCTTATTGCAAGACGGCAATAACTTTATTGTACGTCCATGTATGTCCATGTCAGACAAGTCATAAAGAATCGGGTGTTGTTTACCCTATGTGCGACCAACTTCTCAGGTGTCCATTATGAAAAGCGGCTTCCTCAATGGGAATGAAATCAGTGAGGTCTGATTTCTTTATCAGTCCCTGATGCGTTATCAATATTTTACTGCTTTGTATATGTTATACATGTGACGTGTTGCATCCTTGATGGATCTACATACACGGAACGCTACTCCATCCATCCCTCACAGGTGCGTGAAGTGTACCATCCCTCCAAGTTCATACGTGTGTCGTATTCATCCCTCATTCATTTATGTATGTACTATATTTACTGAATCCTTTATTTTTATAATTATATGCACTGTGTTTTGTCTATCCCTCGTTGGTTTATATTTACTGTGTTTCCTGCATATATCACTGGTTTGTATTTACAGTATTTTCTTCATCTCTCCCTGGTTTACGTGTACGTGTACTGCATACCTTGCATATCTCACTGGTTTACATGTATGGTATTTTCTTCATATGTCTAAGGTTTACATGTACTGTACTGCCTTCCTATCTCAATGGTTTATGCGTACAGTATTTCCTTCCTATCTCAATGTTTTATGTGTACTGTATTTCCTTCATATCTCACTGGTTTGCATTTACTGTATTTCCTTCATGTCTCACTGGTTTACGTATACTTTATATTTCCTTCATATCTCACTGGTTTATATTTACAGTATTTCCTTAATATCACTTATATTTACAGTATCTCCTTCGTATCTCACTGGTTTAAATGTACTGTTCTCTCACTGGTTTATTTACGCCCATGTACTTTTTAGCGGTTTATACATGTGCTATACTCAATAAATCATTCACTGGTTTATATTTATTCATTTCATTTCCCTCATTCATCAATGCTTTGTATATGCATTGCATTCCCTTCATCTCTCAGTGATTTGAATATTCACTGCGCTTGCATCATCCCTCACTGGTTTATATATTCAGGGCATTTCCTTCATCCCTCCATGGTTTATATATTCAGAGCATTTCCTTCATCCCTCCCTGGTTTATATATTTACTTTATTACCTTCATGCCTCCCTGGTTTATATATTTACAATATTTCCCTCATTCCTCTCTGGTGTATATATTCAGAGCAATTCCTTCATCCCTCCCTGGTTTATATATTTACTGCATTACTTTCATCCCTCCCTGGTTTATATATTTAGAGCATTTTCTTCATCCCTCCATGGTTTATATATTTACTGCATTACTTTCATCCCTCCCTGGTTTATATATTTAGAGCATTTTCTTCATGCCTTCCTGGTTTATATATTTACTGCATTACCTTCATCTCTCCCTGGTTTATATATTCAGAGCATTTTCTTCATGCCTTCCTGGTTTATATATTTAGAGCATTTTCTTCATCCCTCCCATGTTTATATATTTAGAGCATTACCTTCATCCCTCCCTGGTTTATATATTTAGAGCATTTTCTTCATGCCTCCCTGGTTTATATATTTACTGCATTACCTTCAATCCCTCCCTGGTTTATATATTTAGAGCATTTTCTTCATTCCTCCCTGGTTTATATATTTACTGCATTACCTTCATCCCTCCCTGGTTTATATATTTACTGCATTACCTTCATTCCTCCCTGGTTTATATATTCAGAGCATTTTCTTCATCCCTCCCTGGTTTATATATTTACTGCATTACCTTCATCCCTCCCTGGTTTATATATTTAGAGCATTTTCTTCATTCCTCCCTAGTTTATATATTTACTGCATTACCTTCATCCCTCCCTGGTGTATATATTTACTGCATTACCTTCATTCCTCCCTGGTTTATATATTCAGAGCATTTTCTTCATCCCTCCCTGGTTTATATATTTACTGCATTACCTTCATCCCTCCCTGGTTTATATATTTACTGCATTACCTTCATTCCTCCCTGGTTTATATATTTAGAGCATTTTCTTCATTCCTCCCTGGTTTATATATTTACTGCATTACCTTCATCCCTCCCTGGTGTATATATTTACTGCATTACCTTCATTCCTCCCTGGTTTATACATTCAGAGCATTTTCTTCATCCCTCCCTGGTTTATATATTTACTGCATTACCTTCATCCCTCCCTGGTTTATATATTTACTGCATTACCTTCATTCCTCCCTGGTTTATATATTTAGAGCATTTTCTTCATTCCTCCCTGGTTTATATATATACTGCATTACCTTCATCCCTCCCTGGTTTATATATTTACTGCATTACCTTCATTCCTCCCTGGTTTATATATTCAGAGCATTTTCTTCATCCCTCCCTGGTTTATATATTTACTGCATTACCTTCATCCCTCCCTGGTTTATATATTTACTGCATTACCTTCATCCCTCCCTGGTTTATATATTTAGAGCATTTTGTTCATCCCTCCCTGGTTTATATATTTACTGCATTACCTTCATCCTTCCCTGGTTTATATATTTAGAGCATTTTGTTCATCCCTCCCTGGTTTATATATTTACTGCATTACCTTCATTCCTCCCTGGTTTATATATTTAGAGCATTTTCTTCATTCCTCCCTGGTTTATATATTTAGAGCATTTTGTTCATCCCTTCCTGGTTTATATATTTAGAGCATTTCCTTCATGCCTTCCTGGTTTGTATATTTAGAGCATTTCCTTCATGCCTTCCTGGTTTATATATTTAGAGCATTACCTTCATCCCTCCCTGGTTTATATATTCAGAGCATTTTCTTCATGCCTCCCTGGTTTATATATTTACTGCATTACCTTCATCCTTCCCTGGTTTATATATTTACTGCATTACTTTCATCCCTCCCTGGTTTATATATTCAGAGCATTTTCTTCATGCCTCCCTGGTTTATATATTTAGAGCATTACCCTCATCTCTCCCTGGTTTATATATTTAGAGCATTTTGTTCATCCCTCCCTGGTTTATATATTTACTGCATTACCTTAATCCCTCCCTGGTTTATATATTTAGAGCATTTCTTTCATCCCTCCCTGGTTTATATATTTAGAGCAGTTTGTTCATCCCTCCCTGGTTTATATATTTACTGCATTACCTTCATCCCTCCCTGGTTTATATATTTAGAGCATTTTCTTCATGCCTCCCTGGTTTATATATTTACTGCATTACCTTCATGCCTCCCTGGTTTATATACTTAGAGCATTCTCTTCATTCCTCCCTGGTTTATATATTAAGAGCATTTCCTTCATCCCTTCCTGGTTTATATATTTAGAGCATTTCCTTCATGCCTTCCTGGTTTATATATTTAGAGCATTTCCTTCATGCCTTCCTGGTTTATATATTTAGAGCATTACCTTCATTCCTCCCTGGTTTATATATTCAGAGCATTTTCTTCATGCCTTCCTGGTTTATATATTTAGAGCATTTTCTTCATCCCTCCCTGGTTTATATATTTACTGCATTACCTTCATCCCTCCCTGGTTTATATATTTAGAGCATTTTCTTCATGCCTTCCTGGTTTATATATTTACTACATTACCTTCATTCCTCCCTGGTTTATATATTCAGAGCATTTTCTTCATGCCTCCCTGGTTTATATATTTACTGCATTACCTTCATCCCTCCCTGGCTTATATATTTAGAGCATTTTCTTCATGCCTTCCTGGTTTATATATTTACTGCATTACCTTCATCCCTCCCTTGTTTATATATTCAGAGCATTTTCTTCATGCCTCCCTGGTTTATATATTTACTGCATTACCTTCATCCCTCCCTGGTTTATATATTTAGAGCATTTTCTTCATCCCTTCCTGGTTTATATATTCAGAGCATTTTCTTCATCCCTCCCTGGTTTATATATTTACTGCATTACCTTCATCCCTCCCTGGTTTATATATTTACTGCATTACCTTCATCCCTCCCTGGTTTATATATTTAAGGCATTTCCTTCATGCCTCCCTGGTTTATATATTTAGAGCATTTTGTTCATCCCTCCCTGGTTTATATATTTACTGCATTACCTTCATTCCTCCCTGGTTTATATATTTAGAGCATTTTCTTCATCCCTCCCTGGTTTATATATTTACTGCATTACCTTCATCCCTCCCTGGTTTATATATTCAGAGCATTTTCTTCATGCCTCCCTGGTTTATATATTTACTGCATTACTTTCATCCCTCCCTGGTTTATATATTTAGAGCATTACCTTCATCCCTCCCTGGTTTATTTATTTACTGCATTACCTTCATGCCTCCCTGGTTTATATATTTAAAGCATTACCTTTATCCCTCCCTGGTTTATATATTTAGAGCATTTCCTTCATCCCTCCCTGGTTTATATATTCAGAGCATTTTCTTCATCCCTCCCTGGTTTATATATTTACTGCATTACCTTCATCCCTCCCTGGTTTATATATTCAGAGCATTTTCTTCATGCCTTCCTGGTTTATATATTTACTGCATTACCTTTATCCCTCCCTGGTTTATATATTCAGAGCATTTTCTTCATCCCTCCCTGGTTTATATATTTAGAGCATTTCCTTCATCCCTACCCTGTTTATATATTCAGAGCATTTTTTTCATCCCTCCCTGGTTTATATATTTAGAGCATTTCCTTCATCCCTCCCTGGTTTATATATTTAGAGCATTTCCTTCATGCCTTCCTGGTTTATATATTTAGAGCATTTCCTTCATCCCTCCCTGGTTTATATATTCAGAGCATTTTCCTCCCTGGTTTATATATTTAAAGCATTACCTTTATCCCTCCCTGGTTTATATATTTAGAGCATTTCCTTCATCCCTCCCTGGTTTATATATTCAGAGCATTTTCTTCATCCCTCCCTGGTTTATATATTTAAAGCATTACCTTTATCCCTCCCTGGTTTATATATTTAGAGCATTACCCTCATCCCTCCCTGGTTTATATATTTAGAGCATTTCCTTCATGAATTCCTGGTTTATATATTTAGAGCATTTCCTTCATCCCTCCCTGGTTTATATATTCAGAGCATTTTCTTCATCCCTCCCTGGTTTATATATTTAAAGCATTACCTTTATCCCTCTCTGGTTTATATATTTAGAGCATTTCCTTCATCCCTCCCTGGTTTATATATTTAGAGCATTTTCTTCATTCCTCCCTGGTTTATATATTTAGAGCATTTTGTTCATCCCTTCCTGGTTTATATATTTAGAGCATTTCCTTCATCCCTCCCTGGTTTATATATTTAGAGCATTTCCTTCATGCCTTCCTGGTTTATATATTTAGAGCATTTCCTTCATCCCTCCCTGGTTTATATATTCAGAGAATTTTCTTCATCCCTCCCTGGTTTATATATTTAGAGCATTACCTTTATCTCTCCCTGGTTTATATATTTAGAGCATTTCCTTCATCCCTCCCTGGTTTATATATTCAGAGCATTTTCTTCATGCCTCCTTGGTTTATATATTTACTGCATTACCTTCATCCCTCCCTGGTTTATATATTTAGAGCATTACCTTCATTCCTCCATGGTTTATATATTCAGAGTATTTCCTTCATGCCTCCCTGGTTTATATATTTACTGCATTACCTTCATTCCTCCCTGGTTTATATATTTAGAGCATTTTCTTCATGCCTCCCTGGTTTATATATTTAGAGCATTACCTTCATCCCTCCCTGGTTTATATATTTAGAGCATTACCTTCATTCCTCCAAGGTTTATATATTCAGAGTATTTCCTTCATGCCTCCCTGGTTTATATATTTACTGCATTACCTTCATTCCTCCCTGGTTTATATATTTAGAGCATTTTCTTCATCCCTCCCTGGTTTATATATTTACTGCATTACCTTCATCCCTCCCTGGTTTATATATTTAGAGCATTTTCTTCATTCCTCCCTGGTTTATATATTTACTGCATTACCTTCATTCCTCCATGGTTTATATATTTACTGCATTACCTTCATCCCTCCCTGGTTTATATATTTACTGCATTACCTTCATCCCTCCCTGGTTTATATATTTAGAGCATTTTCTTCATTCCTCCCTGGTTTATATATTTACTGCATTACCTTCATTCCTCCATGGTTTATATATTTACTGCATTACCTTCATCCCTCCCTGGTTTATATGTTTACAACATTTCCTTCATCCCTCCCTGGTGTATATATTCAGAGCGTTTCCTTCACTCTTTCCTGGTTTATATATTCAGAACGTTTCCTTCATCCCTCACTTGTTTACATATTGACTCTATTTCCCTCATCCCTCATTGGTTCACATCTGTTCTGTACTCCACAAATCCATTAATGACTCATATATTGAGGATCTTTAACAATTGACCCTGTAATAACCAGTTTATTAAATCGAGACTGAAACAGTTTCTTTTGTTTGTTTGCTTCCGGCAAGAAACAAACGAAATTTTGTACCCGAGTTTAATACATTTGATACTATCTTTATCTGGTGAATGAAAATATACATAAAATAACAAATCAGTGCCTTTTTTATGTGCAGGAGTGCGGAGTATCATATATTTCATTAAAACTGAGTGGGAAACAATGGTTTGCTAAGAGTTTACCAACATGTTTGTCAGACAAAAGAAGACCGCGAGGAGTCACAGGGAAAATCATTAACACGAATGCGTAGCTTGCACGACAACCTGTGTGAAAAAGCAGCTAAAATGAACATTGAAAAAATTCAAGATTGTCAGAGTATCTGTGGTTACGTTCAACACGTCTTCGGATGTTTGCGCTAAAAATGCCGACGATAAAGTGACGTAGTAAACAAAGCAGTTCGTTCCGTGAGTAGCTTTTGACTGGCTAATTCATATTTCATCCCATGATTTGGAGCGCATTTATGGGATAATTGTACAGTATTTAATTCCGTCAAAACATCTTCAGCTCTCAAGGCTTTATATATGTATGTATTGTATTTTCGCTATCCGTCATTAGTTCATATATTAAAAGTGTTCTTCCCATCCCTGACGGGTTTATGTATGTAGTGAGCTCCCTCAACCTTTACAGATTTATATCAGAAATTAAATTTAGCTCACCTACGGATGACTCAAGTCCATGGTTTGCTGGGGGTTTTTTTGGTTGGATTTTGTGTCAGTCTCCTTGTATGTTGACACTAGTGGCCATTAAACAGACAAAACCAGAGCTTGCTTCAGTGCACTTAACCTATCGCATCGTCCACACGACCTCGTAAAGGCAGGTATTGCAATATGAACTGCAATTATTATGTGCTGTATTTCAGAAGCGAAAGACATAAAAGCTACTCTTTAAATATCAGACTTAAGAACGCATAAGTGGGAAGGCCTGTCAGCAACATGCGGATGGTTTTGTTTTCCCCCCAAGCTCTGCCTGGTTACCTCCAACCATAATATTGGTCGCCGTCGTATAAATGAAATATTCTTGAGTACGGCGTAAATCACCAAATAATAAATAATAAATAAGTAACAACGCCTAACTTCCGCCTAGTAAAAATCAGTGAAATTTCATTGGAGAATTACTACTAGATCCTCCCCGATGATGTGATATTATCGCTGGTTGTTAGTGGGTGGGGTCAGGTTGACGCTGTAAACGACACGCTGCCTGTCATCAGTGCATAGCTCAGACTTCATGAATAATTGTTTGTGTAAGAGTAACATGTCGCATACAACGCCAAGCTCGCTGAAGCGTCAAGGACTACTATAGAGTATGATGTAGAGAAGCTATTTTTCCGGAACATCTTAAGTCTTGGAAAATATATCTTCTCCCCACGGTTTTTACAGCGGCAAGTGTAACGTGGACTGTTGTAGTAATCTGAGAGCAATTGAGGCTTTTCTGTAGCACACTAGACGCCATTCGTGCACGTGGATCGGAGAGAGCTGTTCGAGGAACATAACGAGAAAAGTCAGAACTAGAACAAGCAAAAGCATCAACATGGATAACGACGGATCACTTCTGAAGGAGGAGCTAGACCACCTGAAAAGCAACCTCAATCAGTTTTTCCTCATCATAAATGGAATGATTGTCCTGTGTGAGTATACATTTCTTTCAAGCTATAGAATGACTTTACCCCTGTAAAACTAGCAACCACAGTGTAAATGAATGCCTTACATGAGGTCGACAAGAGAAAAGATTAGTCATATATTTTCTTGATATATGAATGCCTGCACTAATTACTTGACATTTAAGTATAAGTAAAATAGTCCTGAGTACGGAGTAAAACATCAATCAGATAAAAAAAAGAATAAAATAAATACCAATTAAGAATAATTAATTAATTGATGTAGATTGATTCAGCGAACTACCTGTGGCTAGTCACTGAAAGAAGGATGTATCGTACAAACCTGTCAGCTCTACAGTATACAGCTTTTCATGGGTCTATACAATTCTATCGATAGTTGGTTAGTAATGTACAAACCTGTCAGCCATGCAGTATACAGCTTTTCATGGGTCTAAACAATGCTATCGATAGTAGGTTAGTATTGTACAAACATGTTAATCATGCAGTATACTGCTTTTTATGGGTCTATACAATTCTATCGATAGTTGGTTAGTATTGTATAAACATGTTAATCATGGGTCTATGCAAATCTATCGATAGTTGGTTAGTATTGTACAAACCTGTCAGCCATGCAGAATACAGCTTGCCATAGGTCTATGTAACTCTATCGATAGTTGGTTAGTAATGTACAAACCTGTCAGCCATGCAAAATACAGCTTTTCATGGGTCTATTCAATTCTATCGATAGTTGGTTAGTAATGTACAAACCTGTCAGCCATGCAAAATACAGCTTTTCATGGGTCTACACAATGCTATCGATAGTTGGTTAGTATTGTACAAACATATTATTCATGCAGTATACAGCTTTTCATGTGTCTATGCATTTCTATCGATAGTTGGTCAGTATTGTACAAACCTGTTAATCATGGGTCTATGTAATTCTATCGATAGTTGGTTAGTAATGTACAAACCTGTCAGTAATGCAGAATACGGCTTTTCATTGGTCTATACAGTTCTGTCGATAATTGGTCAGTATTGTACAAACATTTTAATCATGCAGTATATAGCTTTTCATGGGTCTATGCAGTTCTATCGATAGTTGGTCAGTATTGTACAAACCTGTTAATCATGGGTCTATGTAATTCTATCGATAGTTGGTTAGTAATGTACAAACCTGTCAGTAATGCAGAATACGGCTTTTCATTGGTCTATACAGTTCTGTCGATAATTGGTCAGTATTGTACAAACATTTTAATCATGCAGTATATAGCTTTTCATGGGTCTATGCAGTTCTATCGATAGTTGGTTAGTATTGTACAAACATTTCAATCATGCAGTATATAGCTTTTCATGGGTCTATGCAGTTCTATCGATAGTTGGTTAGTATTGTACAAACCAGTTAATTATGGGTTTATGCATTTCTATCGATAGTTGGTTAGTACATTGTTTACCTGAATTGTTTTCACGATCTCCGCAAATTATCATACTTCGTGTACCTGAAGAGGAAATTTACTTTACCGAACACTTTAAACTCTGTTGTGTCTAAATCAAAAACCAACTGTACGTTTTCTTCAATCCCTTTTAAAAGTTTGTGGGAAAGCAATTTTATTCGATATATATATTTGATATTTGATCAGGTATCAATTCTTATGTTAGAGCTGTATGGTTATATTTGTAACAGATAGTTGAATTTAGATAGGACAGAATGTCAAACTACGGTAACCTGAAGTGAACTTTACCCCAAGGCTAAAGGTGGAGCGTCAGCATGGTCTGTGATAGACGAGCCCGCTGACAAAACATAACAGGGCTACCTTAGGTCAAAAACTTAGTCCATTTCTTGCAAACATACTTTAAAGATTTGGTTCAGTATAGCTGAAAACATTGAGCAGATGTAGTGAAGAGGTCATATGGCGTCTTCAAATGTGCTGAACACTGTTTCAGAAAAAGTGTTTTTCTTTATGATATAATAGTCTACTATGGTAATATTAGCAGGAACATTTCACCTTTAAAACTCTGTTTAGAAACTTCATTATGAAGTGATCAGTTGGATGCTTTACTTTTCTGATTAACAGCTCTATAAGTTAATACATTCAGACAGAACAACAATGTTTTAACTGAGATTTAGAGAGAGACCTCAAGGATTGTTTTCCCTTTTATTCTGAACACAATATATTACTTGGAGTTTTACACGTGCTTGCTCGCGAATAAAAATAACATATTTATATAATAAATATAAAAAGGGTCCTCGGGTCCTAAATTGCTATAACTTATATGCCTGAAGGCATGGCAATGCATTGTATACAGGTCATATTTACATAGTAAACCTGCTCTACAGAATGGGCCTCGTGTGCCAATTATATAAGAATACTTTGTACTGAAGAAAAAAATGAACTACTCAAAAACTGTTTACTGCTACGTAAAAATAAATATGTTTCAGTATGATTTATTTGTTAACTTTTAATTTAAATGTAAAAGTAAAGAAGCATCAGGCGACTGATGTGATTCATTCACGTATTCATGCAGTATGGAGTATTGTTAATGACAGGTATTCAAATGGAATACATTTAAATGTGTGTGGATACTTCTACACCCATTCAAGACCAAAACTAGATTCAAAAAAATCACACTTGCATAACTCACGTGCATATTCTGCGTGATCAACTACACATCAAGATGGCGTTTCAATTATTTTCTTAATTTTTATCAAATGTTTGCCATATGAGGTTAGAATACTTCTTAAGCAACTTAATAAATATGTATAGTTAAAGAAATTAAGTTTGATTTATTTATTTGAGTGGTGTTTTACGCTGCAATGAAGAATATTTCATCTATACGAAAGCGGCCAGCATTATGCATGGTGGGAGGAAATAAATTAAGTTGGAGTGTCATTCTGTCTGCATATTTCTGTCATATTTAGAATTTTGATACATTCCACCACTGTAATCATTTTAAAACTAGGTAATTGTTTCGTTAATTTTTTGTATTTTTGGGGGGGGGGGGGCTGAAAGAAAATGTAGCGGCGAGTTCTCCTTCAGTCTGCCATGTAGATATTCGTTCTAAAATGACTGATCTATACACACACACACACACACACACACACACACACACACACACACACACACACACACACACACACACACACATATATATATATATATATATATATATATATATATATATATATATATATATATATATATATATATATATATATATCAGTAGTTTAAATCCTTTCTTCAGTCTATGCTTATCCTGAATATTTTGTGATCGTTACCTCTAACTGTTCAGAAGAAAAGGTGCATGTACATCGGAGATGGTTGTCGTGATTTAGTGTCAATTTTCTCCTCAAAGAGTCTTTAAATTTAATACACACGTTCTTATCACTATTGTCATGATTCGATTAACATAACAAATATAAGGATCACGACTTCTATTTAGTCAGTGATTGACGCTTTCCTCCCTACATAATGCTGGCCACCGTCGTATAAGTGAAATATTCTTGAGTACGGCGTAAAATACCAATCAAATCAATAAATCAAATAAGCAAAGTAAACAACTGACACGGCTGGTTTAGATACCGTAGTTGAATGAGTTTGTGAATTTGGATACAAACTGATGTGTTATATTTGGTCAATTATATTGCTCCGTCTTTCAGTCTTCCGGACGATTGCCCAAATTAGCGATTTACTGTTTTTAACAGTGTTAGATGTCTTGATGTATTACACTCACTATATGTATATTTTATGACTCCAATTTAGAGTTCCATCTACTTGTACTCGGATTTGGTGAAAAGTTATTTTAAGAATTGTTTATTACTGTATGATATATCTTAGAGAAATTCTCGAAAGTGTCATTTAAGCTACAATCAACTAAAATCAATAAATCATGAACAAACAAGCAAAAACCAGAACAACTCATTGCAGTTTAGCGTAACTTTTTTTAAATGGCAGGCAGCATCTGGTTTCCATCAGTTGACAGGTACCTATCAAGTTTAAGCTGCGCCATGTATATGTTGCATGGAAATGTATAAGTGCATTCCCTATATTAGGTTTGTGACATGTGGTTCATTCCCTGGAGTAAACATAACTGATACAAAACAGGAAAGTCTTGCCATTACTATATTCTGATACAGTGACGAATCCATTAGAGGTATAAACTGTGATTAGTTGCTGAATGTTTATGGTTGACCTGTGGGTTGATCTGACACACGGTGACAACTGCCTTCTGGCAAATGTATGGCAGCGACATCTGCCGGCGATGTGCTCCTTGTGGCTTGCGAACATAAAGATACACCTTACTGATAAAGCACGCTGTATATTGTGTACGCGTGTACCACCGCGGGTACAATGCACTGAGAATGCCTGACGACCGCTGTGTCACACAAATATCATATAACTACTGCACTGTAGAACTGCAGCAGCTCTCCAAAATGGCGTTGCTCAGTATTCAAATATAAATAAGTACACATGACTACAACGATGAGGACATAAAGACACATTGTATCCCTCACCATGTTTGACATTACCGGACGATTTTTTGAACCCATTTTGAATGATTGGTTTAATTTGATTTGATTTGATTTTTGATTCACTTTTTTTATTTGGAGTCAGTGGGCGTGTCTTCTTGTGGCAGAGCGTTCGCTTCGGGGCGGTAGATCTAGGGTTAATCCTGGGTTGGGTCACACCAAAGACCTTAAAAGAGGTAATTGTGGCTTCCTCGTTTGGCGTTCAGCACTAAGGGGACAGTGCAAACACTGTATCAGTATAATGGCTCAGCTGGGCGGCTTCGTCTGAGTGAAGCAGCACGAGAAAAAAAAGAGATGAAAATCCGATGGAAATCCGTCCTGCAGTACGGAGGCACATTACATGCACCCTAAGGACTCCGTCTTCGTCATATGACTGAAAAATACTGTTAAGCTTGAGTACCCCAAGCACTCGCTCATTCACTCTGGTGACAGGGCGAGTCCATGCCGGCACTGAAGTATCATGCCTAAGACACCAGGCATGACACCCCACCCAGTCACATAATACTGACAACGGGCCAATCTTGTTTCCTTGCTCTCCATACTGAGAGTCAAATGACCAAGTCTTTGGCATGACCCGACGCTTTAACCACTATAGACACTGAAGCGGTATATATAACTTCGGTCAAAAGGCCGGTGGTTTACGTTGGGCCCTCCAGTTACCTCCCCCAAAAAACTTATCGGCTCTCGTATCAGCGAGAAATTAATTAGAGTGACGTTAAGCAGCAATCAAATAAATAAATAAACAAATATATAAAGTACGTGGCTTTGTGTACTAGTGTCTCGGAACTCCGAAACAGTCGACTTCCTTGTGTAAAAACCTGTGAATAGGATGACTGAAGTACACCAGTTTTAGCGAGTTTGTGTGTACTCGTAGATACAGTGGGATGTCTGTTTGTGGAAGGTATACAGTTTGCGTGCAACTATAAAATGGACTTTATTTCAGCTGAAGAAATGGTTATCCCGGCAATAAGAAGCTTTTATTCAAGTCTCCTGAATAAAGGGGCATAGATATTTGATTTATATATTGTCAATTTGAGTGTATTATGCATTGGGTGAAGGAGAAAGTAGGGACATGTAAAAGTGATTTCAAAGAACATGCACAACTCTAATTTGTTCTGTTTTCTTGTTTTGTCAGTATTTTTTGTCAATATTGTGGGTTTTGGGGGCAGTATTCTTAATTAAACAGGGCCTATTTATTTATAAATATAACATTTTGTTCACCATAAAGAGAGTAACCTGTTTAGACTAAATCTGTGGTAGGATCTACCATTTGAACTTTTAACCGGGAGATTTTTCTTTTTGAATCAACAATGAAAAATATACTCAGTGGTAACAAATATAATTTTAAAAAATCCTAATTTGTCTGATCCATTTATTTGCTGTGAACAAAACAATATGTATATAGGCTATATATCCCATTTTAATAGGCTTTTACTTCTGAAGAGAAGGAATACATAAAAATGAAGTTAAGCATCAGCAAAACGAATATTATACTACATCCGGAAACACACTCAACTTATTTTTTTATACATTTCGCTTTCACTTAATTAAATACAGTCAAATTTTTGAATTTTAATAATATTGATAATGTGTATGTCGCCTATGACTTCAAAACTTTCCCTACACCCTTTATACTCAAAATCTGAATAAAATGCAAATAAAATTTATTTAGGAATTGCTGTGTATTTCCCCTTCTTGAGCAAACTACATCAACGTGTGTACGGTATGCCAAAAATAAATACGGAATTATACACTGTCCCCTAGGTTAAACTCTGCGCCCGTTGTCCTCTGGTACTACAGCTAATGTGACAATAACATTCCACAACGTACACTTTTTGAAAGGTGCAAAAGAACGGAAGTATCTTGCTATTAAATCCAAGATACACTGATAAACTGATCGTAAACGGCTTCAGTTTCAAAGTGCGCTAGGCGTGTAACACTATGTGCGCGTATATATGGTCGTTAATTTGTTTTCCTTTTTGTTGTTGTTGGGGATGATATAGTTTTATGTCTTGTTTTCTGAGGGGAGGGAGGGGGTTCGTATTTTTGAAATAGTTGTGTGTATTATTCCTCAAACAACCGCTTAGTAGCGCCATAACTGAAGGCAGTCGGTGTACTTGTAGGAGAGTCCTGAATGAAAGACAGAATAAAAGAATGAAAGAGTTTGTAAGGCACACTGTTATAAACGGGGAAATAAAAGGTCGAAGAGGAACTTACCGGCCTAGGGTCATTTAAAGCGTGATTAACAACAAGCACCCTTTAAAGTACATGCATAAAAGACTGCTTGTCTGCTCACGTGTTATCAGCGTGATTTGAGCAATTTGCCCTGGAAACCCATTCATGCCGCCTCGTGCATGCTTAATGGCCTTGCAAGTGCATCTGACAGCTATGGCGGGATAGGGTCATAATATTCATTTCGTGCACTTCTGAACTGTAATTCGAGAACAAGATGGATAATAAGCGAAGAATTCAAATCACAGTCCAGACTGTGAAACGAAATGCCCAAAATAAGTCCGTAGTAATCGCCCATAATAAAATTAGCATCACAATCTCACAATATATAATAAAATTATATATTTATGTAAATGTAGTGTAAAATAGTTACCCGGGGCGCGTTACAAAAAGCTGTCGTAAGGCTGCGTCAAACGCATTTACTAAGGTGACGTATCTCTTCACTGTATGTTGTCATGGAAATTGCACCAGGTGCAGTTTTGGACTGCTTCGTTAAAAAGACCCCTGAAAGTAGAAGTATTCAGCAGTTTTCAATGATGTCGCAAAGATATACGCACGTAATAAATGATGTGTCAAACTCAGTCCGTAGTAAAGAATACTTGATGTTTAAAGCATGGAAACAGTCTATATTTGTACAGTTTTATACAAAACATCATGCCATGAAGCACGAAAACATAAAAAGTATCTCTTTTATTGAGTTGCATCATTTCTGATGAGGGTGGGTAGCCTACATATCGAAAGCTTCAAAATGATATGAAATGGTATATGATGAAGGCGTTACAGCATTTGTGAACAGGATGGCTAACCACTGAAGGTTTTCATGGCATTATATAACAGAATGGGTAGCCGTTGAAACTTTTACAGTATTTGAGCGCAGAATGGGTAGCCGTTGAGGGTTTTACAGCATTCGAGAATAGGATAGGTGATGGAAGGTTTCACAGCATTTGAGAACAGGATAGGTAATGGAAGGTCTTACAGCATTTGAGAACAGGATAGGTAATGGAAGGTCTTACAGCATTTGAGAACAGAACGAGTCCATTTTATCAAAATGTGCGGTAAAGCTACCATTGCAGAAAGGCTATCATGTCTTAATTTACTTTTACTGACCCTGTAAACATCTTAGCATCAGTTAGGTTTGGCCACCACAGATGGTACCAATATCATGTCTGGCCCAAGGAGTATTACAGCATTTAAGAACAGGAGGAGAAGCTATTGTAGGTTTTACAGCATATGGCATCTGGGCGGGAAGCTGTTGGAGATTTGTCAGGATCTGCGAGCGGGTAGTTGTTAAAATTTTGGGACCATGGTGGGTTGCTGTTGAATGTTTTACGGCACTTGGGAACAGTTTGGGTGATGATGAAAATAGTTTTATATATAAACGCATAAAACCAGCATATTTTTCAGACTATGATTGGAATGAAAAGATTTTGGTGCAAGTCTACATTTGAAACTATGTTCAGTATAAATTTAACTTAGTTTAGAAAGCAGTTTCTATATCCATGGGTACTGTGTCTTTGCTTTGTGAGTATTGGCGACCACCTCCTGATATATTTCGTTTTTGGATAATGATGTCCTAAATAAGGATATATATTTGAATGTAAATTTGTTGTTTAAATATCCAAACACATGCCTTGAATCTGAATTATAATATTTATGAATTTATAAAAATATAAATATGATGAAAATCCATGTTAAACACATTTGTTAGAAACGACCAAATTTTAGTGCAAATATATACAATAAATATGTGTTGTGTTCTCATTTGTAACATTATTACGCCAGACAATATATATACCCACCCAAATTCCCATCATACAGAAACCATACAGAAATTATTTTCAAGTGTGTTTTTCTGCTTAAAGAAAATTGGATACAAATATTGAAGACCACATTTACAACAAACGTTTTGCTCTCTTTCACCTGAACTAGGTGTGAGTTATATGTTTTCTCCACCTAGGTTATATTCCTAGGTTATACTTTTGTGTCAAGGTTGTTTAGCGTGCTACATTAATCGGTATGAACAGGTCAGTCTGCATCCTGAAAAAATATAGGGTGTTTCTAAATTACGACATGTCCGCAGGGTATTCACCAAGAACTCTCATGTTCAACAGAGTATTATGTTCTGCAGGTGTATATGAAGATAATTCATTAATCTTGTCTGTGTATTTTATTCATGGCCTCGATCGTTATTTACCCGAGTGTTGTTTGAATATAAATGACTATTTTTTTTTTAATTTCTCAGACGGCGTGTTATAAACTGGTCCTGTCTTCCTTAAATACAAGCAATTTGTTCAAATCGGGTGTACATAGTATAGTATTATCGGGTGTATAGAGTATAGTATTATCAGGTGTATAGAGTATAGTATTATCAGGTGTATGGAGTACAGTATTATCGGGTGTATAGAGTATAGTATTATCGGATGTATAGAGTATAGTATTATCAGGTGTATAGAGTATAGTATTATCAGGTTATAGAGTATAGTATTATCGGGTGTATAGAGTATAGTATTATCGGGTGTATAGAGTATAGTATTATCGGGTGTATAGAGTATAGTATTATCGGGTGTATAGAGTATAGTATTATCGGATGTATAGAGTATAGTATTATCGGGTGTAGAGAGTATAGTATTATCAGGTGTATAGAATATAGTATTATCGGGTGTATAGAGTATAGTATTATCGTTGTCTGGGGTGCACACTGTCTGGGTACTGGGTATAGGTACCCGCGCGCAGTGGTTTACTATTTATATATAACATTTGTCAATATCAACACCAGAAATATATATCCGCTAACTTTTGCATGGTACAATGCCATAACACCACATGCAGCTTGCACTTTTCTATACAACATATCAAAAATTTAACCTAGCATTTTTTATCTAGCTGTTGTAACCTTCACGGTAATGGGTATGAAGTTTTCAATTTTATCCAAAACAGAGAAAAAATTCTGATATATTTTAACTGTGCAAAATAGTAGTGCTGACATGTATAGTGTATCAACAACATATAATGTTTGTGTGAGAGTTACTCTTCACTCTTCAGTTCGGAGGCAAATCTTGCAAGAATTTCGCATGTGTAAACTATAGCCCAGATTGCAGTGCAGTTTGTTTAGCATCAAAAAGACGTACACTGCCTTTGTGTAACCTCATTTACAACAACAAATCAACTATAGTCTATCTCAGACCTGTAGGTGCGAAAATATACTGTGCCAGTTCTATGTCATTGTAACCGAATAAATCTAGTTATTTCACTCTTTGCTGGAAGGACCGCGATTTGCTGTAGGGTGTCACATGTAATGATGATAACTTAAAGAACATTAATGAAGCTTTATATAACAACAAATACTCTCCGGCCGTACGTGGGACGGTCTACCAGCAACCTGCAGATGATCGTGTGTTTTCCCCGGGCTCTGCCCGGTTTTCTCCCACCATAATGCTGGCCGCCGTCGTATAAGTGAAATATTCTTGAGTACGACGTAAAACACTGATCAACTAAATAAATAAATAAATATAACATTAATATAAATAAAGTAAATGTCCTTTCTTGCTTTATTTGCCAGTAAAAGCCGATCACAATAAATCGGAGATTTTACCGATTGCCAGAATCAAAATAAATGTACATTATGCATCACTATCTGCCTCTTTCGGGGCGTGAGAAATTCTTTTGTAATTGATGCGTGATATCCAGATATGCACTCTTGCATTATTTACAACGGATTTGCCTTTGAATTACTGTAAGACTGTCTGCGGATTTGATTAAAGGTTCACTCATTCGGCTAGAGGGCGAGAAAATAGCCTACGCCAGTTGCAAAATCCGCGAACGATTTCACTCATTATCCATTTTGTTTATTCTCACGCTGCAGGACAAAGCAAAGACAAAGCTCACCGCGGCTGATAAATTGGAGAGTGTTCCTAATAATGGAGCAATGCCCCCCCCCCCCCCCCCCCGAATGATTATATACTCTTTACGAGCGTTGTAGCTTTGTAAGGGCATCAAGTCTCCCCTCAGGCATGCGTTTGTTTACGACAGAGACATCTTAGGCTTGAAAATTATGCAGACATAGGTGTAACTGTTTAATCTGTTTATTTGTATATAGGATAGTATATAACTCAGGCTGAGAAAGAGGGTCTGAGAAGAGAGAAGTAATGTAGCATGGTTATAAATCCTATGTCTTTCGCTCAACAACCCACTTCATACAATACAGGATATAATGCCATGCTTTCTACAATTTCTAAAATACATAATATACATGAACAAAAACTGAGATTTCGGCTTACAAAATATTAAAACTGTATGTCAGAATTAGCAGAGGTTATTGAACAAGAACTCGTGAAAAGCCATACTGAGAATACGTGATATCCATACACAACACGTGCATACATGAACACATACTGAGAACACGTGATATCCATACACAACACGTGCATACATGAACACATACTGAATGAGTGACTGAGTGAGTGATCGGGGTTTAACGTCGTACTTAACGACGATTTTTCAGTCATATGACGACGAAGGAATCCTTAGAGTGCACATATACTGAGAACACGTGATACCTATACACAGCAGGTGCATGCATGAACATATACTGAGAACACGTGATATACATACACAACACGTGCATACATGAACACATACTGAATGAGTGACTGAGTGAGTGATCGGGGTTTAAGGTCGTACTTAACGACGATTTTTCAGTCATATGACGACGAAGGAATCCTTAGAGTGCACACATACTGAGAACACGTGATACCTATACACAGCAGGTGCATGCATGAACATATACTGAGAACACGTGATATACATACACAGCTTGTGCATGCATTCACACATACTGAAAAAACGTGTATACACATACTGAGAACGCGTATGCACAAGTAAATCGTTACTCAACACACGTTCATACCCATACTCAGACGATGTGTATATTCATACTGACGAGTACTTACATACCCAGAACACGTCCACACCTATACCCAGAAGACGTGTATGCCCATAACCAGAAAACGTGCACACGTGCACCCAGCTTGGAATATGTCAGACATGCATGCATTTATCTTACCAGAAGTGGTTTGAATTTCAAATTTAATTATTATTAGCATGAATTCCTTCACAATTTTAATGGGGACATGATGTTTATTGTCATGGCTTAGCCCATTGATGAAACATTGTCATATATTCAGTCATGGAATCGCCATCATCACTGGGCTCATGATGCCTGACTCATTGTTTATGGAATCACCCTCATCACTGGGCTCATGATGCCTGACTCATTGTTTATGGAATCACCCTCATCACTGGGCTCATGATGCCTGACTCATTATTTATGGAATCACCCTCATCACTGGGCTCATCATGCCTGGCTCATTGTTTATGGAATCACCCTCATCAGTGGGCTCATCATGCCTGACTCATTGTTTATGGAATCAACCTCATCAGTGGGCTCATGATGCCTCACTCATTATTTATGGAATCACCCTCATCACTGGGCTCATGATGCCTCACTCATTGTTTATGGAATCACCATCATCACTGGGCTCATGATGCCTGACTCATTGTTTATGGACTCACCATCATCAGTGGGCTCATGATGCCTGGCTCATTATTTATGGAATCACCCTCATCACTGGGCTCATGATGCCTGACTCATTGTTTATGGAATCACCCTCATCACTGGGCTCATGATGCCTGACTCATTGTTTATGGAATCACCCTCATCAGTGGGCACATGATGCCTCACTCATTATTTATGGAATCACCCTAATCACTGAGCTCATGATGCCTGACTCATTGTTTATGGAATCACCCTCATCAGTGGGCTCATGATGCCTGATTCATTATTTAATGAATCACCCTCATCACTGGGCTCATAATGCCTGACTTATTGTTTATGGACTCACCCTCATCACTGGGCTCATGATGCCTGACTCATTGTTTATGGAATCACCCTCATCAGTGGGCTCATGATGCCTCACTCATTATTTATGGAATCACCCTCATCAGTGGGCTCATCATGCCTGGCTCATTGTTTATGGACTCACCATCATCAGTGGGCTCATGATGCCTGGCTCATTGTTTATGGAATCACCCTCATCAGTGGGCTCATGATGCCTGACTCATTATTTATGGAATGACCCTCATCAGTGGGCTCATGATGCCTGACTCATTATTTATGGAATGACCCTCATCAGTGGGCTCATGATGCCTGACTCATTGTTTATGGAATCACCCTCATCACTGGGCTCATCATGCCTGACTCATTGTTTATGGAATGACCCTCATCAGTGGGCTCATCATGCCTGACTCATTGTTTATGGACTCACCATCATCAGTGGGCTCATGATGCCTGACTCATTGTTTATGGACTCACCCTCATCGCTGAGCTCATGATGCCTGACTCATTGTTTATGGACTCACCCTCATCACTGGGCTCATGATGCCTGACTCATTGTTTATGGACTCACCCTCATCAGTGGGCTCATGATGCCTGACTCATTGTTTATCTCTCTTTTGCAGTTATGCAATGTGGGTTTGCTTTTCTCGAGGCGGGTGCGGTCAGAAGTAAAAACTCCACCAACATTCTCATCAAAAACTTGCTCGATGTCTGTAAGTGTTTCTTTGATTGCTAGTGTACTACCGCTAGGACAATAGAGCGCATCATTTTCTTCTGTGACGTTGCAGTGCGTGTGTACTTCATATATGTTTATGACCACACATACATTGGTTATTTTGACGTAATAAAGGGTTCACAGTTTTGGATACAGGAGTTTTACGAGTGCCCCAATGTAAGACGATAGTTCCTAGCGTGTTCTTATAAGTGAAAAACTCGAGCAAGGCGCCAGACACCAATCCACTCAATCAGTCTGGGAGTTTCGTTCGCAATGTTATGTCTGCAGCTTTATCAGATACAGTGTGCATTGCTTTCGGTTCTAGCCCCATTTCCTCTTTTTCTTTTTATACACTTATCAGCTAAGTAAATAAAAAACAAATTGGTCTGTCTGTTGCATTGAACGTAGCTTCTGTGTAAATTGCAATCTGCTGGCATGTACATCTGTACGTATTCCCTTCTTTTTGAACAGTTGTGGCCGGAATCGCCTATTGGATCTTCGGATACGCCTTTGCGTTTGGCGACAAAGGAAACGCCTTCATTGGCTTTTCCAATTTCGCGTCTTCTTGGATGGAGGAGACCAATTTCGCCTTCATGTTCTTCCAGTACGTGTTTGCGGCGACGGCAGCCACCATTGTGTCAGGAGCCGTGGCTGAAAGATGTCATTTCGTGGCTTATTTGGTGTACAGCTTTGTCTTAACATGTAAGTACAGCCACTGAGAACTCTTCCAATAGTGTTACAGTCTAATCTGCTATTTTAATCAAGGGGTTAAACTTCACTCAATTTGCTGAAAGTAAACGCGTAAAAGCGTACACGGCGTGAAGGTGTAGACGCAAAGGCGTAGAAGTCAACTTAGGAAACATGAGGATGGTTGTGTGACCGTTTGTTAAGTCTAACGTTTGTGAAGTCTAACGTTTGTGAAGTCCAACGTTTGTGAAGTCTTCCATTGTTTTGGATCGTCACGTAAGACAAAATTCGTTAGTAACTTGCCAAAGGTTGATGGTTTACTCCAGTTGCCCCGATGTTTCTTTTTTTCAGCCCATAAAACTGACCGCCATCATATAAGTGAAACATTCTTCGATGTGGCGTTTAGTAGCAAATAAATTATTAGGTGATTAGCTGTAATATTATTTGTCTAAATGTTTGTGTATACAAAACACTGCTCATGTCCTAAAATTTTCTAAATCTCTTTACACTTGTGAGTATCTGGTTATACTTTCAATCCTTTAGAATTTCTAAGAAATCCCCTTACAACTGCAGTTTTCATATACCCTGTGGTGACCCATTGGGCCTGGTCTGATTTTGGCTGGTTGAAGATAGGAGAGATGTATTACTTTAACGGAACAGAGACGCAAGTGGGTTACACGGTAAGAGCCAATCCCTGTCCAGGAATGCTGCCATTTATTTTCTATTTGTTTAATGGAACAGAGACCCAAGTGGGGTACGCAGTAAGACCCAATCTCTGTTCAGGGATGCTGTCATTTCTTTTCTTTTTGTGTCATCGAGTTTTGTTCAAGCAAACCCGACGGGCTTAACCAGAAGGCGTTAAATGACGTATTCGCATTGCTTTGACGTTGGGTAAATCGCATCAGGTTTTCTTTCCTTACAATGTCAGTGATTTAATTTTTGTTTAGCTGTTGATACCTAGCCTGTACCATCGCCGGCAAACTGCATAATAGAAAACGTCGCTGAAATTTTACCGTCTTCGTTTTTCTCTATTTCAAGAAAAAATACACATTCCTCGCGTGGCTTTAAGAGTGCAAGTTAACACACAGTGAAAATAATATGCGCCATGCAATATCAGGAACATTAGTCATTAAAGGGGAACTTCTGTGTTTCGAAAAACGCGTTCCACTGTTTTACTCACACCTGGATTTCCTCTAAGAACCCCTGAGTAGGTGTATGAATGTTAAAATTGTTAAGTACGACGTTAAACCCTTAGCACCCTCTCACTACACCTGTATTTCTAATCTATGACTACGATTTTGTCTGACATAGTATGTGCCATCCAATATCGGCAATCTTCCTAAATTTACGAAGCTTTAAATTTTAGAATCTTTAGCATAAAGCTCTCCGCTGTTTTACTAATACGTCTTTTTAATACCAAATTAGGATTTTGCCGGAAGTGGAGTCGTTCACGTTGTGGGGGGTACGGCCGCGTTTGTGGCTGCTGTGCTACTGGGACCCAGGATTGGACGCTTCGAAGACGGAAAAATAATTTACATCAGAGGACATTCGGTCCCCGTGGGTACCATTTTCTAAGTCAGCTCTGCTCCCTTGTGTGGTTTTTCACTGAGGACCATATACCTTGCACCAATAATACATATGTCCCGCATGGAAAAGTGTTTTTTTTTTTAATGTTTGTTTTATTTTTTGATATTTTACTGATCTTTCAAGTCCAGCTCATGGTGGCTTCTTCTCAGGCCGTATGTGGGATGTTGTGCCAGCAACCTGAGGATTTATTTTATTTGATGGTCATGGGTTACCCCCGGGCTCGGCCCGCTTTCCTCCCGCCATAATGTTGGCCGCGGTCGTATAACTGAAATATGCTTGGTTTTGTTTTGTTTTTGCTCGTTTTGTTTTTGTCTGTTTTAAGGACTGTTTTTGAAAGTGTGTGTGTGTTATTTGTTCTGATTTTGTATGTAATCTTTCTCTTGTCAAGAACCTTAAATGTTTCCTGGTTCCAGCATGTTCTCACGCTTCTGAAAAATTGGATTCAAGCAGTATATATCTTGACTGCAATTATTGGTAAAAGCACCACATCTGCCTGCGTTTCTCTTTCGGTACATTGGTATTTGTACATACTCCCATGGATAATGACAACTGATGACAACAATTTTCTCTTGCTGTTTTAGTTGGCGGCGCTGGGTGGGTTTATCCTCATGTTTGGTTTCTTGGCTTTCAACGGTGGCTCCCAAGCGAGGATTTCGGAATACGAAGACGGTATAAAAGTTGCCACGGCCGTGAAGAACACCATTATCTCGGGCTCGTTCTCAGCTATCGTCACTCTCACAGTGAACAAGATCATTGGGAACTCACGCTGGAGCCTTCTCCTCACAATAAATGGTGCCCTTGCTGGAATGGTATGTGAAGTACAAGGCGATCCGAAGACTAATTATTTACATGTAATCATTTAAAACTACACCCAAATGGATGCAAAGCATTGCGATAGCCGTGTGATTAATGCGTTCTCATTGGATTAAATCTTGTGTTTGGATTCTGAGTTGTGATTTTCAGACGCCATTATTGTCAGTGGTAGCATTTTGTAACACGACGTCCCCGTCATTATTAGAAATGGACAGTTTTGTTTCCAAAACCACAGTTTCCGAATAACACGGCTTTACCTGTCAAATCTGTAGTGCTGGCTAACTATCACTTTCAGACCACCTTGACAAATACTGTCCTTACCACAATATCAATCACACAAATGAATAAAATAACTTGACAACTGTTGAAGGTCGGTGGTTTTATAAAGAAAAATAATCCTAGCAGTGGGCTTACATTTCTCTGCAGCGTTTCGTGTTTATAACATTTTATTAACATGAGAATAACATGAAATTATAACAATTTAAGTTTTACGTTAATTGCGTTTTATATTTATAGCATGTTACTTTTGTAACTGCTATAACTCTTTTTGTTTTCAGCGATTGATCTGTTTGATGGACTAGTTTATTTCTCGCCGCAGGTGGCCATCTGTGCCGGATGTGACGCAGTCTATCCTTGGTCAGCAGCCATAATTGGGACAGTAGCGGCATTTTCTTTTAAATTCTTCGCCTGGGCTGTCCCAAAATTGCACATTGACGACCCTTTAGAAGCAGTAGCAGGTATACCAGTATCATCCATCGAGTCCACTGTTAGCATTTATGATACTTTATGATATAGTTATACACTCAAAAAGTTAATTTGTTAATTTCAACAGAAAGTCTGTTGTCTGAGTGATGCTAAAATGTATTCTGCGATTGTAACAGTTTATTCTGTTAAACATAACACATGTATTCTATTAATTCGACATAAAAATTATATTCAACTAACAGGGTATTATGGTGAATAACAGAATACATTCGAGTATCACTCAGACAGAAGGCTTTCTCTTAATATTAACAGATTAATGTTTTGGGTGTATCATGGATTGCGAAATTCCCGTCTAAAGGGAAGCAAATCTTATTCCTCTTGGAACACAGTACTGCCCACTACTTATATCATTAATAATACCAGTGGCTATAATTTCAATTCATATTTTTGAAGAGATGGCAGACATGCAGACGTTCTTAAGTAATTGTAGGTGTTACAAAGCGTATTTAACCAAGGCGTAACTGAATATGATTTTAAGATAAAAATAAAAAGTTAAGTGTTTAGGTCAGAGATTCCTTCTGGAATGGTTGGCTGATGAGAACATGTCTGGCCATGGAATATGATAGTTTCATGCAGTACTCTTCAGTACATGAAAGTTTAGAAACGTGTAAAAATCAACATTTTTCAATTTAGTCTCATGTTACTGCTCCTGTCAAAGAATCCAGATACAAGAAAGTGTTATAAAAGCGATCAAAACAAAACATAGGTGGTATTGTTGTCAATTATAATTAAGACAAGTAGGCGAACAGCATTGCTGCACCATTGGTTTCAATACTTCTTTCCATTTATAGAGGGCTGGAGAGCCCTATTCTGTGAACTCCAACAAGAGATCAATAACGGCTCATAATGCATGAACATCATAATGCATGAACATCATAATGCATGAACATCAAAATGCATGAACGTCACAATGCATGAACGTCACAATGCATGAACATTATCATGCATTAACATCATAATGCACAAAATCGCAATAGATGCTACAGGCTGCAGAACAGTATTCTTGCACATTGTTCGTGAAGCGAATGACCTTTGTTAAAACTTGGCCGACCAACTGACGAACAGCCAGGCGGAGCGACTTGTTTCTAAAACTACTGTATAATTTGTTTATTTCAGTGCACTTTGGAGGTGGTTTGTGGGGTGTTATTGCCGTTGCATTCTTCCACACAGGAAACGGAATTATTTACTCGGGTAGCGCCCAGTCCTTCATGGTAAGTGCAGTGCGAAAGCGTACTTACTTCAAATTGGTGGATCTCATTTAGAAAGTGATGGAAAGTAACAGTATTATGAGAAACCGTTATTTAACGTTTACACTTTCATCAAGAGAGGCCTGTTGATTAAATGGTCTGGAGGGTTGTTAAGGTATTTGTTATGAAGTTCTCACAATGTGAGCAACTGGAATTCTCACGGTTCTTGTTCTACAAAACAACTTTGAGCTGCTGGGATTCTCAAACATCCCCTGTTATAAAGTTCTCACAACGATCAGCTGCTATCTTTTTCAAAATCCCCCATCATAAAGTCCTTACATACAATAAACTGCTGGTATTCTCATAGTCCTTGTTACAAAGTTATCCCCACATTCTCTTTCTCAGGGTTTGGCGTGGCAGTTGGCTGGGCTAGCGGCTATAGTAGGCTGGACAGGAGTGCTTTGTCTCATTATGTTTGGGATCCTTAAGGCATTTAATCTGCTCAGAGTCACCGAGGACATGGAACGCAAAGGTAGAGCTTAAAACAAACACAACCAGTGCCTGGAAGAATTACCAAGGACGAATGCATATATTGACATAATTAGGACACTGGATAATTATATTATGTTTCATAATTGATTCATGCCATTTATTTTATTGAAGGATGCAATATGATTAATCATTCTTGTTCAACACCCTTTGGTAGGGCATCTCCCATCCATACCCCACGAGTATTAAAACATCCCGTTATAATCTACAATGCATATATATTATTGCGTAGATTAGAACGATTAAGTACGTGGGAAGGTCTGTCAGCAACCTGCGGATGGTCGTGGGTTTCCCCCGGTTTCCTCCCACCTTAATGCTGACCGTCGTCGTATAAGTGAAATATTCTTGAGTACGGCGTAAAACACCAATCGAATAAAATAACTAAAAAAATTGAACGATTAAAATACATGATATAGAAGACACCATCGACAGCACAAGATAAAGCTGCTTGCGAAACTTGTTACTGACCCTGGTCTCTGCATATCCATTTTCATAGTGCATTCATCCTTTAAATGAAGACTTAAAACATAATGAATTTTGAAAACAAGCCCTTAATTTGATGGTTGAGAAAGTTCTGTGTATATCATATTTGAAATTTAAATATTTCAGTGCTTTAAATGTGCCAGCTTTAGACATACTATACTATACTGTTTTGAATGTTACAGGTTTGGAGATACTATAAATGTGCTGTTTTGAACGTTGCAGGTTTGGTGGTATTATAAATGTGCTGTTTTGAATGTTGCAGGCTTGGACATTCCTAAGCACGGGGAGCCAGCTTACCCGCTGGAATCATACGGCCATGGCTGGGTGGAACAAATCATAATGGAGAGACTGGCCAGTGGAGATCTCCCCGAACCAGAGGGTTACCTCTATCCGAATATCCACTCTGAGAATGGTAAACTCCCGATCTTAATTGTATATCGACGCATTATTTTGTCTGTGGTTGAGGACGAGAATGTGTTCTCCTTTACCTGAACTAGAGTAAAATATTTTAAAGACTACAACATAAGAAGTAAACTCGGAGCACCGATGATGTTATGATAGTTGGCAAATGGTCACACGTAACATCATCTCTGCCAGTTTACATCAGATATGGTTTTATTCTATCTGTTTATCTGAGTGCTGAAAAAAAGCGTAGGATTTTACACACCTCGTAGCAGCATAGTACCTTAAAGTGCTACATCAGTGAAAATGCTGTTATTGACAAATTCACCAATAATGCTCGTAACTCACGTGCACAGCGTGGTATGGATCGCCTGACGTCAGAAGTAGACAACTGATCAGACTCTACAGCTTTTCATGTGACAAAATAGAGCACATGCTAGTGGCATTTATGAATTTTGGCACTTCATAACTCGCGTTATTGGACATAAAATGCTATAAGATCTATGGTATTGAGGCTAACAATTATGACTGGAATTTAGATGATGGCATGCTTTATTTTACATGAATGGTTGTTTTGCGCAGGTACGGCGAATGGAATAACAAACAAGGCGTATGAGGTTGACGTTCAGGATAAAGGCTCCTATGAAACACCGGAGACTGTGATGCACAGCAATCCAGCAGGAAGAATTAAAAGGACCGAAAGTAGTGATAATCTTGAATCTGTGTCAACATCTATGTGAAAAGAATGCGTTTGATGAAAACTAGGTGTGGGGAACGTACGAAGGATTGGAGGAGAAAGGCTTCCGTGTCGGATACGGAATACAGTTGCGGAATACAGTTGCTAGTTGATTACTGTGCTTCTGGGGCGGTGAGAAAAAAATCCTGGAGTACGCACTTATCAAAGGACATCCTACCCTTTAAGGAAATCCGTTATGATGGTCAGAGACTATAATATCATTTGACGTTGACGTTTTGACATTTGACGTTGACGCCAAAGAGCTCGATCAAAGGTCGTGTATATGTCGTCTTAAATGAAGATCGTTTGAGATGGCCTGTCATCTACGATAATACTGACAATTTGTAGCTCACATGGGGAAACCTTGGAATAATTTTCCAGCAGATCCGTTCCATTTTATAAAATTTTGGATAGTTTTTTCTCTGTAACTATTTACATTACTGAAATATTTTCGCAGTCATGGCCAACTCTTGCGGCTGTCTTCCTACTGTTTCCCATTTTGTATATATGAGCTGTTTTCTGATGCTAATTATACGTGTTTTTAAGTCACGGGAGATTATGCAATCTTTTCTTCTCTGGAAAACTTGTATGGGTGGTCTGATGTATGCGGATTTCTCAGCCTGATCAACCTATTAAATCATATGGTTTGTCTCAAAGATGAATCCGGTCTATGTTATCTGTAATCTCGCCTTCTCTACGTGAATTTTCTTCAAAGTTAGTCGGACTTACACGTGAACATGAGACTGCCTGATAACATTTAAATCTTGTTCTGGAGTGAAATTTCGCTTTTTGTGAATTTCACAGTGTCGAGGACTGCGTGATTGTTGATTATTGCCTAAATTTCTCTGCACGCATTATAAATTATGCTTTTTTTGTAAATTACATGTTAACGCTACAAAGTGCTGTTAATTATGTATAAGGAGGGTTCTCTTATAAGTAAATAAATATATATTTAACGAATTATGAATGTGAGTTTTAGAAATTACATCTTTACCCTTCAGGCTTTATTTGTGTATGAACATATGAACAGGAACACCACACTCTGCCATTGGTTTTTGAATAATTATGACGTCACTCGAGGCAATGCGTTCTTGCCGTTGAAACGGAACTTATGGACTTTAACATTATGAATTAGAAAACGTGCTCTAACTACATTTTCCTTGCAATAATGTGAACTTCAACCATATCAGTGTGTACAGTTTGTGTTGTTACGCGTCACTGACTAAAGGCAATTTTGGAAGTAAGTATGACTGATTTTACAGACAGCTGAAAATATTTATTTATTTATTTGATTGGTGTTTTACGCCATATTCAAGAATATTTCACTTATATGATGGCGGCCAGCATTATGGTGGGCGGAAAGCGGGAAGAGCCTGGAGAAAACCCACGACCATCTGCAAGTTGTAGCTGAAAATAGACGCCGTTGGCACAGTTTAACATTAGACGACAACAACCAGTCCACGACGTTCGTGTGGCCGTTGGCGCAGTGTAACATTGTAAGTGAAGACAACTGTCTTCCTCCAATACGGTGCGAGTATCTGTACTTCACTACTTGGTAAATGCATCAGTAACTGTCTGAATTCGCCAAACGTCGGTGGCTTACTCTGGGTACATTGGTTTCCTAAGTTTTTAATTTTTATTTATTTTATTTTATTTACTTGATTTGTATTTTACGCAGAACTCACTTCTATCACGGCGGCCAGCATTACGGTGGGAGGAAACCGGGCAGAGCCTGGCGGATACCCATGACCATCCGCATGTTACTGGCAGACCTTCCTACGTACCACCTGAGAGGAAGCCAGCATGACCTGGACTTGAACTCACCCCGACCGCATTGGTGAGAGGTTCCTAGATAAAAAAAAAAATAAACGGAGAGTTCAAAATACTGCGATGTTGAGTGGCGCGGCACTATAAATGCATCTGCTTCAAAACGAATTTGTTACCAGCAAACATCGAAATAATGTTGACATTGAAGTTAAACGCCGATCAAGAAAAGAAGGAAAGCGAAAAGCCTCACCTCGTTTCACTAATGCTACCGTTTGGAGACATCAGCAGACTGTCACTGGCTAAGTTTGCCTAAGTTTTGTTAGTTACCTATTGTAGGTGGTTTACTCCGAAAACTCCGGTTTCATCCATCCATTAAATTGCACTCACCATATCGGTGAAGAATTCTTGAGGTATTAAACTTCAATCAATTAATTCACTCATTAAATAAAACAATAGGCCTGTAGTATGGAAACTGCCTTTATTCCTGTAACATATATTTAGAGTGAAAAGCAAGGGGCAGATAACTCCGGCACGAGGGCATATGGCCTGTGGAAACAATACGCGTTCCTGATGTGCAACGCAGGACACAGAGATCTCTCTTAATTTAAATACTGTGTTTCATTTACGTAACGACGTTATCCATTTTCAGGGATGTGGGTTATGAAGGAAGTTACAAAATGGGATTGACGTTGTTTACTGTGAAAATTCATTGTATGTGTCAAGTGGAGTTCTGCCATAAATGGCGGCCTCCGTGGCTCAGTTGGTTAGCGCGCTAGCGCAGCGTAATGACCCAGGAGCCTCTCACCAATGCGGTCGCTGTGAGTTCAAGTCCAGCTCATGCTGGCTTCCTCTCCAGCTCAAGTGAAATATTCTTGAGTGCGGTGTAAAACATCAATCAAATAAATAAATAAATCTGTCATAAATATGACTTCCCAATGAAACTGCACCGACTCTATCTGACATGAAAACTGCTTAATGTGAATGTTCGGTAAATGATACAAAACACAGAAGATCTCCATCAGGTAGACTGGTCACTGAAGGTAATTTACATAAAAAAGAAATGTGAAGACGCAACAGATATTGGCGTGGAAGTCGAGATGTCTTTCTCGTGTATGTGGCCCTACCTTCAGGGTAATACATATTCAGATTTGAAAACTTGCATTTAACAAATGTGTTAAAAGAGCACATTGCACAAATGTACACTGGTTATACATGATAATAAAATGAGATATTAAAAGTGAAAAGCCCCTCCGTGTAAGTATATTTACATATATTGTAAGTATAGACCTGCCAAACATATATAGATTTAAGTGCCTTTAAATATAACAATATACATGTATCAAAAAGTAATATGAATAAAACAGCCAAAGCACAGTTCTGACAGCGCCTAAAATTGGACAATGCAAGAAAGAACTCTTTTGCTTAAAGAGTAAATGGAACAGTATTAAACATGTTGTAGAAAATGAAGGGATTTTAAATGGTTAGCATTTTAGGTATGACGTTTTATGAATGATACATGGACAAACTTAAATGTCAACTAGTTTTAAATTTCGCTAGCTGGAAAGAACATCATCAAACTGTAAATTTTGTGAGTAAGTTGACAATAGAGAGCAGACAAGGGGAGATTGCTGTAGTAGAATAAATGCAAGTTATCGATGACTTTGAGCGCAAAGTAAATACAAACGTCCACTATTAAGACCGGACCCTTTTCTACGTGAAGAAAGCGAAAGTCACGTGATAGTTATTGGACCAATCAAATCAAACAATATATAGGTGAGGTACAACAATAATATTTAAAAGGTGCATGGAGACACTTAATAGTCCGAAAACTCCTCGTACTCTTTCGTCATGACGGTAACGCGAGAAAAACCAAATTCTTGAGAAAGAGAAAGACCAAACAGTTACAAGCTGGATATCACGTGATGGTCTTTGTTGATACCGCTGTCCTTGGACGAGGAGCTCTCTTTGTCCAACGTTCGCAGAGCGTCCATCTCCGGGTTCCCAGTCGAGCGATTATTGGATCTTTTCGTCATCACAGTGTCCACTGGAATAAAGCACACATCCCGTTGGTTGGTCACACAAACATATTGCATTTTATTAAAGCAGTAAATATGAATAAACTAGACGCACATACTGAGAGAAGAATAAACCAGTCGAAAGTTGTGTTTATATTTCATGCAGTTTACCAACAAAAGCATTTAAGCCGCTGTTTTCAAATTCCCAGTGACATCGGACATTTTCCTTCATAAAAGAAGATTTCCGTTTTGGCGTCATCTATGACAGTGTTTTTATGTCTGCAGGTGTTGTCGGCAAAACCTGGCGAATGGCGGCGAGTTTCCACCCATAAGCTTTCATGAGCATGACAAAATGCCACAGTAAATTTATTTATTTATTTTATTGGTGTTATTAGCAATAATCTAAAATATTTCACTTATACGATAGCGACTAGCGTTATGGTTTGAGGAAACCGTGCCCCGGGGTCAAACAGTGATAGCACACTAAAGTCAAAACTTAATTCATTAAATTGGTCCCGTTATTTTAGCTGAAATTCGTTGTACAATAACTTACCCAGAATTTCCGTATTAAGCCACAATTTTAATCTTGTAATGTAAAAGACGACAGTGCTAAAATGATTTGAAATTTTGACTTAGTCTAAGATCGCTTTGTGATCTCGGGGCCCTAGGGAATATACTGGATAGCCGGCAGACCTTCCCGTGTACTGCCGGAGAGTAAGCCTGCAAGTACAGCAGCAGGTATCAGATTGTTGGTTTGTTAAGTAAACCTACCTTGGGATTTCCCCAGAACAGACGTGCCGGCCAGGAAAGCCAAGTGATCGTGCTGTTCTCCCCAACCATGACCGTAAGCCTCGGCCGGGTAAGAAGGCTCTCCGTGTTTGGGGATATCCAACCCTGAAAGAGACAATCACTGACGGGTCACTATGAGCTCTCCATGGACTCACTGGGCGAATTCGAATCGCTGTTCTCGTGTTGATTTCACAGATGACTTTAAAATACACACCAGGACAGTCGCACTTCGATCTAAAAGTGACCCTTATATGTTCCAGAAAAGCTTTCAAATATAGTTCTCGAGCATGGGCCAATTCCACAAAACCATTTCTGCCTTAAGTCAAATTTTGAAATACGATCTTAAGCTTAGTTTTGGACATTAAAAAGTTAAAACTTTGTCGACCTCATCAATGTTACCTTTAAAGATATGTGTCCAAATTTCAATTTCAAGTACCAAAAACTTAGCATTATAATGAGTTATTAAATTTTACTGCAATCAGAAACTACTTTGTAGAATCTGCCGTCTGTGGTGAATGTTGACTTCCGATTAACGTGTGAAATTTTACATGAGCTTTATGTCTCTAGTACACACCTTTAATCTCCATTTCCTCGTCCACTCTCAGCATGTTGAGTTTCTTTAGGGCAAAAAAGATGATAAACGACAGGACGATTGTCCAACCCAAAATGGCGGAGATTCCAGCCAGTTGCCAGGCCAGGTGCTGTGGATACAATACACACACGATTTGTACAAGAGGCAAAGGGTTTTTGGGCCGAAGAACCAACCGTTGTAGTTTCCGAAAGTCGAACCACTCCGTCCGTAAGACCGACAAGCTAGCTGTTTGCTGTTTTTCTTTCTACAAAGTCTTGGATGAGACTGGATTTGGGAAAGTCCCGGATCTACCATTTACGATGCACACGCCGGATGATTATGTTTTAAAGATGCTTTTATATACTATGTTATAATATTTAACAGCTGAAATATGCTTATTAAATGTTATTAAAGGAGAAGAAAACATAAAATGATGACAAAATCACATGAAAGTTACTTGCAAATATGATTTTTAATATTTTGTGAGATTTTTTTCTTTCAGGAGAATCCACGTTATAGTATATATCGTCTTTGCAAAACTATAATGATCTAAATAAGGACGTGATGCATGTCTAATAAATTTATTTCAATGTAAATTTGTTGCTTTCATCAAACACACGCATTTAATCTGAATTATGATACTATATATGAATATATTAATACAAATATAGGCCTACATCTGTATGATTTAAATATTATTTAACCATAAATATAAATGATCAAAATCCAAGTGGAACACATCTGGTACCTGAAAAGACCAAGTTATAGAGCGAATATATTTACATCCCCATCTATAGCATTATTACACAAAGACATTATATACCAAGGAATGGTCCCAAATACCTACCATACAAACATTTTTTTCAAGTGTCCTTTGCTCTTCAAAGAAAAATCGAAAAAATATCCAAGACCACATTTGAAACTAACTTTTCACGCACTAGCTGAACATTATATAGCTTTTTTGTTTCTCCAGCTTTGGTTTCTAGTAACTCTCAACTATAGTCGACATTATACTCACTCAAGTCAAAAAGTGGAAGTGGCTACTTACAAGGCCGGACTTCCGGTTCCAGAAGTAGAGAATCCCGTGACTTTTGGAGAAGAATGTGACCATGAAGACGCCAAAAAGCCCACCTCCGAGATGAACTGTCAACATAACTCTCCATGAGTTCCTAAATATTCCATAGTTCCAATGTTTATCGTGGAAACAGCTCAGTCGAAAGTGAATATAAAAGACTTGCAGCATAGAGCAAATCAAAAGCAGCGACGACTGCGTTCTATTTGACAAATGATCAGTGACGTCCAATAATTTGCAATTCACATAACTGCATATTTTGTACCAAATTCCGCCTAGTGCATGACACAAAAGGGCCTTTAAGCTGCCACTATATAAGCATTTATATGATCAGTTAGAATAAAATCCAAAATGAGGTAAATTAACCAGAGATCGGAGATCGCCAGTTACTTATGACCATATTCATATAGACGAACCGATGGACGGGTTGAGAGACTAGCTAATATACTTTGCATTTCCGGTAATGTCCGGTATCTAAACGACCTCGGTTTACCTTTGACAAATTACTAACAAACATTCTGGCTTTTCTAACTTACAGATTCGTGCGTCATACTTGTGGGAGATAGGTGATCTTATCTCCCTTATAACGAACCTACATGACTGAACTAACACGAATTCAGTCGACAGCACGTTTGTCAAGAAAAACTTCATATCGTACTCCATGCATATTATGCAAAAATAATAAAACTCCAAGTAAGAAACGATGTATAATCCCCGTGGGGTGAAAAAAACAACACTAAACTACAAAAAGCTTCCAGGGCATATTCTCGTTCACTCACTACCGTTTCAGGCTTATCAAACCGTGTAATTATAAGTATTTAATTTGAATATATTTAGACATTCACCGGTACGCGTCGAATTCACACAGAAATATGCGCTGGGTAAAATAGAATGTCTGACTTTCATGCCTGATGAAAGCACAATACAGCGGAAATTAAGTTTGACGTAAACAAGTCAGTCAGCATTTGTGTTATGAGAAGCTAGGGGAATTGTAGGTTTATGTGAATTGTACAGTTCAATGAATACGGACATTGTGAAAAGCACGAAGAAAGCGAGAAAACTATAAATCACCGACAAAAAACAAATATACATGGTAAATATGACCCCGTCCTTGGCAGGGATATAGAATGTATTTATTGCTAAGTGGTTTCAATTCAAGAATAAACGGAGGAAAACATGGCTGAATACAGTATGTATAATTTCATTTCCTTGTGGATGTCCTAGACTTAATAAATCTAGGAAGAAATTTAAACAATACATGATGGTGTACGACGTTGCGGTGACGTCAACGTTGATAGTGGTCAAAACAACTTTGTTGAGCAGGAAAGCCCAAATCAGGGGCGCTAAGTTGGTCACGTGTCCACAGTATTTTCATTTGTAACGTATTATTCATTTCGACTACTGGCGGAAAATATGCATAAATAGACGGGTTATTAAGAAATATAAAATATGCCTCAAAATGAAAATATTTTTCTCATTGTTTTGGCATATTTCCTTTCCATTATCCGTAAAACCATACCATTCGTTTTATAGTACCTTTTCTTGTGCCTTTAACGTATTAAAGCCAAGCTGTTACACGCCTTTTGAATCAACGGCTTCAAGAATCTCATCACAGGAGTTTGAGCGGATGCGTCATGTACTGTAATGTTTGCTTCCACACAAAAACAGACAACTGAAGAACTTGATATTTTAAAGGTCTTTCATTCATTTTGAAAATTTGAAATCAAAACATGGATCAGTTTCAAGAATTGTGTCTGATGGCATTTAATTTAATATATACTTTATTTTGTGTTTTCCTGCCTCTAAAGAATAGCATAGCTTATCAACTCATAGCAAGTTGTTAGTCATAGCTTTCTTCCTAGCTTCGAGATGGTTTTCGAAAGACGAACGATATAAAGCGGCTTTATAACATATTCTCTAGTGGCTGTAGAATCGTTTTTGTTGGCAGCGCGAATCTGTATTGTTTTCATCTGACACAGAATACACGCCGCTGTCCGTGGTAATTAAGTACGGAGGTTGAACAACCACTGATTTTCAGTGCAAGAGCTGGTGATGATTATTGGTTTCTTATAAATAACCTTTTCCTTAAATCATTTTATCCCCCACGTGGAGGTTACTGACAAATACGTCATACATATAATATAGCCGTAATTGCTCGTCCCTATTTTGTCGTCAAATATATAAGCAATGGATCTGCTAGGTTTCCTCTCACCTTAATGCTTGTGGCCGTCGTATAAGTGAAAAATTTTTGAGTACAGCATAAAATCAATCAAATACATACATAAATAAGCAATGAGGAACCTTTTGCTAGACCAGGTTCCAAGCTCACTTGTTCATTGTTCTCTTGCAATGAATTAATACCACATTTCCACGCAGTTTGCCATCGTAAAACAGGAATGAACAATACACTTCACAGCATAGGCCTGAAGTACTCTAGACGGGAATTTTTCCCCTTTGTCTGAGATTTATTCAAAACATTCAACATGTAAAACTAGAGGACTCGCCGTTAAATGTCCTTACCAGCTGTGGCGTCGAGCGGGTCATCCACACGAAGCTTGACCACTGTCCAGGAGGAGACCATGTAGACAATCCCTCCTAGCGTTCCGATAACAAACGACGACCAGGTGTAGAGGTCGTTCACGCCTGCGCACACTGACACCTGAGAAACAAAACAGTTTTCTGAATAGCTCCTATCCTCATATGAGTTGCAAAACAACTGCAAATTAGAATAATTAAGAAAACACCGTAAAAAGTCGACCGCGGAAAGTTAAGTGAGTGTAACAATAGACTTACAGCATAAAGAGTAAAACCCATCAAAAATAAATAGGCTGTCAAAAATATGACCGACCCACCGCAAACAGGGTGACTTCCAGAGCTGCCTGTCACAGCTAAACAAACGCAAGTTCGCAATAACTGCGAGATTTCCCGAATCAGATTTCGCGTCGCCTGGCACCCAGAAAGAAAAATTATAGCGTTGCTCGACGCAGAAAAAAGGACAACACATTCGTCAAGTTTGGAAATAGACAATTATTTGTTTTCTAGCCTATCTTTGTTCAACATGAGATGAGTAATTTACACCCTGAATTCTTTCTCCCCATACCCGTACGTATGTTTCCCTTTGCCATAAAGAGATGAGCTATACGCACCATTCCTGTGAGACAGCCGTTCAGAGTGACCAACAAACTCCACTTCCGGTCACCAAACCAGCCTGTTTTGTTGAGGAGGAGAGTGATGAATGCCCCCCCAGTTCCCGCCACAATGGTGTTCACCACGACAGAGGCAATGATGGCGCCGTCACCTGGATTAGAAATGCTACCCAGAGAGCCGCCATTAAAGGCTAGAAATCCGAACAACAAAATGAACCCCCCAAGAGCAGCGAACTGAAAATCAAGGTTTAATACATCAGAGTTAGGAACGTTGGCAAGGTGCATGAAAACGTCATGTCCTTAGTAATGCCCACCCCCATTACTTAATTAAATTATACCGACAACGCCTCGTGACCCTCACAATGGTATATATGGAGCTCAGATTTTTACCTTTAATAACAAATATTTTCATCAAAATTCCTTTAGCGTTCCCATCAAAACCAAACCACTCGTGCTTGCTCACCTACAATATCAAGTTACTAGCGAGATTAACAAATATTTTTGTTAAGATAACAAACTTTAAGTATCTATTATATGACTGAGACAAAAAGGTAGCCCGTTACTACTTACTGGTACGGAGTGACCCTTAATGTGGTTAGCCTCGCCAGTATCAGGGTCAAATCTGCCAATTCTGGGACCGACTACAAGAGCACCGATGAAAGCTGCAGCGCCACTCAAGCTGTGGAGCGCTCCACTTCCGGCAAAATCCTGAAACGCCAAACACAAATATATAGAAAATGTGTATGCTCATAATATCAGCGGAAAAAGCCTACCTCACCACAAGCTCAAAATATTAGGTATAGCCTACCTCACCAAGAGCTCATAATACAGGGTATAGCCTACCTCACCAATCGCTCATAATATCAACGGATAGAGGCTACCTCAGCACAAGCATCATACGCTGTTGTATGAAAAATCTTCATCTTGTCAGTGGCAGTGACATCCCTGACTAAATTCCAATAACCATTACACATGGGACTGGGAACTTATTGACAGTAAGTTTATTCTCTTGTATGTTGATCAGACTGGCTGCATTGTAACATTTCTGACGAACTCGTTGTTCGTTGATCTTGACTTTGACTCGATCGACAACACGTGGGTTTTTGACTTTGACTGTAGGGTCTCCTTATATTGCAGTCTCTTTATTGAAACATTCACTTTCCAACGCCAGTCGACACTCACGTAATTCCCAGATCGGCTTTCCCGATCAAAATCATCGTTAAATTAAGCACTTCAAAAAAATTCAGCTCGTTAAGAGCTGATAGCTTTCAAGTTGCCAATAGTTGGCTGTTACATACTTGTTGGTGTATGACTGGAGGAATCAATGATATGCAATGCAACCATGCGTTCTAATACATATTTAAGCTGGCTTTACCAAAGTCTATATCCGAGGATCATATCAAATTTTCTCTATTAAGAATAGAAAATAATAAATCCCTGTACTCTTTATAGTGTAAAAATGATTCTAATGTTAGGAAATTTTGTGAAATGTAATTATCGGGGGTGTTTTAAAATAATAGCATAAATCGACATTGTGCTAATTGATTTTTACTAAAACAAATCACCGGTATACACGTAGCGTCTTTGAATATATATATTAAGTAAATTCATTGTCACTCATTTTTATCGAAGGTTGCCTAAGGTTACTCACACACTAATTAAGCAGGTTACATCAGAGGATTTGATCTTGTAAAAGCAAGTGTTTATTTTGTCTTACCGTGTATGCCACTACAAATTCCCCTCCATTCTCGTCCATGTATGTGGCTCCATTTAGCAGCCAACCCTGCGGACTCCATGCCCATCGGGACACCACTGGGTAGACGAAGCCTGAAGGGAAAACAAGTCTTCAATTGGATTCATGGACGTGAGCTAGACATGACCTCGACATGAGCTAGACATGGCTGTTGCAACGCTCTATTTCCTCCTGCAATAAACTTCGTCATCTCTTGGAATGTTAATCACCGAAAAAAATTGCCTCTCGAGTGAATAAAGGTTGTGCCAATCCATATATGTCGTCCTTCAAATGACTTTAAATGTCAGATTTCAAAACAAAACAACAGAAATGTCATATATCAAAGACTTTTAAGACTGGAGTAAGTTTTCATGTTTTTTGTGTTTGTTTGTCTTACCTGTTATGAGGAAACTGTAAACGAGGTAGCCATTTTTTTTGTGTTTGTTTGTCTTACCTGTTATGAGGAAACTGTAAACGAGGTAGCCATTAAAGTCGCACCTCTCGGCCACGGCCCCCGAAACAATGGTGGCCGCGGTGGCTGCGAACACGTACTGGAACAGCCAATAGGAATACTTGGCCGTGGGCAGATTGTAATGAGCGAGTAGGTCAGCCTGATACCCAATGAACCCATTGCCTTCTCCGTAAGCCAGAGTGTATCCGAACAGCCAATAGGAAAGACCCGAGACAACTGGTAACAGAAAACAAGTGAGTGAGTGCTTGGGGTTTGACGTCGTACTCAACAATTTTTCAGTCATATGACGACGAAGGAATCATTAGGGTGCATGTACGTGTAATGTGCCTCCTTGATGCAGGACGGATTTCCACCGCTCTTTTTTATTTAGTGCTGCTTCACTGAGACGACTTACCGAAGGCAAGTAAGCCGCCCCGCCCGAGCCATTATACTGATACGGGTCAACCAGTCGTTGCACTATCCCCTTCATGCTGAACGCCAAGCGAGGAAGTTACAACTTCCTCTTTTAAAGTCTGTGACTCGATCAAGGATTGATCCTGCAGAAAACAAGGCATGGTATCAACTGCAATTACAACCCAGGTGTATCGCACAGAAAAATGATACGAAAGCCAAAAAAAAAAAATAATCAAGCTTCATCGAAAACAGAATTCAGAAATTACCTTTATTTCAGTTGGGTTTTTTTTCTTAGATGTTAATATTAGAACTCATAAAATGAAAAGATTACCGATTAAGTCACCAGTGCATTGCTTGGCTACTCACAGAAATCGATCAGATTTTTAATCAGGATGTTCGTGGTGTTCTTACTGCGCACGCTTCCGGCTTCTAAAAACGCAAATCCGCCCTGCAAGACTGAAATAAGGAAAACAGTGTAGGAAACGATAGTATGGCCAATCCTGTCAGACTAAAACTATAAACAGGCAATAGTTAAAAAGGCAGATAAGGCAGACTGAAAAAAGGAATGTTAACAAAACAGATGATCACATCTACAGCACATCTGACAAGGCTGTGACACTTACAAAAGATAATCACATCTACAGCACATCTGACAAGGCTGTGACACTTACAAAAGATGATCACATCTACAGAACATCTGCCAAAGCTGTAACACTTACAAAAGATGATCACATCTACAGCACATCTGACAAAGCAAAGACCTCACAAAAGATGATCACATCTACAGCACATCTGACAAGGCAGTGACACTTACAAAAGATGATCACATCTACAGCACATCTGACAAAGCTGTAACACTTACAAAAGATGATCACATCTACAGCACATATGACAAAGCAAAGACCTCACAAAAGATGATTACATCTACAGCACATCTGACAAGGCAGTGACACTTACAAAAAATGATCACATCTACAGCACATCTGACAAAGCTGTGACACTTACAAAAGATGATCACATCTACAGCATATCTGACAAAGCAACTACACTTACAGAAGATAATGAGTGACATGGTCACGAGGAAGAAATCGTCCATATTCTGCGCGGCGTCTTCCTGCCATGTTTTCGTCAATAACAGTGACTGTTTTAACGCCCATATTTCCTGCTGTAGTTGAGTAGCATTGAGAACCTGAGTACCATTCACCACTTCAGAAGTGTTCAGACCTTCCATGCTGTATATTTTTAAGCTATTCTGTCTAGTGTCACTTCTCTCTGAGAGCAAAAGGGTGTCTGGATATTAGACCTCAAGACCAGAGTCACCTTTTTTTGACTTCATAAGCCGCGAGGCGAGTATATAACGATCAACGCTTCGCTGGGTCCATTGACATGACCTGCATAGCAAACACCTTTGTACTATTGGGTCAGCTATCTAGATGATAAGAAACTTGCAAAAACGTCAAAATGAACTTTTATTTAAAATATGTTCATGACCTTAGCCATGCCTCGGGGTGCATTCGCTATTTATATTCATAAAATCAGTCGGCTATGTGAACCTACAACGGATCGGTATAGGTAATGCCTCACCTATAGAGTTCACACAAAACTTACGTGGTCAGTGGTTTTAGCTACCCAGCTCAATATATGATGGTGCATACAAGTAAAAGTTAATATTGTTGAACTACACAAAAAACTGATGCATAACGGGGGAAATGACAGCACATTGAGAAAAATGAGCCCGAATCGAGGATTAAGATTGTCTTATAAATGAAAAGCTCTAACGATGTTTTCCAAACCACATCAAAAACTGGCTGCGTCACAATCTAATTTTGTCTCCCTGCACTCACTCAGTGTCCTACTCTACAGTAGCCTGATTTATTCAGTTCTGTTCAAAGTGTCAAAACTATTTGGATACTAAAATTAGATCTTTCATACATGCATCCTAGCAATAAACTAATGCCCAGATTCTTAGATAAGTTAAAATAAGATGCACTTTTAGCGCACTTTACAAATCGATCAAAATTAGATCAGTGGTTTTTTTTTCACTCAGAACGTCTTAGGGGTAATGTTTTTCACCAAGATGGTTGACCCATAGCATTTTTAAGCAGATCTGTGCAAGGAATTACGCTTACTACATGTACATGTATCCTCACTACATGTACATGTACCCTCACTACATGTACATGTATCCTCACTACATGTACATGTATCCTCACTACATGTACGTGTATCCTTACCACATGTACATGTATCCTCACTACATGTAGTCTTACTACATGTACATGTATCCTTACTACATGCACATGTATCCTTACTACACGTACATGTATCCTCACTACATGTATCCTTACTACATGTACATTGTTACTAACCTCTTCTTTCAGAGGCATTTAGAAATTGGGATGGTATAGATTGACAGAGGCATTGACAGAGGCATGACAGATAACAACTCCTGGATTTATTGTGGTGGTGACGTTTCGATGCAGGTTCATGCATCGTTATCAAAGCATATGAACATACAGAGATACAAGACAACATATATACAGTAAGAGAGTGAGTGGTGTCAAAAACAGGCAACAATGTAACATAGATAATGGCTGCATGGTTTAAGGCGTCCACTGTCTAATCTGATTAGGTCATTGTAGGCGCTCGGTAGGTGGTACCCGCTGTCTCCGTTAAGCTGTGGATTGTGTCGTCGGATCACGATAGCTTCCAGCAGTTTCCTTCTTTTGTAGTCTGACTGGTTGTTCTGTAGGGTATGAACAGTGTTCCATTGGAGCTGGTGTTCTGGATGGGCTCTGATGTGGTCACTGAGGGCTGATTTTCCATCTAATTTTTCTACTGAGGCCTTGTGCTCTGCAATTCTGATATTGAGTGGTCTACCGGTTTCTCCAATGTATTGCCTTTGGCAGTCACAATTAATGCTGTACACAGATCTTTTGGGTTCTTCCCTATGGGTTGGCTGTTGCTTTCCATTGGCTTTGATTAGGGTTTTAAGGTTAGAGGCGGAGGTAAACGTGGTTTGTATGTTCAGTTTGTCATGCAGGAGTCTTCTTATCTGGTAGCTTGGGGAGCCTATACACGGAATGGTTATATATATATATTGGGGAGGTCGTCGGGCCTCGTTGCTCTGGTCCTGTTAGCTGGATTGAGGGTTTTACTGATTGTTCTCTCTATTAATTGTGGGGGGTATCGGTTTTGGGTGGTGAAGGCTGTTTCGAGGTGATTTATTTCTTCTTGGAGGATGATGCTGGATATCTGTATGGCTCGTTTTGTTAGGGTAGATATTATTCCTCTCTTGATCCGATTAGGTTGGTTAGATTGGTAATTCACGTATTGGTCTGAGTGCGTGGGTTTGCGGTATACTGAAGTGAGGAGTTTGTCGTTCCTCTTGCTGATAAGCACATCTAGAAACGGTATGGTTTTGTTGCATTCTTGTTGCATTTTTGTTCCATGGTGAACTGTATCCTGCTGTTCTGGGTGTTGAGGTGGCCAATTAGGGCCTGGGGGTTGTCAGTCTTGTTTAGTGGTACTAATGTGTCATCTACCTTAGGGAACCAACACAACGGTTTGACGGGGCTTGCAGCTAAGGCTTTGTTCTCAAATTCCGCCATGTATATTTCGGAGATAAGTGGTGATCCCATCGGTAATCCGTGAAGTTGTTCATATATGTCATCTCCCTACGTGAAATAGGTGGAACGCATACACGAGTTCAGAAGGCTGATTATGCTGTCAGGTTTCATGGCTGGGTTGAGGGCGTGTTGTCCGCTGTTCAGCTTCTGTTGTATGATGTATAGGGATTCTTCTCTAGGGATATTGGTAAATAGGTCGATGACGTCGTAACTGATCAGTTGGGCTGCGCCTGGAATGTCTGTAATTTTGTTACAAAATTCTGCTGAGTCTTTGATGTAAGATTTGGAAGTTTTGCCCAGAGGTGTACAATACATTAGAGAAACCGGTAGACCACCCAATATCAGAATTGCAGAGCACAAGGCCTCAGTAGAAAAATTAGATGGAAAATCAGCCCTCAGTGACCACATCAGAGCCCATCCAGAACACCAACTCCAATGGAACACTGTTCATACCCTACAGAACAACCAGTCAGACTACAAAAGAAGGAAACTGCTGGAAGCTATCGTGATCCGACGACACAATCCACAGCTTAACGGAGACAGCGGGTACCACCTACCGAGCGCCTACAATGACCTAATCAGATTAGACAGTGGACGCCTTAAACCATGCAGCCATTATCTATGTTACATTGTTGCCTGTTTTTTTTTTTTTTTGACACCAGTCACTCTCTTACTGTATATATGTTGTCTTGTATCTCTGTACATTCATATTAATTGACTCATGTAAGTATGTAAATAGTATGCCAACGCACTGCTATTATGTACCCAAAATATTCATGTGTTAAAAAAAATAAATAAAACACTGATTTGATGGGCCAAGATATCCGCCAGGAAAGTGACCCTAAAACCAGTATTTAAACCAAAATGTATGTTCATATGGTTTGATAACGATGTAAGAACCTACATCGAAACGTCACCAACACAATAACTCCAGGAGTTGTTATCCACGAGTAATGCCTCTGTCAATCTGTAACTAACCTCGTCTGTAAACATTGTATTTTATTTTTTTTATTTGTCAGTGTCTGCCCTACATTTTTCTCTTTGTGTACGCTATACCTTGCACTGTAATTCAGTCGAGCGTTCTCGACAGGGTCGGAAATGTCAAGTTTATTACTAAGATTGATGTTCTTAAGGGTTAAGGGCAGGTAGTATTAACAAGAGATATCTGCCTTTGCTACTCCTTCGGGGCTCTATCAATTTCATGGCATGAAAAATAGTGCAGATGACATTCTCATTGTAAGTGACACGTGGGAAGACCATTGTAAACATCTGGAAAAAATATTCTCTAGATTGTCTGCATTAAATTTAGTGATAATTCTCAAGAAGATAGAATTTGCCAAATGACAAGTGACATACCTTGGTCATGCGGTTGGCCGTGAACAGGTAGTCCCTCTTTCAGTAAAAATGCAAGCCATACTGGATTTACAGGCAAGAAAAACATTCTTATAGCTCTTCGAGTGCGTGGTTTTTACCGCAAGTTTGTATACGATGTTGCTGCTCCATTGACACAGTTGCTTAAAAAAATGTCAAGTTTGTAAGTTCACTGGCAGTTGGGGAATCGGTCACTTATCGGACTGTCATCCTTCGATTGGATGATTCAGCTTGACTGTGGATTCTATATAATATAATTATTTGTATTGTTTTGAATATTATTGCCAGCTGTATGATTTGCCTAATTTGTTAAAATATATGTATTGAACTTATTCAAGCGTCTTAGTGTTTCTTTGTTTGTTCTTGTGTAAGGCCTATCGCTGATGTGAGAGTTAAACAAGCCAGTTGTTTCTCATCTCTACTCTCCGATAATGGTACCCTTACATACATGTATCCTTGCTACATATACATGTATCCTTATTATATGTACATGTATCTCTAACACATGTACGTGTATCTTTCCTACATGTATATTATCCTTACTACACGTATTTTTCCTACATATACATCTACATTTATCCTTACTGCACGTCTATGTATCCTTACTACATGTTCATGTGTTTACTACAGTTTAATTTAACTAATTGAAAGCAATCTGAGGTTTCTGTGAACTTCGCCCAAACTTTCAACACCAGTACAAATAGTTTCCTTGGCATATTAAAAACAACTAATTTTGTGCTTCGGCTGTTGTTATTGTTTATTAAATGTGATGACAACACACATGTTGGTAATTTTATAGACGTGATAAATTGCTATTAACATCACGGCGTTAATTTTTCTTTACCTAATTTAGATTAAGCAATGGTTCTGGTGGGCATGTACTACCTAACAAATTACACATTTGGGAATTTAAAAGGATCCAGATTTCACTCTGTATACCTAGGATCATTTGTCTCTATCACATTGTCATCCCTATACTCTTTTTGTACATTGCATGATGTATTATTTTATATAATTCCAAACTAACATATATTAACGTACAGTTGCTAGTTGTAGTAATGAATCTATCATACATAATACATGTGTAAACTATTTATTTATTTATTTATTTATTTATTTATTTCTTTATTTATTTATTTTATTATTTAATTATTTATTTCTTTATTTATTTATTTATTTATTTCACTTATTCGACGGTGGCCAGTATTGTTGATTGAGGAAGCCGAACACAGTCTGGGCGAAATCCACGACCATCCGCAGGTTGCTGCAGACGGTCCCACGTGCGGCAAATCTTTCAAACCTATATCTCTTTAGACAAGCATGCATACAAGACCTGACTTTAATGAACCGTCTTGGGAGCGAGTCATAGTCTAGTGGATAAAGTGCTAGCCATTCAGTCCCTGGAGAACTCGGAGTTCTGGTTCAAAGCCGTTCTGGAATCTCCCCCGACCTCACTTCTTGTGGTGCTCTGGTGACATTAGCGGTCGAAGATGTTGGCGGAATAAGACGTTGGTTGAAGATCACGTGTCTTTCATCAATACGGTTTCAGTGACCAGGTCAAAAAAGTTTGAGACTTGCCAAAACTCGGCGGTTCTCCCAGGGCACGCTGGTTTCCTGAACTCATAATACTGACCACCATCGTATAAGTGAAAAAATTCTAGCGTTAAACACCTATCAAACAACAACAAAAGATGGTGAGCCATTTTTAGTAACACCTTAAATGGACAAAATTAAGTGGAATAAAGAGCCTATATTGGCTATCAATTTACGTGGGTTGATCCGGCTTTCTCTACAAGTATTGCCTATAGCATATTTCTCTATAAATGCTTTAGACAATTCTTAATAAATATCAATGTTATCTGAACTGAAAATAAATCTGGTGGTAAATGTGCACATTATAACACTGTACAGTTTTAACATCGGCACAGAAGTCTATTTCATATGGGCATGGTTAATGATATTTATATGAGTAAACAAGAAAACACGTCTTTTATTTTTTAAATGTGTATTTGTTGTTATTCCAGCATTCTTCCGTAACGGAATATCAAATTATTCCAGACTGAAATTAATGGTATGCCGGACGATTAATGTCATTGTACATAAAAATGAATAGTAATAAAAACACAGGGCGGAAACACCTGCGGCACTTTAGTAAGTGTGTTATTTGCCGGAAATGTCAGATTAACTAAATCCGTTGAAGCGTGAGGTATCACGCAGATGTAGAAAGTCATTTCCGAAGACAAAATTAGAAATGTGATATTACAGGTTGATATTTGCGCCATGGAGATGAATATTCTTGACCACATCAAATACGCTGTCAGAAGACAAATATGTCCAAATTCCAGCTCTCAGTGCCAGCAACCGATTTTTCATAATCGACGCGGTGAAAGTTCAGCTATATAATCAGACATAATCCTACCTGCACATGTATTTAGCCAATGTTTAGTACATTCCCTTCTCCTACATTGTCTATGGAAACAAAATCTTCGACTTTCAGTCGTTCCATCATTATTTTGTCTCAGAACTGCAGAAGACAAAATTACGTGTAAAAAATTAGTCTGGTCCGTATGTATCTTTTGATTGGCTGATTTTTATGAATGAACTTTTGTGAGTCAATCAAGTACATATAGCTCTCTCAACATTGTTGACGAAAGGTGCCATACGATATACTTTATCCCATGTCTAGGTCACATTTATGGGATAAATCTTCTTACACTTGTTCAAATCCTGTGTAGTCAGTGTTTACAAAGACGTGCATTTCCCTGGTTCAGAATATTGAACAAAAAATGTTTTCTTAATTACCTTGAGTGTTTGAACAGTATACTTATAGCACTCTGGCAATGTGTCAAGCAAGCAGTCATGTCTATCGGTCAGATTCTACTCAACAAATTTGACCATCTCTATCTTGCTTTAAAAAAAACAGCGAAAAAAATCTTGTGTACTTCCTATACCCGAGTATAGCACTTTTCAATCACGCTTTTCATACTTGCTGTCTGGAACTCTCCGTCGATATATACTGCGGCGCTCTATACTATAAAAAACCCAACAGATACAAGTGAGGGGCATACATGTACCCATTCAATCCTTATCACAACTGGCCTAGTAGATATATACTAGTTATCTTATGTTCCATGTCGTACATTTACCTTCTCTCACTCTTCGTAACCTTGGTGGAACCAACGTGGACTCTTACACAGTCTTACGTTTGTTGAAGAAACTTTCTTCCACCGGTATAGCTTGTTATCTTGTAAGTCACAATATAATTCGACGGTAACTTACTAACGGCGGTTTACACTGGGTACTCCGGTTTTTGTCACCTAGAAATCTACCCGCCAATTTACAAATGAAAAATTCTTCAATATGGCAGCGATTAAATATATAATAGGTAGAAGTACATTATAGATAGAAGTAAGAGAAGCGATAGTAGCGGAATAGTTGTAACGTGTACATTTTGATTATGTATTTGATGCGTTAATTGTATATAGCTGCGTGTTCGGTGGAGATTTTTGTCATCCAGTAATCTACCCGCCAATTTACAAATGAAAAATCCTTCAATATGGCAGCGATTAAATATATAATAGATAGAAGTATATTATAGATAGAAGTAAGAGAAGCGATAGTAGCGGAATAGTTGTAACGTGTACAGTTTGATTATGTATTTGATGCGTTAATTGTATATAGCTGCGTGTTCGGTGGAGATTTTTGACACCCAGAAATCTACCCGCCAATTTACAAATGAAAAATTCTTCAATATGGCAGCGATTTAAATATATAATAGACAGAAGTATATTATAGATAGAAGAAGTAAGAGAAGCGGACAGTAGCGGAATAGTTGTAACGTGTATAGTTTGATTATGTATTTGATGTATTTGATGCGTTAATTGTATATAACTGCGTGTTCGGTGGAGATAGCATTGCTATTTCTATATATGTATATATATATATATATATATATATATATATATATATATATATATATATATATATATATATATATATATATATATATATATATCCTCTATTTTTGAATGAAAAATGTAAATGATAAAAAAATAATGCATGGGCTGTGCTATGTCCACAGTGTCTTTCAAGTAACTTCTTCAATGTAAAATGGAAAGAGGCACTATAGACATGTATCTGTTCTTTTCATACACAGATGCAATAATCGTACAATCATTAATAGAACGATTGAGGGGGTGCATCTTTTGGAATAGCTGTCACCAAGCGCTGTGTGTGTTAAAATTAACCATCTGATCCTATAGTCAGTTTGAGCAAATCGTGGTTTTGATACAAGGCTGATATATGTATGTATGTGTGCGTGCGCGCGTGGGCGTGTGTGTGTGTTTACATCTTTTACGTAAACATGCGTAGGAATTCTTACAATAATGCTACAAAGCTGGCATTTTCATGATAACTGAGTGATGGCATACGGATTTCAAACCCACAATGGCAACATGTAAACTTGGTTTCCTTTAGCAATGAAGTAGTCCAGAAACGGTGTACAATATCACATGAGGTAGACAAACTGACCAACTGACAGCCATGCCTCCAAATTAAGATGAAGCCTAGGTGCTGACGAATCTTTGACACCGAAGCTGACTATGATTGATTCCTGAAAAAGCGTTTAACAGCCAATCACCGGATTGTTTGTACCAAAGTGTATGTATTAACTTAATTCTGTCTTGAGGATTCTAAATTAAAATATCAGCCGAAAGCTATTTCTGCGATTCAGTTATGCCACTATATCCATTCTTGTCCATGAATTAGAGTATGGCGAAAACTGGTGCCGAGATAATATATACAAGCTTAACAAGTTTTAACTTTTGGGTGTGGTTAAATATCTAGTAACTTTCAGCTGCCGATAGGTCAATTTCATAACGTCCGGTCAAGGATCACTTTCGTTGCACAACCGGTGCCACACATAAGTCAACCAGTGGATTATGTCTACTTAAGAAATGTCTGAAGAGAACGTTTGAAATAGCCTTTCGTTTCCCTGTTCGTCTGAGGGTGCCCCCAGCAGCTGTTGGTAGATCAGCAAGAAATCCTTTCAAGAGTTAGGTTTATCCGGCACCTTATAGTGTTGTGACTTGTGTTAGTACAACTTAGTCCATGTCCACGACTCCATTGTTGATACCACTGTCATAGGACGCTGCCAAATTCTTACGGTTGCGGGCATCGATTTCTGGGTTACCAGAAGGCCTGGAAAGTTCCCGCTTTTTCATCACATCTTGGGCTGAAACAAAAAGAGCAAGCTTCTTGTAAGATTGTTGGTCATTAAGAGAACTGATTTGTAAAATCTGCTATCTACGGACATACCAATGTAACTGCTCAATACCGTTGACACTAAATTATACTAAGTAGGTGCGGTAACCAATCAAGGAAGACCGCATTATGGTGTAAGAATACTCATAGTGGAATGTATAATATACCTTTATACATCTTATATGTCTTTTTTGTTCTTTGGTTTGTTTTCTTTTATGTCAGTTGTCGCTTTTTTTTTTCTTTTTTTCTTTTACGTTTCGTTTATTGATTAATTTTTATGAGGTGTTTCTGACTCACTTTTGCCCTTGCCCACTATGCTGAGTCCAGCCATTTGCACCAGTGAGTCACCTTTTTCACCCCATCCGTGACCGTAAGACTCAGCCGGGTAAGCTGGCTCGCCGTGCTTGGGAATGTCCAAACCTGAGACAAATGTCAAATGAATTTATGTTACATGTCCTAGACACAAGAGATAATCACAGTCACAGCAATATATATCTTATTTTTGTTGAAATTCCGTTTATTCAAATGAAAATAATACCTCCTTTCCACAAGCACAAAATACATCATTGAAGCCAAGAATGGAACAAAATTCAATACTTATTACCGTTTTTCTTCCAAAATGACACCTGTGACACCTGGTCTGCTCATTTTAGCCAATATATATCTAATTCTAACAGGAATATTGAGTTTCTTTTCCGCCACATGGTTAGACTATCTAATGAACAACATACTCATATCTTTACTTTTCCAAAAGGCTGGTAAAGAAATGTAATATTCTACTTTCAGCACTACAAATATCTGTCCCAAATTTTAGAAGAATTAGGGTTATAGGTGTATTTCGGTAACACCAAAACTAGATGTTTAATAAACAGCAAATAAATGACTTGAAATGCAAAACAACGAAAAGAAAATAGTACCTAGACTATGAATTATACTCAGTAAATAGGCCAAAATTATATAAAAAGCCTGTGTTATAATAGATGTTCATTAAGTTCAACTGAAATTGTTCACATAAACATTTGCTTTGTGGCACCAGTAAGTTAAACACACAGTTTGAAGTGATAACACGACTGGAAGTGGTATTTAACAAGTCCCATTAGATCTGACATTATGATTAGCGGCAGTTATCTTCCCTTAATTGTCCAAACCTAACCACTGGAAAACGATATGGTGCTCAGCTCCTTAACCCGTCCCCAGCCATCTCTATTTCAGCAATATATTCATACAAAATACAACGTATTCCCCCCTCATACAAAAATGATGCCATCCCTATTCATTAATCATGACGGAAGTCCTGATGAAACCATCGCACCTCGCCAGATATCTGACAAACCTCTTGAGTAGTTTATTTCGTGCATACAGGTTTTCTCCAAACTAAAAAAAGGTCGCCATCATATAATGAGAATACTGGTAAGAACGACAATAAATCCAATCAATCAACCAATACTTCTCGATTCTGTTGCCTACCTTTGAGTTCCATTTCCTCGTTGACTCTGAGAATGCCGAGAAGCTTGAGGCCACCAAAGATCAATATAGAGAGCACAGCGGTCCAACCAATGATTGCAGCTAAACCGGCTAACTGCCATGCCAAATGCTGTGGAGAACAAAATACCGAGAAATGATGAAGAATGAAAGAAGCGTTAAGAAGTTTTTGCAACGCTCGATATGCACTCAAGAGGACTTTCCAAGTGTGTAGTAGAAAAAATGTTAACATGCGCATGAAAATGTCGAGCACTTTTAAGTTTTAAACCATATACTCTCTTTACTAATTTGTTCACTGATTTATGCCTGGGTTTATTGATTGGTTGATATGATCGACTCATTGATAACGAAACTTCCTCGACTTATAAACATGACTTTATTACGAAGCCATATAAGTAAAAAATTCTTGGGCATGCTGTAAAAAAAACAATCAAATAATAAATAACGAAAAACATTTATTTCGGCAATTACTCAAAATGTTTACTCATAGGTGGGAAAGGTCTGTCAGCAACCTGCGGAAGGTCGTGAGTTTCCCCAGGAGTCTGCCCGGTTTCTTCCCACCATAATGCTGGCCACCGTCGTGAAATATTCTTGAGTACGGCGTAAAACACCAATCAAAGGAATAAATAAATAAATCAAATAAATAAATAAACGCGTACAATAGCATTGTATAACTAAGATTACCTGAATGCATATAGATTGACTACAAAGTGTTGAAAACGTCATGTGATTGTTGACATTATGATACACATGATGTTTATACAATATAAATATACTCACCAATCCAGAACGGTTATCCCCAAAGAAGAGAATTCCATAAGTCTTGGACAAGAACGCTATGGTGATGACACCTGTGACTCCGCCACCAAAATGTACTGCGTAAAGAGACAAAGTTAAAACTAAGTAAGTCATACTGTTTAACACTGGAACAATAGTCTTGATGTACCTATGGCGAAAAAAAATGATCTAGGGAAAATGTAAAAAAGTTTTGTAAAACATGTAAACTTTAAAGCTCCACAAAATATTCAACCGACTTACCGGTAGTATAAAGACTCGATGAATGATTGAAAAGGGTGATGGTTGAAATTCTTAACTCTCAACATGTTTTCTGGTGTCTTTTTTTCACACAGTGCTGTGTACACCCCATAAATTAAGTTGCTATATAGGTCTACAGTTTTGGTTCTTATTAAAATTGTCGCAGATAATTTGATGTCAAAGCTACTGATAATATAGGACTTTCGGAAAGGTGTTCTAGATCGTGAAATGAGAAAGAATTTAGCCACTTATCAGAACTTAATACAGATTGGACGTATTCTTTTGTATTATATACCCAACGGACAACGAGAAGGTGATGCTAATATCTCTGGAGTTAGTTTTAGTTCTGCCACAGTGACATTCCCGCAAAATATCGTACACTCTCGCGTTAACAAACATTCAGCGGAAATTCCAGTAACGGAACACTCATGAAGTTCCGAAAACGGCAACAACAACAATCACATGACGCCACTGAACTGGCTCTTGCATCTCTTCAGCTAGTGGAAATGTGAAACAACTCCACTTATTCACTACCTACTTCACGCCGTGTAAGGCGAAACATAGGAAATTCTACAAGACTATTCCTCACCAGCGGTGGCGTCCAGTGGGTCATCCACCCTCAGCTTGACAACAGACCAGGATATCAACATGTAGACCACGCCTCCGATCAGTCCAGTCACAAAGGCACCCCACGTGTACATATCGTTACACCCTGCACAGGCCGATACCTAAACCAGAACAGCAAAAATGGCGTGACAACATCAAAATGCCAGATATAGGACAAATGTCAGATATGGGCCTAGTTTATCTGTTGATATGTTTATTCAACTATTTATTTATTTCATTAAAATTTAACCCAAGACAATGTCAGTAATTAAACATGGGATAAGTTTATGAGTGGTGGAACTCAGAGAGCCCGGAGCAAACCACCGCCCTTCGCCAGGTTCCTGACAAACGTCCTCACTTAAAGCCACAGTAAAAGCATCGAGAGCTGAATTCGACCACGCTACCTCCAAGGGCAACGGGCGGGATAGTCTCAGAGGGACAACGCTTTAAACGTCAGCCATGGTTCAGCTTGTCTTTGTAATCGTAAAACGTGTTACCACGGTAGTATAAGAAAGAGCTGAAGTCGAAATTGCCAAAGATGAGCAAATCGTACTAAGCTTGTATACAGTCAAAAATATCTTTGCGTTTTTCGTTAGTCAAATAAAGAAAATTGCATTTAAATACGCACACGGTTTGCAAGTATGCACATGGTATAGGAATGTGACCCTTACCATTCCCGTGAGGCAACCGTTGACCGTGGACAACATACTCCATTTGCCGTCTCCCAATGGTGTTTTGTTCAGAACGAGCACCACAAAGCCACCGCCTGTAGCCGCAGCCACGGTGTTCACGATAGAAATGGCTATAGCAATGCCATCTCCGGGGTTGGATATGGCGGCCTGTGAGCCACCGTTGAAGGCGAAGAAACCAAAGAGCAAGACAAAACCTCCCAGAGCTGCGAACTATGGAGGAAAAGGAAAGATGAAAATTACAGTTCGATGAACACACAAATACACATGCCCACAAAACCTCAAATTTCCATTTAAACCTATATTGATTTGAGGGGTTACCTTGGAGAGGAAAATGGCGACGTCCACAAATACGTTGTTCTAATTAAATCCTTCGCAATAAACATGTATGAATTCTTGTGGGGCTTGGTCGACCATATTAATATTGATAAGCTTCGTTGTTAGGCTGTCGGAAAATCATTTTGAAGTGCATTATATAATGTTCATTTATACACACAAACAATGAATATATACGTGAGTTATAGGGTGTGAAAGACGGATTGTTATATTGTAGTGTTGTTATGGTGTTTTCACGGCCTTTTGGAGTTTCTTTTTGACTGCCACTTACAGGAAGAGAATGCCCTTTAATTTCCACAGGGTAGCCGGATTCCTCATCAAATCTGCCTTTTCGAGCGCCAAGAAAGAGGGCACCCACAAAAGCCGCTGTTCCTCCTAACGTATGTACAACACCACTGCCGGCAAAATCCTTCCGAAGATAAAAACAAAATCGAAAAAGATCTTGAAAAAGAGATGAAACATCATCAGACCGAAACCTGCTTATCATAAATTACAGTCCTTCATGAACTGTCGCACAACTGGCCTCAGTTGCTTACCTATGTACGGGCATAATGAGGCAATCATTGAGAGTCATTCTGTTATCCAAGCATTCAGACAGGCGGTCATATAGGATGTTAATTCTAAACGAATATGTCGTTGAATTGAGGTACTGATCTTTATAAGATCCTAGTCTTTTCCCACACACTGACCAGACAAAAGGTCAAATAGCTGAACTGAAAAGGCATTACATGTAGCCTACTTACGTTGTATGCGACCGTTGACACCTCCCCTTTCTCATTAATATATTCACTTCCGTCTGACAGCCAGCCTTCACCACTCCATGTCCAGTGAGTTACTACAGGGTACACAAATCCTAAAAAAACACAGATCAATCGTAATATCATTTTTTGAAAGATAAAAGAAAATGTTTGACAGATAAATCGAAAGTTTTACATGGGAAGATAAAAGCGAACGATAAAAGGAAATAATTAGTGTGGAAAATAATAGTAATGGATTATGTATGGATTCAAAAGAAACAGGAAGGATGAAAGGAAAGGTTTGTAAGCATAAAAGCGAAAAAGATAGGCCCACTGGTGCAACGGGATAAGGTGTTGGTATCTAGTGTATCTTGTCCGGCAAGTAAAAATTATGTTATAAAGATTAGATTGCATGTGTGATCAGAGAGCGAGTGTAGAAAATTTTCAATTCTTGATTCCTTTTACCTGTAATAAGAAAACTGTAGACGAGGTAGCCATTGAAATCACACCGTTCAGCAACCGCCCCTGAGACGATGGTGGCCGCAGTGGCGGCAAAGACGTACTGGAAGAACCATTTAGCGTACTGGTCATCAGGCATATAGGCATGCGCAAAGTATTCGTAACCAATAAACTTATTCCCAGAGCCATATGCCAAAGCATATCCGATCAGCCAGTAAGAGAGACCAGACACAACTGCAGTGAAAAAAATAAAGGTAAACTGATAAGCAAATTGATTTCAAAGAAATACATTACTATCACGATCTAGTTATTTCGAGCTTGAGGAAGTTTGTAGAGCCCTGGACTGTTTGTGGGGATCGATTTTTAAATCCTGGAAAATGCGACCAAACGGGGGAATTTTTCAACAAAAACACGGATGCTGTGAGACAATAGTTTCTAAGAAGCGCGGGGCTGTGAATATGGATATGTGTTTTAGGAGAAGGGTATTGGATTTAGGCGAGGAACTGTGGTAGCTTTCCAGTACTTACACTCACGACTGGGGTAACTTTCCAGTGCTTACACTTACAACTTGGGTAACTTTCCAGTGCTTACACTAGCAGAAGCTAGTGTAGGGGGAATTGGACACAGACCCCCATTACAACTTCCGTTTTTCGGTAGGGACGATTGTAGTTCTGTGAATTTTAGGGTATAAAGTCTTTTTTTGCTCCCAGGCGTCCATTTTTGGTGCACAGGTGCATGCTTGGTATTAAAATGCAGGAAACTGTCTAAACTTTGAGGAGGTATGAGCTTTATTGATGAAAGTTTGAAATTCTGGGTGAGAGGACACAAGGTGTGAGGTAGTGATGAGGCTGCGAGTGACGTCCCCTTGGCGTTGCTAGGCACGCCTCCCAGCTGAGCTACTGAGCACTAGACTGAGCTACAGCACTAGACGTTAACATTGTCGCTTATGGAAAATTAATGGGGGGCCGAGGCCAATTAGCCCAATTGTTGTTTATTTCCGTCCAGCAAGCATGATAGACGAATGTCATGGTCGACACACTGAATACATAACATTCTATCACTTGCTGGCTTATCACAACAAAATGCATATATTTAAATGAGGACTTCCATTTACATATTAAATTGTCATTTGTTCAGTAAGTTTTATTGCAAAGCAGACACACTCATCAGTTTTTCAATTGTATTCAAGTTTTAGTAAATCAAAATGCACAAACCATGAAATGGAGGGTAGATTTTTTTTTACTTTCTACAAATTTCCAGTATTTTTAAATGGAAGATCTTACCATTGTCTTTGTGAGTTTGGGATTTTTTATAATGCTTTGTGTTTTATGATTAATAACTAATTTTGTTACATGCACTAGATCCACAGGGCGAAACTGGTTATCTTTCTTACTTACATGAGTCAAGTAGATTCTTAATCAAGATGTTTGTCACGTTTTTACTTCGCACGGACCCAGCTTCAAGGAACGCAAATCCACATTGCATAACTGTAAATAAAAGAAGGGAAACACATCAAATGACTGACTGGATGACTGACTTATTCGTTTATTGATTGATGAAATAATGTATTCCTTGAAAGTTTCCTTTACGCATGTCCTTATTTATTAGTTCGTTCAATCTCCTGTGCATTTAAATGGTTACACGCTGGGATTTTAATTTCGATGACCTTTCTGCCCAATCATTCCAAGCTATATGTATACATCTGCAATTAAAGCTTGAAAGACGTGCAGTCGAGAATAAAAAGTGAAGATACTTTTAACATTTAATGACTCCTCCGTGGGTATATAGGAATACTGAGGAATAAAAATTAAGCTCGCGTGGTCTGTAAAATAACGCGCAATACCTTTCATCCACACCACTAAGGAGGGCTTGCACGATTTAATAAAACACATGACTGCAATCGTTTTGTTTGTTATTTCTTTTCCTTTCTCCCTAGTTTCGCGACTTATGACCCGGAACAAGCTTTGTGTTGACGCAAGCTACTGGCACACTATGTGACAGAAATATGTGACAGAAATTTACAAAAATAGAACTGTAGAAGTCGATTAATCCATTATATGTACACCAATACACATAAACAAATAGTTATACGGATTAATTTATTTATTTAATTATTTTCTCTCGTTTTTTTCTTCATTTATGTATCACTCACAACCTTTTTCTCTTTCCCGATGGCGAATGAGTTTATGAGTGGAGGATACTGGATTGACGTGGATGTAGACCTTTGGCCATTTACTGACGTACTCTTCCATGTGAGACGTAGACATGCACACCATGTGTTCAAGAGATTGAAAACCAAGCCTCACCTTCAACGGCCAGGCCACATTCCATTCCTCTATATATGACTTTTCGGTTTGTGGTTTTTGAGGGGGTTTTTACGTTTTTTTTTCTTTTTCAATGCCTTATATACGATTTATGTAAAATTATAAATCTTACAACCCAAAAAGCACAGTATATGATTGGCTTCTTCTTTGCCAGAAACTGCCAATGGATCACGTTGTGGTGCTGTACGCGTGAATTTTCTGTTCATATGTCAGTGTCGATCACCAATATATGACCCATAAGTACACGTGTGGTATCTCACATTATATAGTGTCAAGGTTTACCTAAAATATGGACATCAGATATTTACATGTTAATCATGAGCGTGAGGTATGGCATGGGTAATTACTGGGCTCTATGCCGAATGAGAGTGCCTCAGGGCACGTGACTAGATGTGGGGGTTTGGCTATGTTGACAAAGTGTTGGGACGGGTCGTCGGGACTTTTCAACCCAGCAAATTGCTCCTTGGAAGCTATCCAAGCGGAACTATATGTCAAGGTTAGCAGCACCAGACACACGTGAAATGTTTTCAACAATATAAACCAGGTCCTCAGGCTAAAGCTGACCTATATTTAGCCTATTAATAGGCTATAAACTGCTTTTACGCCACTTCCCTTCAATCAGATCAACCTCTTAATTTGAATGTTTTAGTTCCACAAACTTGACAGGAGTGCAATAACTGCGTATATGTAATTGCAAATCAGGAAATGCAGATCACTGTGACGCTGTAGCTAACCTAGTTTTCACCTTTCTGCTTACGTATATGCGCTGTAATTTTATACGACATAAAGATGAATGCTGTCGTGATGTATGATGTCAGCTAACTTTATGTGACATTTGGAAGATAACTTCCAAATTTCAGTTCAAATGAAGGACACGGGATTTTCGCACCTGATTTTAACGGGCACTTTAGATTTAGATCAAAACTTACTGGGAAATATAATTGATCGTATGTTGATTGCACTGATACATTGTCGCAGTGCGATTGCGTTGATACAAGAATTGTTGTCATATAGTATATACTGTTTCTACGAACAAATTAGGACAAAGCTTAAACAGCTTGTGGAAAATAAAATTACAATACATTAGTGGAAATAGGCGAAACGTTTTTCGATTCCTTGCAGAATTTACTGACGCCTAAAGGTCATTCACCATTCAACCCTCCCCCCCCCCCCTGCCCCCACTCCATTCAACCCCATGTTTTCTCACTCCGGTATAACATTCACTTTTCATTTTCACTTTTTAAATGTTTACCACCTGTACATCAAAGTAATGAATACATCAGAGTGTTAATTGAAAGGAAATGCCATTTCTGTGACGCTTTGGCTAAAGCCCAAACCTCTATTTGACTCTGACTTTTCAGGCAAAAGACCCAGAGACCGTGTCGAAATGGCCTTTGAGGAGTGGTATTTGTGGTTTATCGGTGTATTGATATCATTCTCATCAAAAACTGACCACGCTTAAAGTCTCCAATGTTTTTCAGCCCATCAGCTCTGAATTTTGTTCAAGTCTTAAACGCCCATGACCCCTCATCATCCCCCATCTACCCATATTTTTAATCCTTCAAAGCAATTCGGATATCACCATATCTGCCTTCGGTTTAAATCATAATATTATTGTCATTACATGGAGACCTCAATCTTTCTCGGGTTCTATTAACTTTATGTGTAATGTTTCTCGGGTTTTTTTATGAATTTTATTTGTTGTTTACAAAAAACATCGTCTGTCAAAATATTAGCATCGAGCATTCTTTTATTATTGTTACATATGACTTTCTATTTTGATTGCGGTTGTGTTTTTTGTGTTAGGGAGGTCCAGTTTAAGCGTGTGTCCCTGGCAAACATGGTATATGTAAGAGCGTACATGAAGGTGAAAAACATGAAAGTACAGCATGGTGAACAAAGAAGTCCCTGGAATGTAGAAATATAATATATCTATTTAAAGAAACTTCTTTTTAACACATGCTGGCTTCCTCTCCGGCCGTACGTGGGAAGGTCTGTCAGCAACCTGCGGATGGTCGTGGGTTTCCCCCGGGCTGTGCCCGGTTTCCACCCACCATGGCCGCCGTCGTATAAGTGAAATATTCTTGAACAGTCTCAAATATACAGAAATGAACAAAAATAATTTAGTTAAGGGTTCTGCGAAAGCTCAAAACGTTTCGCCTTGGCAAAATGTCCAATATTTCAGGGAAATATCAACAAATTTTAATGGATCGGCGCTACAGGGAGTAAGACTAAGGTAATATTTAGGTGTTGATTTCCACGTGGATTCTGACGTCATTCCCTCCCACCGTCACGCGTTTTTACTGATTTTTCACTGGTTAAAATTCAGTGGAGAGATGACTGCGTTTGATGGTGATGACGTTCTTAGTTATTTGCCAATAATCTTGGGCACAAGGATTGTGGAGTTTGTAAATAAGACCACCAACTGAGGGGTCACAGACTTTACCTTGCCTCATGCGACTTGCTACACCTTTGTGGTGAAAATTTATAGTGACTCGGTCTATAGAAGCTAGCATTTGTATGACGTCGTGTATGGCTCATTAAGAGTATATAAATGTGAGTCATTTACTTTAAGTGAACTTTAATTGCCCACATCAACAAATGGATGAAAGACGCATTTTCTTACCCGCGCTTTGAATATCTATTGAAAATCAACGAAGCGTCTCCGTGCTTGAATATGTGGTATCTATAACATTGAAATTAGTTCTATGAACATGATGGTATACACGTTGATGTGAGTTTGAAGGCGTTAGCTATACCTAGGCTTTATAAGACCCGCTGATGAAGACTGTTTCGTTGATTAAGGAATCACAGCTGGCTTTTACATAGTTATGAACACCGTATTAGAGAACTTCAGTTAGAAGTAACAAGTTCAACTTGTAACCAAACTAGAATAGATGAAATAATTTTGATTTGTATTTGTGTCTTCTAACTAAAGTTCTCTAATATATCACATATAGGACAGCGGTCAGCACTTTGTGGTTGGAGAAAACCGGGGATTGGGGGGGGGGGGGGGGCTGGTGACCCTCGACCATCGGTTGCAGACCTTCTCATTTACAACCAAAGAGAAATCCAGCATGTTTATGTATTATGTGTTTATAAAAAATAGTGCACTTTTCTAATAGTCATTAACACTTAAAGATGTTTTCAGATATCCTACATCTTTGTGTTCATGGTAAGCTAAATGAGTGTATACATATTACTGTCTGAGTGCAATCAGTGTACCAATTAAGGTCGTATGAACGATTGACTGATGGAACCTGTGCTCAAATAGTCCTCACGAAGAGGTACAGCTATTTTAGCGGTAAAAGTTAAAAAAAAAAACACATATACATACTAGGAAGCCTATTAGAGGACATATAAAACCATTGATTTGGATGGACGCTTCCGCCTTAGGCGAAATACAGGTCTTTCGTGCTCCATGTTGGTGAACGTAATCGATTTATATAACCTTACCGAAAAATAACTTAATAAAACATGTTCAGAGTTTGTTGCTCTACTATCTGTCAAACTAATCCTACAGAATCCTGAAGAATACGCCAACAAATTCAACACCAAAAATTTGCTAAAGAATTAAAAACATGACTCGTGTGAGTTTGTTTCATGTTTTTGATTTGTTCCCTTGAGGCTTAACTAGATTAACACAATATTTCCCTCTTCTCACAACAGATTGGTTTCCTTGTAGGTGGCCCGCCTCAGGGACAACGTATTTATAATTCTACCGGACTATAGGGGGAAATGGACTCTTGCAAACGTGAATGTTGGTGATCTAAAAAGATTAGATGCTGCAAGGTTTCGACTGAATTGCTTTAGACTCTACCCTCTTTAACATACGAATGTTGTAAAGTAAGCTACTCGGGGTTCAAACAAAGAAAAACATTTCAATTTAAAACGGTGAGGTATAAGGCGAGGCTTAAGCCAGCTTTACTTACACTTGTCATCCTACACATTGTCCTTAATGGCACTTTATGGTGTTTTTAGCGAATATAAATTCGAATCAAGTTCTTTAAAAAAATGTTAAGTGCTCTTGTGCTATGCTGTAGAGAAGTGAAAACGAAGGCTGTATAGTCACGCAATGGCTAGAGAGAAATGAATCATAACGATTTTGTTGATGGCAGCGGTTTGGTAGTGGCACACGCATCACGACTGATTTTCACCGACTGAGCGATTCAGGCATTAACAATCCGCACATGACTCTATGTTTGAAATGGCGATAAGTCTTTCGGAAGACCTGTACAATAACTTGACTTTAGTTTGTTATATTAGAACGTTAATAGGGACTGCAACTGGTGAAGATTTTTGTTTAACCCAATCATTCCCCACTACAGGTTATCGTATTGGACACAATACATTATAACTTTCGAGAAGGAAACTATATGTACATTTAGTTCAGGAGGATGGTGCAACCCAGTCATTTTATTCTAGTTTGACTAAGAGACAACAGTTTAGAGTGTTCAACAAGGAAACTGCATCCAGTAGAGGGCTCTTGTAATTGTAGTAGACATTAGCTATTATAACCTGTCATAAGGAAACTACAAACATTCGTAAGTAATCCTTTCATAACACGTCTTTTTAGGATATAATAGATTTGAACGTTAGGGAAGAAAACTAGTGAGGATTGTTGTGTACCCCATTCGCTTCACAGGTAATGAAGGGGGTGTAATAGATGAGAACGTTGGGAATGGAGTCTCAGATACATGAGATTCACAGCAAGCAGGGGGTTACTACTGCAGTGGATTTGAAATCAACAGGACTTAAAACCCTAACGAATTTTATTTTAAGATTTTCTAAAAACTTTGAAAACCGTGAGAACGACTTTGCTTGAAACAAGTGGTTTGATAAACACATACTTTCAGTGTCAACCAGCAGACATGTAGAACAATGTGTTAGTGGGTTGGGATCAGAGAACTGTATGTATGTTAAAGGAAAAGACCTCTGAAAAGCGAAGTAGGTATCACTAAAGAGACTACTCAAAACTATATACAAATATACATTTATCTATGTTTTTTTAGATTTTTGTGAAGAGATCTGAAGGCGTTCACACATTTGAATTCTAAGATAGGCTTTATGAACCATACTCTCAGAGTTTAGGAACTCTGACGTCATATGACTTTTTTAAAACTCTAATCACGACAATGAATGTTGGAATAACTCTTTTTACCCATGAGTAAAAGGTTACACGTGGTCTACACGCACATGTATATAGCACGGCTACTTCGTAGATATTTAATTCATACTTCATAAAACGGGCCAAACCTTTTAACATCTCTCTAACTTTTCTGAGGAGAAGTCATTAATATACAATATTTAGAAAGCTTCTTATCCATGAGCAAAGATCTCAAGCGAAACGTGTCAAGCGCTAAGAAAAAGGTGCAACACCTGGGCTAGTTGTAAAGTTGTCGCTATTTACTTACGAGAAAAGATATGTACAATAGTGCTGGAATGACACACTGCCAATGAGTAATGCCCTGTGGTCACAAAGTGTACCGAGGAGATAAACTAACTCGGCAGAGTGGCCAGGCTCGAGATATTTAAAATACAACGTGTGAACTTCAATCTCCACAGAGCGCACTATACAACCTCACTTTCACACCCTCTTCAGAATTTGTCCAGCTCTTCTGGTCACACAGTTGCTTTATCACGATATACTGAGTTCCAAAGAGCAATAGGTTATTTTCCAAGCGTATTACAAAAATTTAGTTTTTAAAGATTTCTCTTAGGCAGTTTTGCTGAATTTATCGTAGTAATTTGATAACTTTTCGAAAGACAGATTTCGTGTCATTCAACAGTCCTCAAACACATACACATGTATATTCATAGGCGTGAACCGTAAATTTCAGACATTGCCAGTTTTAAACTGACGGCAATGACTATAATAATAGTAGTATGGACTTACGCCATTCACACATTGTGCCGTCTGGTACAAAGTTTGCCAGAGTTTCTTCAGGACTTTCTTACCTGACCATCTTATTTCTTAAAGGTTTGTAAAACGAGAGTAGTGAAGAGACATGCCATATATACTCTGTAATATCAAAAGGGCAGCTCATCGATGGATGATCCATTTCGATCATCTTAGATGTTTGTGGCTCTGAATACTACAGCAAAGGTTTGAATTTGTGGCTTCTACGAATAAAGCGGAGTTCCTCTATGTAGGTTTAAAGTCTTAAATCTTCTTACCACGAAAAAAAACCTTTCTTTAGAGGTTGAAGTTACATAAACAGTATAGGCACGGTGGACATAGAGATATGGGTTGGTATAGAGAAATGAACAACTTTGAATGACATTCTGAGAACTGTGGCTGGTAAAACCTGGAAATTATATATATATATGTCACACAATTCGCACAACCTACGTAATTTGTGAATATTAACAAGGAATATTTATGGACTTATGAGGCTTTAGGCAGAGTGTTGTTTTCTTTCATGTTACTTAGATTGTACCCGTGTCAATGCGAGTAAAAGTTCAAGTGAAACCCCTCGGATGTCTCTTGCTCGGAAGTATCAGTCCTTAAATAGATCTAAATTGAGGTCACACCATTAGGTCATGCGGAACCGTGGAAAGCGCATGTAGTGCGTAGACAATAAACAAAATGGCAGTCTTTAGAAATGTGGGTGATTCCTCCACTGTCCCGCCCTACTCCCCACCCCAACCTCCGTCTTACGAGGGGTATGACATGTGAATGTTCCTCAAGGTCTTAGGCAAGAACTGTGATATTGCTTTGTTTAAATGCAGTGCAAGACCAGTGTTACTCTAGCAACAAGTCCAAGTGTGTGAGAGAATTATAGTTGCTGCCAGCTACATATATTAAAGCGAATTCGACATCTGCCTAAATATAAACATATCCATCCGAACCACGTTGAAAGCATGACATATCATATTTGTGTTCACTTCACGTGTCCTCCATTTATCTCTTTATATAGTGAAGTAGTGTGAAAAACAAAGATGTAAACAAAATATTTCATGTCTGTCATTTGGTAAAATCTGCTTGGTAAAAATCTACGTGAAACTGCTTTACAACTAACACGAGTTTTAATGTACGAATAATAGCGTGGCTATGGCATGATTTTTGTAGTAAAACATTAATCGTGCTACTGTTTCAATTTCTGTGCAGAAGAGTTTACACAAAGTTATACCACGATAATGTGTAGAATACACCGCATTTGAATTTGTAGTATTTGTTTTTCGAGTAAAGAATAAAGAACACATTTCATTTCATACTTTTTTTCAGATACTATAATTATTAGGCCATTATTTGGGGGGGGGGGGGGTCGTATAAATTCCTACTATTTATGCATATACACAAACAGAATAAAACCTTAACTGATGTAAACTGACAAGGGTCCAGATTTTACGGGTTACCTGTGACTATTTGCCATCTATTACACTGTGATAGTCACGGTTCTGGTTTTATTCTCTGTTGCTGCAGTCTTTACCAAACAGATTGCCCCAGTAACGAAGATAAGTTAGTTTGACCCATAAAAACATTGTTTGAATTAACAACATATTATGAGAGATACTTACAGTAGATAATAAGAGCAACGACGATCAGGAAGAAATGATCCAGATTTTCCGCTAAGGCTGTCTTGAAGTTAGGGTCCGGATCATTGGCTTCTAGCTTGGCTATCCTCTCGACCAGTTCTTCTATGGTAAAGTTGGACATTTTGACGGCCTTCACTCAGTAAAAGTAGACTAAAAATGTAGACAGTGACACTGAGTGTCTTCCCTGTGATGACACGCAGCGTGAAGGTTGTACTAAAAGATAATCGAGACTACATGATCCAAGTACACTTGGACTGGTATGCATATTCATGCGCGCCCGCACGTGCTGGCCGTTTCATTGGCTGGATACGCTTCACATACTTACACACAATTCTCATTAGCCGTGTTTCTTTTTTCCCCTGGTTGAACACGAGTTGCTATTTATGCGTTTATTATTTTTACATCTATTTTCGATTAAATATCTGATATTTGCAATATCTCCTTACATAAAAGGAAATAAAATAAAACAACGGGTTGATACATATCCTTGTTTTGAATAAGTGGTTTCATTATCTACCGTGTCTTCCCTCAAGCTACTCAACAAGCTACCTCAATACTACAGTGTATATATATACACATCTCATGCCGCGTCTGGGTTGACAGACCTTTGATTGATAACTTTTCGGACAAAAAGTGTCGAACACAATTTTTGGTTTCTCGCAATTCATTGCATGTACAATAACCTGTGTATTTTAGTGAAATTAATTCTCAAACGCGGAGAACAGTGACCAGCCACCTCCTAATCTAATCTTACATGTTGTAAATTAAAAGATGTAATAATAAAATAACACTAATAAATAAATGTCGGTGTACATTAGATGTAGGCCTACATACCTTGTCCAAATCTGCTTGAATATATTTGGGTGTGAATTAGAAGCCTGAAGTTAAATGTATCGGACTATCCTATAAAATATCTCTGGGATTGGACTATATACTATCTCAAGCCTAACTAAGTCATTTGTGGTATTCGTATGCAGTAGGCCTCTACCCTGTAGAGGAAATGTGTTCTGATTCATTCTATTTCAAGTGTGTTCGCCCCAAAAAACTCAGACAATAAAACCCAACGACAAAGGTTTCTAAACAGACCTGAATTAACGGTTCAACTAACGGCACATACTGTCATACTGTACACAAAGGATCGGAATAATGAAGTGGACAAAGGACACCTAGATTAAAACCTCAACAATTCATTCACAGTTGCGATGTGCTGAGTTCAACCGGGAATCAATAGGCACACATAGCTAACGGGGCGCCCCTTTCACCTCTCCTACCCTTTCCCCATCCCCTTGCCTCATATAAATGTATAGACCATCGCTGAGAGGCGTAACATGGTATTCTTGAAACGCAAAGCAAAACCGGTTTTTACTATATATACAAACAAGGCGAAGCGTGTCCGAAAATTGTGGTTACAGTCAACTACCGATATATCGTTGTAATGAAGCTGGGGCTAACATTTTACAATAATCTCAGACTGAAAGCTCCACCCAGCAGACAAAAAAGCTGGTCATCATAGGTCTGAAGAAAAAAGGGAAGAAAGAAAGAAAAAATGTCGGCTATTGTCCATGCTGAAAAGTAAAAACATAGGTATAAAACACGTTCAGAGCCCAAGGCAAATTCGATTTCACTATTATATTACCACTGATGTGATGACTAAGCTAATGTGCATAGAGACAGATTTCTCTGAAAAAAAAACTCTTTAGCCCCAATGAATCATGTCTGGGAAACAACGTCATGTGCGACGAAATTCTCGTGGCATTTACCAATCCCACCAATCGACATTTTTATAGTGTTCTGTTTCTTTCCCCATTCCTCTTCGGTGAAAATGTTCTAAAGTTTTCGCCTGGGTGGGTAGCTTCCACTCAGGGTAAAACACACATGATAAAAAAAAAAACCTCAGTTTCGTTTCTACAGGCCGGGAACTGAAGACAGGAAAATCACAGCTGTATCACTAAGGGAAAGTACATATAAGGCCAGAAAGCAGTATACACACTATAGGTTCTGGGGCACCCTCCCCTTGGGGTCCTCTCCAGAACAAATAGAGGCTCCCAACCCCCCATTCCCTGAACACCCTCCCCCCTGGCAAATAGGGGCTCCCAGCCCCATCTCGAGGCGTATACACACTATAGGTTCTGGCGCACTCTCCCCTTGGGCCCTCCCCAGAACAAATAAAGCCCCCCCCCCCCCTTGGGCGCCTCCCCAGCCAAGGCGTACACGCTTATTTACAAGTCTAGTCTACATAAACACATTGATATGAGGCGACTTAGTTGGTATTTAATAGATAAGGCGTATAGCCTATATGTAGGCCGGATGTGTTGCACAACAGGGTGATTCAGCTGATTTTCTCCCCAGGATAGGGCTTAAACTACGGGTTTTTATGAAAAATAAATGTGATAGTCTTTTTCAGTGTGTCTTGTTTGATAAGATCCAGTATTTTTAGGAGGATTGGAGATATTGTGTTTATGCGGAAAAGTCCTTCCAATTTAGCCTGTGTTTCGTGGGTCTGGGATATAGCTCAGTCGGCTGACAGAGGTGGGAAAGGCGCTGTATGTAAGGGGTGTATTCATATACTGCGTATATAAGGGGATGTTTGCTAGCTCAAATCCGGATTTGGTCTCCTGTATATGTAGTATGTGAATACATTACCTGCATATAGCGCCGGGCTCTACGCACTTCTAAGGAATCTCTGCAACTTTCGACAGTTTCGGAGGCAGAGAGACCTTACCAAGGGGTGTTGTAGATGGCCCGATGGTGGTGGGATGTGTCAGCGCCAATTAACCCCCCCTAACGGTGGGCCGCTGGCGCAAAAAAAATCCGGAGCCCGCCGTTAGGGTGGTGATTAATTAGTAACAATTGGACCATGGGTTCGAGCCCCACACTGGGCAGATTTTTTTTACCCCGGGGCTCTCGAGACATAGCATGGGGGTTGCCCTGGTTCCAAACAAGTTCCCCAGAAAATCATTCGGAAAGAGCGTTTTTCAGCTCTTGCCGAGCTAGTTTTCGGCCGCGATCTATAAGCTGTTTTTTCGTGCTTTCATCGATCTCTACGGCGTTGAATACCTTACGAGATTTGGCGCGTATCTCCTGCTTCAGATTAGAGTAGTTCTTGAGCTCCTGAACGATTTGCTTGAACTCTACGTCTGAAATAACACCATCAGATAATGCCGTAGATACCTGCGCACGGATGCTGTTAAGTTTGGCCTCGGCCAACAGTCGTATATCGTTATGTTTCTTGGCCTTTGAGGGAAGCTGGCGGCTAACGAATTTTCCGGCGACATTTTAGACACCGCAAGCTAGGGCCCGCAGCTTCCATGGCCAAGACAGCAGGGGTTGCAATTATCGTTGTGAGTAGCCCCACGCCCGCAACCCCTAGGCCCAAACCGGCCGTGAGCATAGCTGAATCAAGTTTTTGTTCTTCATTCACCTCAGACGACGACCTGCGCTCTTGCTCTGCAGTGGATGAGACATCTTCAAGGGAAGCAAACGTGGCAGGTTCTGCTTGCCCCCCCCCCCATAATCTTTTTGCGGTTGTACTTGCCACTTTGAAACTGGAAGGCGTAGATTTTACCTTCCTGGCCTTGAAGTTCGAACTCCGACACATCTGCCAAGTCGCTTAAAGACAGGCACGCAGACCTGGGACCGGCTGCGTCCACCATAGTCATTGTATTTAGAGGGTAGCGCTGAGGTACCCTACATTCATATATTTCCCGTCTTTGTCTAAAAGTGCCACGGTCAAGTGCGTTATATAGTCGGCGCGCAAGGTTTTGTACTGTGGGTTGGGAAATGAAACCATCTTCCCGCAGTTAATCCCTTCACCACTGACGGCGATGGCTTTAAGTAGTGTGGAACCGCCACCGAAATCTGAGGTTATTCTCACGTTTTCTGAGGTGCTCAGTTCATATAAATGCACGAACACTTCTTTGTGTGAGACCCAAGTTAGGTAGCTTTTTCACCCTCCACAGTCCCCCCTATGGGCGTCATCCCGTCGGAGAACCCTAAGATGGGGGCAAGCAGTCAATGTGATGAACATCTTAGCCACGATGAACAGCGAGGATTACAGGTTCAGTAGAGAGGCCACTACAAGGGCCGGGGCATTTCATAGTATCCAAACCCACGCAGAGCAGCTCACGCGATTTGACATCTACATCGATTAAAAGAAGGCCTTCCAGTCCAGTTCACAGATGTGCTGGCCAAGTACCGGCTGCCAAAGATAACCGACAATGAAATTATTCGGGCTGGAACACCAATCCTATGCTATTCTGGCAGGAACCAAGTGAACTTCGCGGTCTGGTGCGCAACCACGGGCTGTGGCGTCTCTGCAAAAAGACCATCTTCTCGCCCCCGACCAACGAATAAGGGCCCTGTACACGTTCCATGTGTATTACCAAGTTAGGCGGATCTGGAGAGATGCAGGCCCCCCTGCCGCAAGACAGAGCGTGGGCGACATTCAAAAACCACTACGACGAGAGGGCCTATGAGAGGATTTGTAGAGAGTTCCGCGTAGATGCGCACACAGACTGGAGGCGCAGGGGGGTCAATCACGTCCTCGGAGTGGCAAATTACTATGTCACGAGAACGGGCTACAGCCCCATTGGCGATGGGACCTTCGATCCGAGCAGGATGGTCGTTCTCTAGAAAGCCTACAGTGCTCCACATCGACTACATCGAGCAGGACGCCGAGGAGGCTTGGGCGTCGTTCATTGTCGACATATCCCAAGGATTCACGCAGCGGGGCGTAGAGCGCCTAAGCGATTCCATCCGGACATACGTGTGAGCTGTTTTAGGCGCCCAAGCGCAAAGAAGGGCGCGTATTCTAGGCACGGGCACAGCCTTCGACGCGCAAAAACAGTTTGCCGCGAACGTTGAAGGACGCCATTTCCTCTCCGATCGACCTTCCGTCTGCAATCAAAACGCTACCAGGACGTGCTACAGTATGCCGGGAGCGCTGTAGACTTTGTGTATGGCATAGGGCCTATATATGGCCCCAGCAACATGCTTCTGCAGATCGGCCATGTGGCGAACTACAACAACAAAATCGTCGTGGCCACAGAGGACCAGAAGCTAGGCGCTAATGAGGGTGTGAACGCTAAAGTGCCGCCCACTTTGCACAAGCGTGCACCTTCCCACGGGATCGTTGAGCCACAAGAAAGCATCCCCACCACCCACCGCGCGCGTTTCAGCATGTTGCAGCCGCCGGAGGCACACAAGAAACCCCTATTTCCAAACCAAAAAGAATCACGGTGCGGAGAAGATAGCCATCGTCGTCGCTGGGGCTGGTATGGGCTTACTGCTGCTGTGGGACTATGTGTTAAATACTTGCGAACAGCCACGAGCATTAGGCCACCTACTGCGACGACTAGAGCCCAGACATTATCTGCCAGCCATCCAGTCGCTTTCCCGAGAAGGTTCAGTAGCCAGGACACGATAATAATACCGGAATCGCAGAGGCAGCCTTCCCAGCCAGCTTGCCAAGGGCGCGCGCCAGGGACTGGAGATGCTTTTTCACCCATTCTTTAAGACCAAGCCCGTCGGATGGAGGTGGCATTGGCTGGATGCCCCCGCCGGACCCGCCAGTCAGCGCCAACTTTATCGCTAGCCCCCAGTGTCGAGATCGCCATCCCAATTACCGTGAGAATGGAGACCACGGTTATTCCCTGCTCCCGGAAGAGGGTGCGGACGCGCTCGGCCAGAGTGGTATCCTTGTGTAGGATGCGATCGATCGTCTGCTTGATGCGGCGTATTTGCGTGCGCAGGGCTTCGCCCGTTAAAGAGGCTGCTTCGAGCCGGGCCACCCTCTCGTCCTCGAGATTCCTTATCCGGCCTGCGATCCGACGCCGGGAGAATTCATCAGTGGCCTCCTCCAACTTCTGTTTTTGTTTTGCGATGTCCTTATCGAGACTTGACAGCTTGGCGAGGTTATTCGCGTGTTCGCCTTCCGAGGTCTGCAGTGCTTGTCAAGCCCCAGAAGTTCTCGCATGGGAAGAGGAGGGTCGTTTATCGTTGAAAGAGCCCGCTCGACCTCACTATCCGTCAGGCTTGTTTCCATTATGTGGACAGCAACAGCGGCCTTTTTCGCTGGTTGGTTTAAATCCTTCAGCTCCATGGTATCTGCCTCGGCGGCCACGGCACCGAGTTCTGAACTCACAGTCTCCAGGGCTGCGACTGCTGCCGGAGAAAATGATGGCTGGCTTGTTTTTCCCCAGTTTTCAAAGCCAGCTTATTCCGAACAACACCAACGCCTCCTCTCTGGGCGAGTGTTGAGAGGGCTAGCGGTTCACCTGTGTTTATGCTGGTGAGGTTCAGATCGGAGTATTTCTTGAGTCGCACACGCCCTACTTCGTCAATCATAAAACCCGGGTAATAGGGCTTGGGTTTGGTAAGGTTAGGATACTTCCTCGCCATGGCATCGTAATATTCATTCACGGTGAACACTAACAGCCTTCCATCTTGGATTGAGGTCCACATTTAAGTTTGTTGCTCGGGAACCACCCGATCTGGACATCACCACCTTCACGGAGAGTGGTCTGCTCGTCGTCGATGTTGTGTCCTCTTGGGCGTCGTGGAACGCCTGGTCACCAATGTCAATGTCTGCCATAATCTTCGTATTGAACATTGCAAGGAGGTATGCCTTCAATACAACAATAGATGCATACGGACGAAGGCTAAACCCCTTCAGAACACTCCGAAAGCCTCTCGGGGTAAAAGGTGTACGGCAGTCCTTGGTCGTCACCAACAACCCGAGTACGATCGACCAGAATCAACAACTCTTGGTCCGCTTCCCCAACCTCGGCGCAAATGACGTCATTGTGCCCGGTACCGTGCGCTTGGCCTTCTCGATCACGATCAATTCATCCGACCCGAACGCCACAGTGGTCGGGAATCTCGGACGCGCTGTAGTCAAGAAAACCACGATCAGAATCAGCAGGAATGAGGTAATCTCCATCGACGACTCTGATGTGTTTCATTGCTACGGCGACTTATGGCTGACCAAAAACGAATGGCAGAATGCGGCCTACCAAGGCATCGGCAGCGAAAACATGCTTAAACTTCGAGTCGGAGCGGAGGACGCAAGTGACGACAATACTGGAGAAAATGCCATCGCTCGCGCCTTTGCCAGCCGGTTCCACATCCCGCTAGACTTTGAGCTTCTAGATAGCCACATGCCATTCTACCAGAGTGAATTGGCCGACCGACTGGAGTACGAACTGACGTTCAACGACTACGACCGGGTCATCCAGACAACAGACGATGCCGACATGACTTACACCATCGACAACATCAGCCTGGAGTTCGATATGGTCACCGAAGAGGAGCTCGCTAGACAGATCCGCACCCAGTTTGCCAGGGGCGTCTCCATTCTGTATGATCGCGTCCTCCGCCACCGAAAGTTTGTGAAGGACAAGTCTGATACTCTCTGGAACATAAACCTGAACACGCCCGCGAGAGCAATGAAGGGCATCCTCATGCTGTTCGAGACTAAAGGAACCCCGTGGAGGAGGAGGTCGGAATCCTTCTACAACCCGATAATCACCAAAGTAGAAGTCACAATAGAAGGGGTCCCCAATCAGCTGTACAGCCAGGGCATGCGGGCGTACCAGCAGTGGGGCGAGGTCCAGAGGTTCTTCGCCAGCTCACCCCTACGAAAGCGGGACCCTGAGGTGGCCAGGGTCGTTAAAGACATAGGCCTGGCAGACGTCTCCCTGGAAGAGTTCTTAACGCACAAGCACGCCCTCTGGCTTGACCTTCGGCCAAGCGACGATGACGAGCTGCATGGCAGTGGGAGGCGCGTTCTGAACGCCAGCGAGGGGATTACGATACAGGTGACAAAAGAGAGATAAGATCATAGGCGTGTTGAACGTATATCTATAAGTGATCATGGACGCAAAGCTGTACATCCAGAATGGTAGATTCGTTAGCGCGCTTTATTGATGACGCCCACTGCGTGATTATCTGGGGGCAGACGAACTGCGGCAAAACAGTCTTCGTGCTGGACCTGCTTGAGGGCCCTTTCCGCGGTTTCTTTCATCACATTGCGATCCTGTGCCGCACTCTTAAGCATAACGAGGCGTACCGGCGGCGATGGATACTGTATGACCCTGAGGTCTATTGTTCTGACCCCGGCGAGCGGCTCAACGACTGTCTGAGAGCTTTCTGCAGATTTTTTGAGGGGGATGATTATATCGATGATTATAGCGCGTTGGAGGCGATGAAGAAAAAACAAAAAATGCTCTCATTCATGGCTTTCTCGGGCCGTCATGCAAAGCAAAACAAAGCGTCTGGGTCCTCACTCAGAAATACAACGCCGTCCTGAAAGACTTTCGCGAGCAGACAAGGTGGGTGGCTTTATTCCACTGCAAAGATCGGCACTCGTTCAACGAATACCTGGAGGAGAACCACATCATCGAGGCCGAGAGCGAAAAGGCAGAGTTTCGACAGAAGCTCAAGAACAATCCGCATTCTAAGCTCCTGCTAATGACTGATACGCCCGGCACATCTAAGGTTATATATTAGATGTAGGCGCCCCTTTCCAATGAAGCATGGATACCGACGAGCTTATAATAGACGAGATTCTGGGCGCAGAGGAGGAGCCCGGCCGAAGCCAACAACACGACCCCAGCCAACAAGATGATGTACGGCAGCTCAGGGATAGGCTGGCAGCACTTGCGGTGGGTGGGCAGGCCAAGCGATATCTGGGAAAAGACGTAACAGCCGCTGAGATCGACGCCATGAGCGACGAAGACGTTGAAAGGCTGTACTCCCGGTACGAGGCTAAGAAATGAGCAGTATGCTCCAGAGGAACATGAATACAACAAATCCTGAAGGCCCGAAGGAAGCGGAGGGGGTGACAGCGGATTCTATGAATGACGGCCCTGCGAAGAATCCCCAAAAAGTCGCTGCGGGTCGAGCGAGTGCTGCAGCGAGAAAGGCCAAGGCTGAAAAGCTCAAGGAGGAGCTTCGCGAGACAAAGGCTGCTTTGCTTGGCGCAGCTGATTCCACCAAGAAACAGCCGAAGGAACCGGATTCTACGAAGGAGGAGGGAGCCACAGATTTTGCGAAGGAACCGGATTCTACGAAGGCACACCAAATCACCCACTAGAGGGCGCCCCTGGCGTTATTAAGCGTTGGCAGCTTTGCAGTGTTAGTGTTGCTACACGTGTGGCGCAGCCGCTATACAGCACATGCACGAGGTGCAGATATTACGCCGCAAAAAGATATCACGCCGCAAGAAAAGAATCTCCATTTGAATACACGTCGCGACCCTTTCTATATAGAGCAGCATGTCTACTCCACCCGGTGACGGAAAGGTGCTAGTCAACGCGGCCTACCACGCCGCTGTGGTCTCTCTCCTGGCTACTGGGTACGCTCGTCTCGGCCAGATGTTCCTGAAAGGAACCCTACCGAAGCTGGACTTAACACCCCGTGACGTCGGCATGGTTATTGCAGATGTAGGCCTGGCCACGTTTTCGAAGGAACTGCCAATTAAACAAGGGCTCCTTCCTCCCAATATAATCCAGTAGTAATGGCCTCCATCGCAATGATGATGGGCGGCGCCCTCGTAAACGCTTTGGCCTTCAGCGGGAGCAGCTATATGTTTTCGATGCTGAGCTCCGGTGTCGACGAAGAGCGGAGGCGCCATGACCGCGCTGTAGAGCAGCTCCAAGCCGCCCAGGAAAAATGGGCCCGAAAGCGCACTGAGCGCTTGGACTGGATCAACGATGAACTCCGCCGCCAGGGCCACGCTGTCCAAACGTTCCGGGATGTCGACGCTGCAATCCGCAAGTATTCTAGGGTCACGGGCAAAACTCTTACACGCGACGCGCTGCTGGGCAAAGAGCCACAGCTCTCCGATTTCTATGTGCCTAGTGAAGATCAAAAACACCGCGAGATGACCTTCGTCATCTTGGGAATGTGTGTGGTTGGGGGTGTGAGTTACGGAATCGCAAAACTCACCAAGTAATCCGAACTGACTGTGCCGGACTCACCATCGAGCTCCTCGCCGTATGGCAGGCACGATCTTAGTAGTGAGGTGGTTCTGCACACGCAAATACGCCGCAACGATTAACATCTTTTTCGTCGCAAATCTGTTAGAGGGCTGCTAGAATACCTTGATGACATGGCTAGTAAGGTGTCTGCTCGCCTAGCTAATATCTACTACAGCCCTCGTGGGTACTGGAAGGGCCGCGCGGCCATCCAGAAACTTGCCACTGCGGCTAAAGCCTCCGAAGATTTGGTCCGGGCCTGGCTGAAAAAGCAAGCTATCTGGCAGATATACTTGCCCCGTCCCAGAAAAATACCGAGGCCTATGTTCGATGTTTCCACGCCGAATGACACCCACCAAGTCGATCTTCTATTTCTACCATATGATCGACGAGCCCGGAAGCTGTATAAGTACGCGCTGACTGTTTTTGATGTCGCTTCTCGCTACAAGGAGGCGGAACCTCTGGCTACTAATGATTCCAAGGATGCTGATGCTCTCTCTCGCATTTACAAGCGGGGACCCCTTCGATGGCCGAAGCTTCTCCAAGTTGACCCTGGACGCGAGTTCATGGGTGCAGTGAGCCAACTGCTGGCCAAACACGATGTCACAGTTCGCCGAGGCCGCGTGGATATCCACCGAGACCAAGGCATAGTGGAGCGTTTCAACCGTACTCTGACTGAGCGGCTCTTTGGACATCAGTACGCCCAGGAGATGCGCCTCCCTCCCGAACATCGGTCTACTGAATGGGTGGCTCGGCTGCCCTCTGATGTGGCCGCTCTGAATAAGGAGACAACGAGACTGATCGGTAAAAAGCCGAAAGACGCCATCAAGGCACAAGAGGTGCCACATAAGCCTTCCTCGACGGTTCCAGGTCGTCCCGTTGAACTTGATGAGCGGAAGATCCCCGAGGGTGCTGGTGTTCGTTATCTCCATCAGCCTGGAGAGCTGGAGGGCGGCCGCCGTTGCGCGACTGATCCCGTGTGGTAGAGATATATCGGCTGGGGCGCTCTGTCACGAAGCCTAATGAGCCCGTGCTGTACTATCTAGACGATACGTCGGATGGTCCGCGACGGAGCTTCGTTCGTGAGGAGTTGCTTATAGTGCCTACCGATACTCAGCTTCCCCCGGATGGGGTTCTACGGCGCTAGTAGTTTCTCGATGAGGACGTCCATCCCAGCCCATCCTGCGGGCGCCGCATCTCTATGGCCGTAAGCCAGGGTGTGGACACCATCTTCGGCGATCCAGCGCTTACTATCGAAGGGGGACAGTGAGACCTTATGGAGGTGCTGTCCGTAGATATGGTGGCGCTCTGATCGCAGCACGTCCATACCGTGACGGAAGATCTTCTTCTCGAAGAGGGCCTCTTTGTACTGCTTATGGTGGATGTGCTCTTCCACAACACCCTTTTTCACGCCTTTGGCCTTCTTTATGTTGGCTCCGCCGGCCTCCAGAATGGAGTACATCTTGGGACGCAGACCTATGTATTCGGCAATCGGCCGCCTCGCACACTCGTCCTTCATTTTCCCCAAGACCTTCATATATGCTACGCTGTGTAGGGGGTGGTCTTGTGGGTAATCTGAGATGTCGTACAGGTTTGCATTCTCAGCCATATCCCTATAAACATCATCAGTCTGAATCTCGAGTAGCAGACTATCCGTGTCAGTGTAGAGGAGCTGGCAGCGCTCTCCGTACTGGGCCTTCATGTGGTTGTAGTAGAAGTAGTACTTTGAGAGATCTAGAATGCTCATGCCCACGTAGATAGGTCGGTTTAGGACTAGACGGGTCTTGTGTATATGAATCGCTGCGAGGTCATCATCAAATATGTTTGCCCGTGCGAAGCTCGGGCTGGCTATCAAGCGTCGGAGCTTGTCGTCTTCTCCAGAGCGTACCAGCTTGACGTCCACACGCTTCCGAAGGTTCTCCATGGTTTTTCCGAAGACCGAGTTGTTCATTAGCTTGTACAGGTCCTTCTCGAATTTACTCGCGGCCGTTTTTCGGAGCTCGGTGTTCATCCTGATATAGGGTTCATCCAAGGGCTCTGGGCGAATCTCAGGGCCCGGTGAACCTTTGTCAGGCGCATTCCCAGAGATAGATACAGCTGTAAATTCCGGTAGTGCAGGACGTACCGTTCCTTGTTGAGGAGGATGGGGACCAGCTTTTCGACCTCGGTAGGCGCTTTCTTGCCGAGAAGGCCGTGCTGATAGTCTGACATCCACTCCTTCTGGACCACCAGACGCTCCGGGGCTAATGGGTAGCCGTTATGTGAGTTATGTAGGTCGGCCGGATACTCTAGGTCGACCTCGAGGATGTAACCAGAAGGACTGTCGAGGGGGTGGGTAGCAATCGTTTTACGGAGACGCTGCGCGTCACCTACCCACTGAGAAGCCGCCTGTTGGAAGAAACTGACTCATAGCCCAGCCATATAGATTATTGGCGTCTAGGTATTGGATGTAGCTGTTTCGGGGCTTGTATCCCTCCACCTGCGGATTATTGGCTTTGGCGTGTCGCTTACTTAACATGGAGATTCCTCCTCGCAACCCCATCTCAATGAAGAGATGTTGGTCATAGTCCGTCAACAGCTCCAGCTCTACCCCGGTCTTCTTGAACAGCACATCCGACGAGAGACCTGGGCTCGTAAAGTAGTGAGCGGGGTCCAATTCATACTGCCGTAAACAATTCTTCCGGAAGGCCTCAAACACATCAGCCAACAGGAGCACGTCTGTGCGGCAGTAAAGGTCTGTGCAGTCTCCCAGATTGGTGCAGTCAAATACCTTCCATATCTGTTGAGCGTGGATGTAGTCCTCATCGCTAATGCCTGAGACTTTGAGCGTACTGTAGAAAGCCTCTTTAGGTGGGAGGCTGGACTCGTCGAAGCGCTCCCAGGAGTCCATATACTCATAGGGGTAGACACCCTTGCGCATGAGTAACTTGTGTTTTTCTTCGGCAGGCTGATACCGGGCTGTGCTGTGAAAAGCCTCAGGTTTGTTGGCCTCTACCAGATTGTCAAGGGAAGTCGGTAAGAATTGAACGCTGTCGATGAAGCGGAGCTGCACCAGCGAGAAGGAAATGTACTTTTCCGTGTTGTTGGGGATGCAGATGCGGCCCTCCGCCTTACTTATGGCTTGCATCAAGAGGTGCCCGTCGTAGCCCCGTAGGTTGTGGAAGACTACTGGTATGGCTGTCTTAGGACCCAGCCGCAACTTTAGGTTGTATTCGATATGGGCCGCGCCTCTGTACTTGCCGGTGATATGGCAGTGATCGCGCACAGAATCGACGCCTAGAGGCTTCTCACACACGTGACCAGTTGCGGCGTTGTTGTGGGCCTGCCAGTCCTGGGGAGTCATCCTCATGGCTATAGGGTTAGCTAGAACATTTTGGATTTCCCGCTCCTCCTGCCGGAGAGTTCTGAGGAAGTGTTTCGTCGCGTCAGAGCCTCTGTATTCCACGGGGGGTTTTGTGCGGCCGTCGCAACATAGTAGTAACTGCAGGGCTCGTGGTGCTGAGCCTTTTGAGTGCTGCTCTCTGTAGGGCTTCGCGGTGGGCCTTCAACCCTTTTGGTCAGAGCCTCGAAGTCGGCATATATGATGAACGGAGCAGGTAGCTGTTTGTGGTGGTTCTGAAAGGTGAACTTGTTTTCCCCCTCCTGGGGCATTTCCACCCTCACCACCGTCTGGCCAATCCCACGGCATTCCGGCTTATGCGCCTCGAGTAGATCCTCCCTTGTGTAACCGTGTAGACACCGCTCGCAGAAGTGTTTGCGATTTGGCGCCTTACTTTCTTGGAACAGGAGACGGTTGAGATCTTTTATCCACGTATAATGGAATTTGCCTGCCTTCCCAATCAGCAGCAGATTGATTCGGAGCGTGTCGCCGGGCTGCTTGCTGAGATGATGCACGACCACAGCCTTGTCCCACCCGAACACGTTGATGGCGAGGTCGTTCTGTTCCTCCACTTTAGGGATCTGAGAGATGGGCGTGGGGGCGTCGATCCCACTGAAGTCAAGACCATCATTGGTGGGATACTTTGTTGGTCTCTGAGGGTCCCGGGCGGCTGGAAATAAGGCAGACCGGAGTGCCCATCGGAGGCAGTCGTCGGCTTTGTTCTTCACATTGATGACTGCTTTCTTGTTACTCACAGCTGCATGTAGGGGGATGTAGGACCCGCCTCTCAGTGCCTGATACCTTGCAATGTCAAGCCAGAGTGTTTGCACGCTATTGACAAACCACCCTGGCCCTCGCTGTGTCCATTTTTCCAGCACCTCCTGGATGGTGGGGAAGGCCTTATCTAGAGCCCAGTCAATGTCACCAGCCTTTAAGAGGGCCTCCTGTTAGCTGTGGAGTACTGGGCTGGTTTACTCTTCACTGCCATCGGTGTTGTCCTTTCGCAACTGAACCCTGAGGCCAGTTGGAACAACCCCGTTGAGTGCCAGGATCTCTTCTTCTAGGTTCTGGCGAATAATGGTTCGAATTTCTTCTAAGAAGGCTACGGGGTCCGTCCAAACACCTTCGGGTACGTCCATCTGTCAGACCCGGAGGAGATTCCTTATAGCCCTGCCGGTGTTAGTGAATTCTAGTTTCTTTTCACCTAGCACTTCATCCAATTCCTCGTCACTGAGGAAGTTCTTTTCACCTAGCACTTCATCCAACTCCTCGTTACTGAGGAAGGTCTTGTTGTCTTGCTCCCACTTAGCCTTCCACTTAGCCCCGCCCGTTTTATACCTGTCGAGGATCCCCTGCAATTCTTCCAAGGCATTGCGGGACCGTGGGTACTTGGGCCGCACACCTAGGAGCATCTCAAATTCCTCCCGCAGTGCTCGCGCTTTTTGATGGTGCCTCATTGTACTCGTCGTATGCATAATTACACCGACTCTCTAATTGTAAATTTTGATAGCCGCCAGCCGTTTGAACTTGTCCAAGAAAGCCTTGAGCCTCCACTTCCTTTCACACGTCTGGACCTTATTATGTCCGCAGGCCATGCAAAGCCGAAATCAGTTTTATAGCCCCGACCACGGCTAATACATGGCTGGGTGCCAGGACCCTTCCGCAGACGGTATAGGTGAACCCCGCAGTACTCCCCCAGACAACTCTTACCACAGAGCGCCGTGGAGCCGATGAGAAGCCACCGGCAATTATTGTAACCCTTTGGCATGTTTTTGTATACACAATTGGTGTAGAAGCATATCTGGTGCAATGGGTATGTCTAATAGAACCCCAGAAGCGGGGAAGGGGGCTGGGAGCCCCTATTTGCCAGGGGGAGGGTGTTCAGGGAATGGGGGGTTGGGAGCCTCTATTTGTTCTGGGGAGGGCCCCAATTGGAGGGTGCGCCAGAACCTATAGTGTGTATACTACTCAGAACACGTTTGTATTAAAATATATATGCTATCTGTTGTCATATGACTGGCCTGATGAGCGCTCTTTTCCATCTTTGGAATTTTCCCCATCATTGGGATTTTCCACATCTTTGGATTACTGCGTCACGCCAGTTTCCACCTATTTGAAACTTTTTCATCTTGGTGAAAACTTTTTGATCGAGGTGTAAACCTGCACACCAGGTCTCAACCTGGCTCCATCCAAATGAAAAATGTTTTACGCTGACTGAGGTGAAAACCATAGAAAGACCGTCAAAACTGCAAAGAATAATGTGCGCAAACCTGCGCTCTACCCTAACTCTATTGATCAGAATTTTTTCAGATCATCTGTTTACCATAATACTTTTAGGCTAATGGATAAACCACTCACTTCAATTAAAAAAAAATTACAAAAAAATTAACAAAAATGCCATAGCAGTCTTACCTGATCACCTGACCTAATAGCTGGTACATAACCTACATTTATTTGTTTCATGAATTTTTTACTTATATACTTGGTGTTGGTCAGGTTCATGGACTGAGGAAACAGAATGCTCAGAGGAAACAACCGCCTGGCAAACTTCCTGACAAAGCCGTAGCCGAGAGTTGGTTTCGAACCTGCGAACTTATCCGCCAAGGACTTGATACTCGCATTGCCTTGTGTTAAGCAGGAGCCACAAGGGGGTGGACAGGGGCTTTACGTGTCCCTCCTCTTCCAGCACACATGTGCTTTTCAAATGAATCAATTTTACTTGGCAAACTCCTGGATGATCGCCTAATTTGAGATGTATTCTCCCAATTTTGGAGGTTCTATATGTAGCAGAAATGAGAAAAGCACAACCTCTGTTTCGTAATCCGCCATAGAACACGCGTACGGAATAGCGCTCGTTCTATTTCCATTCGGACTAGTCGAATTCGATGAGTTTATTCGACAAATCGCACCGTGTGGAGGCGGCTTTAGACAAGACGTAAACCTTAGTTACATACACAGATCATTCGAATATACAATAAGCTCAGACAATTTGCTCTCTTCCAGGCCTGGCACTGAGACAACTAATTGTGAATGCGACGATAAATTCAAAATAAACGAACACCCAAACAAAAAATTACCTCACGCATTCCATCGGCCACTCTTAGCATTACCATATAATTATACAAGGGCTGGAGCTTCCGACTTTCAAATTCTCTTTTACGAACACACTTTGATATGGAGAAGCTAAAGAGAGACTTTCTTTCAGTTTTTATGTATAAGCTAAATGTAAAGTCAATTTGTGGTGATATTTGTGTCAAATATATCAAAATCCTCACTCATGTGTATATTTTGATAAATAATGTCTTTAAGCATGGAACCATATTCGTTTTTCATCCGTCACACTACAGCAAAAGAGCGTTAGATTAAATAACTTATGTCCAAAATGATTGAACTATACAATAAATATCTAATAGCAACTAGGAAACGATAAAAAAATATACATGTGTTAATTGATAATAAAAGCCAATAGCATTGCCTAGACTGAAATAAGTACCGAAAAAGTTCTGCTTTTTTCCAGTGAAAAATTAGTTGAAGATTAAGGCAGACAAAATTGTTTCAGTCCGCTGCATGGCATCAAATATTGTTACATGGTTAATAAAGCAATCTCATATAATTTAAATATTTACCTGCATTTAATGTAGTCAAAAAAGAAGAAAAAATATCATAGTACTTTCCAATATAGTTTTCGTTGGGCTTTCACGTTTTGTTGGGGTTTTTTGTGATAATTTGTGAAAAGGTAATTATTTTGGGCTATTCTGAAATATTTTGCGAAGTACAATAGCTGTATTCAGTATATCAGATTGTTGTGTTTATAGACTTAATTACATGTAAAGATAAATAGATTTAACCAAAACAAATTGGGGATAAAAAAAATGCTTTCACATTCGTATAACAGTAATCAACGTGAGTATAAATGGACGTTCCAGTTCAAATACCACAACACCAATTTGAACAGCGTTTAACATAAACCACCATTAAATTAAGAAAGTTCATGAAGGACAATATACAGGACGAAATCATGTAGAGATAAGTAGTCAACAGTTTTAAATGATACCTGAACGGCACGAGTGATCTTCTAAACTCATAAATTTAACCAGTATCCAAATCGTGTATTGTGAAGATTTGAAAGTTGCCTTTAATTAAAAATACAGTGGGCAGGCTGTTGTCTACTGGATATAGGCGCTCGCCTTTCAGTCGCTAGGATACATAAGGTGAGAGTCCAAACCTGGCCTGTCAACAGAATTTTGACGTCATTTAATTGACGTAAAATGTTACTTTCCCAGCATATCATGATGACTTCACTTTAAAGAGAGTACGACGTTACACTAGAAACTGATACATTGTAACGGTTTACATGTGACGTTACAATTCATTCTTGACGTAACAATGGCTCTGTATACTGTATTTGTCATCGTAACTTACTCTACAGTTTAGGTAGCCTCCTGGTTTTTTATTTCATCGGCTGTGTTGTGTGAGTGTTGTAAGTAGCTTTACTATACTAGCACGGCAGGCAAGGGCTTTTTTGTATATTAATAATGCGGTGCTACGAACGCAGGTCAGCAGGGACTAAGTATGGTAACTGTGCACTGGCCAATCTTCCTGAATACAGGCACAGTATTATGCTAATAAGCGGTTTTCAGTACCGGTCAGCAGGAATGTACAGAAGCCTATAAGTAGGCTAGTCACCGCGGTCATCGATGGCCCGCATCTGTCCCTTGGGCCGGAAAAGCGCCAATACAAATCAATCGGCTTAGTAATCTGTTCTAAACATTTGCATAAAGGTGTTTACAAGTAAATATTGTAGTCAGGGTCGTATTTTTAATATCTGTTTTAGTTGGCGTCTTTTTACATGGATCGTTGTTCCCTCCATCTCAGCCCGAGGCTTGGAGATAAGACACTACATTTTTCGGATCGACGGATCCACATTATAGAAAAAATTTTGGAGATTTGTTCATGGCTGTTTTATAACTTCCCAATTATTATTATTTTTTTTATCCCTGGTTTACCTGGGCGGTGGCCGGCGTCTTGGATGGTTTACTCACTAAGGATATAACCGACATCTCTATATGGCCGGAATTTCTGTAATAAAACGTTTTTGTTTTGAGGAGAAAAATGTTTTCTGTTATTGGAGCGAAGCGATTTAGAACAGAAAGGTCCTGCTTCACACTAGCACCACTTCACGGGTTTAAAAAATAAGCCGTTTCCCCAATGGACTGGGATCGAAATTCTATACATTAATATTGATTTATTTGATTGGTGTTTTACGCAGTACTCAAGAATCTTTCACTTATACGAAGGCAGCGAGCATTATGGTGGGAGGAAACCGGGCAGATCCCGGAGGAAACCCACGACCATCAGCATGTAGCTGGCAGACTTTCCTCACGTACGGCCGCAGGGAAGCCAGCACGAGCTGGACCGCATTGGTGAGAGGCTCCTGGTTCACTACGCTGCGCTAGCGCGCTAACCAACTGAGCCACAGAGGTCCCCAGTATATTAATAGCTAGGTTTCTTATTTGGTGACAGTAAGCGGTCGATGATACCATTTGAGTAGTCTAAAGTTCTGACTATCTGAATAGTCTAAATTTCGTTGAATAACACTTGTCTTCCAGCAATCTGAAGTGTATATCTGTACATTACATGTGTGAAATTTTGGTCATTTACTTACCAACGTTGGGTGGTTTATGCAGGTGTCTCCGGTTTTACACAACCTTTTACTGACCCACATCTTATGAGTAAAAATTTTTCGAGCATAGCGTTAAGCAGTAAACAAATAAATAACTAAATAACGCAATATCTATCCCTGTTTCGCTTTATTTGCACTTGTTCGTGACTGCGATTTTATTCAACACAATGCTCGCCCCCAGGTGAAGTCTTTTCATATAATATACATACATGTACATACAATGCAAAAATGAAATTCGTTGGTAATTTTTAATCTGGAATTTGTCTTTACCCTTATATATGTGCAACCGTGTCAATCTGAAAAACAGGTTGATAATATGTGTTTGAACTGGGAGTCAGATGGTCTGAAACCAACATGAGAATCAATGCCCGTACACTATCAAATACCAGGAGAGCTCTTTATTCTTAGCTGACAGATAATGCCGAGTATTTCATTATGTTTTCAAGGATCAGTTTTGCTCACAAGTATACTCAAGAGGCACTGCACAAAATAGCCTAATTTGTTGAAATTCTTGCGACGATTAGGCAATGTCTCATCCAGGGAGGATGCTGTATCGTTGTATAGTATAATCATCCAAAGAGTTTGTTACTTTCTAGGGATAACGCGATGGCTCACTTGGTAGAGCGTCCGCTTCGGGGGCGTCGTATCCAGGGTCAACACCTTAAAACACCTTAAAAGAGGCAGTTGTAGCTTCCTTGCTTGGCGTTCAGCATTAAAAAAAATGGGGCAGTGGCTGGCTGACACGTATCAGTATAATGGCTCGGGTGAGGCTGCTTATTTGCCTTCAGTAAGCCGTCTCAGTGAAGCAGCACTAAATAAAAGAGCAGTGGAAACCCACCCTGCTGGACAAGTATCCCATTCCATGTTCATATATATAACACCTTACAGATTGAGGCATGGCCGAGGTGGTTAGCGTGCCAACGCAACACAGTGACCCTGGAGCCTCTCATAAATACACAAGTACGCATTAGGCTTGAACCATAGCAACAGGTAACTTTGTATACATGAAACCTTACAAAGCATATTTTTTTCTAATGCGTAAATGAATGTCTACACTTGTATTGATACAAGTAGATGTGATGTTATCATAACATCAGATTTAGCCAGCCATAACAGTTATGGCTGAATAAACTTTTTGTAAGCTGTAAACGTATCTTCTTTTCTTTGCATAATATCGCCGTTTAGCTGTCTCCATGTAGGCATCTGTGGCATGTATGTATGCTTATATGTTTGGGGTTTAACGTCGTATATTTTTCGGTCATATGACTACGAGGAGTGTGTTCATATACTGGGCCTTCTTGTGGCAGCGCGAGTGCCACCAAAGTGCTGCCGCTATGAAGTATCATGCCGAAGACACAAGACATGACACTCCACCCAATAACACTATACTGACACCGGGCCAACCAGCCCTGTTTTCTTGCTCTAACCTCTAGGTGTTGAGCGCAAAGTAGCTACTTGTAACGGTTCATCAATTAGGTCAAACATCATATATATAACAACTCGACGAAAACGAAAACGTAAATTTTATAAACCGCTAAAAGATAATAGATATTTGTCCATGCAAATCGAAAACGTATATTTTTGTTGCTTTATTTTGGCCATGTTAATTAAAACATTTGAGTTGAATGGATTTTTACCTGTGACATGGCTCCAAGCCGTATCATAAGTACGCAGTCATCAAAGTCACCACGTCACTGTGAAACTTCATAAAACCTAACGTTAAAAGTGGTCTGGTGCGTGACAGATAAGTCATTTTCCTTACTGAATATTAAATGTTGAGCCCACGGACGCCAGTATGTTGGACATTTGCCTGTGCACAAACTAAAGTACATGTAATTGCCATTTTTCATCGCCTTTTGACAATGCTATCATGTGCAGAAACTGTACTAAGTAAAAATAGTTTTTATAAATTTATATAGCCCATATACCCATTTACACACATAACAACCTGTTCATCCTACAGTTTAGCAAACCTTAACTTCTATCGGTATTTGATAATTATAAACATGTCAAGCAAAGTGTGTTTAAGTAATGGCTTTTCACCAATGTTTTCGAGCTGCGAACCCAGATTCCGCAAGTTCAGCTGCGACCTTACATCGGTGGATTTGCCAGGTACTTGGGATCAGAGACACTGTATACATGGCCTGTGTCTTCCAACATAAACACAACCTTCGACATATAACCAGATTTTATTGATATAGCAGTTTTATCGTTATTAAGATTACACTGTCACTATTAATAAAGATAAATGTAATTTATCTTAAAATATCCCAAGATATCCATCATATTTACAACGCTAACCATTACCACCACCATGTCCCTGCGCATGTATAAGTTAACACAAAAATGATTTTTATACACAATTTAACAGGTTTTGATTTAAGGCGATTTGCCCTGAAGGACTGAACACTGCTGTAACTGTATGATATAACTTATCGACATATTAAGTATATATATTCTAGAAAATCCTGTGCGTGAGATATAACAAAAGCTACTTTGATGGAGATCATCCCCTTTGAGGTCACTCTCCTGTTTCAAAGGTGCATTTTCAGGAGTAGGCTGGGGACCTCAGAAATTGGCTAATGGTAAGTTTTGTAGTTAAAACGTCGTTTCGACCATTGGGCTGCGTTGACATTGTTTTTCATTATTATTCTTTTTTTTCATATGCGTTCAAATTCTCTGAAATGATTTGAAATTCAGGTATATTTATCTTATTTCCTGCTCATAATCAGCTTACGTAAAGCCCATGACTGTGCAATGATACTCGACCATGTCAGACTAACCTTTTTGCCACCCATGGAGATGTGCATCCCCAAAGGCGATAAATATTACAAACTCCTCAAGCGGAAATGACTTGCAGATTACTTGATTAACGGCTTTTTCATCACAGTTTGTAGTATTCAACCATAATAATCAACCGTAACACTTTCCCCACGGTGAAACATAATTTCACATTGCTTAATAAACCCGTTATGACAAGTCGTCAAACTACTCTATACAGACCACATATTCTGCCATGGACTATAAAAAAGGAAAGATTTCTAAACGAAAGAGTAAATTATAAATACGGCTAAAAGATAATAGATATTCGTCCATGTAAATCGAAAACACACATTTTTGCTGCTCTACTTTGGCTAGGTTAATTAAATCATCAGAGTAGAACGGTGACATGGCTCCAAATCGTATAATAAGCACGCAGTACTCAAACTGACCACGTCATTCTGAATCGTTGTAAAACCTAATGGCAAAAGTGCTTTGATGCATGACATTTGACAGATATCTCATTTTCCTTACTAAATATTAAATTCACTAGAGTGCATGCTACAATAAAAATGTTACAGAATATTGAGAAGAATGTGCCAAACTAACCTGTCAAGATATGATACACGTACAGCGCAATGCAGTCCCTTTGCGATATGAACTAAATTCTAATTGCATGCGTTTGCGATTTGTAAATCGAGTGCTAACTGCATACCTTTGTCATCTAGAATTGACTGCTGGCCGCATACGTTTGCGATTTGTAAATTGAGTGCTCACTGCATACCTTTGTCATATAGAATTGACCGCTGGCCGCATACGTTTGCGATTTGTAAATCGTGTGCTCAATACATACCTCTGCAATTTTAAATCGATTGATGGCTACATGCGTTTGAGATTTGTAAATCGTGTGCTCATTGCATACATTAGCCACATAAAATGGGTTTTTCAATGAATACCTTTGGAATCTGAAATGTTTTAGTACATAAGACTGGAATCGATTTCTCACTGGACATTTTTAAAATTCAAAATCGATTCCTCACTGTATGCATTTGCATATTTGGAATCGAGTGCCAATTCCTCTCTCATTTGAAATCCAATGCTGACCTGAAACATGCAAACGTTTGCCCTTGAAACCGATTGCTTACTTTACATGTATATCTTTGCCATCTCAAATCGATTGATGGCTGACAAACCGTGGCATCTGTAATAGCTTGTTCGCTGCCTACCTTGGAATGAATCACGATATTAAAATGTTATACCCAGTGAATTGTTTGTGGGCTTTTAATTTTAAGAAACGAAATTTACTGTTCATTAGATGCATATAAGTAAGTTCAACGAGGCGTGCTTATATTTGTCGACTAGTGAAGCCATTTGGAATACAACCTGGAGCTAGGTCGTCACACACAGTTGACATAATTAGTTTTTACCCGAACGCTGCTGTTTTTAACCATCCCCAGTGACTTGAGGGCTGCTATGGTCTTGACTCCTCCAAAGGCGCGATTTTTGACAGGAATTAAAGCTTAGACGTGCGTTAGATAGAGAAGTCAACACTGCAAACATATGACCAGCTATACACATGAACATAAATATGACTTGTGAATGGTTGTGAATTTCACGTCCCACGTGTTTGTCGCAGTGCAAGTGGTAAGTACACGCATACAATATACTGTGAATCAAATTGATTTATTTATTTATTTGATTGGTGTTTTACGCCGTACTCAAGAATATTTCACTTATACGACGGCGGCCAGCATTATAGTGGGAGGAAACCGGGCAGAGCCCGGAGGAAACCCACGACCATCCGCAGGTTGCTGGAAGACTTCTCACGTACGGCCGGAGAGGAAGCCAGCATGAGCTGGACTTGAACTCACAGCGACCGCATTGGTGAGAGGCTCTTGGGTCATTACGCTGTGCTAGCGCGCTAACCGACTGAGCCACGGAGGCCCCCGTGAATCAAATAGTCTGTAGTAAGGGCCTCCGGTCGACGGATTTAGCCGATCTAATAAAACAGATAACACTTTATTATAAAAGTATTTTTATATTTGATTGGCTCAGCTGATGAGAGTAATTTGCGGGATAATCCAATTATTATAGCTAGATATATATTCGTTAAGTTATCGTAATTAAGCAGCTTGAATCCTAAAATGCCCTGATCATATGACAATGTGCATGGTTCGGCATTTGTGAGTAAGTCTTTTAGCACTAACTTTCATTTTACAGCAATTTTTCCCTCTTTTGGCGATGTATTGAAACTCACACAATGCGAAGATGTGTTGCTTCAAGCCTCAATGAGACGATGTGGACGAGTACTCGTTGAAGGCTTAGAAGTCGTGATGTTTCCTGGAAGAATATATTACGTTTCTCAAACGATTACGTTTCTCAAAAACAAAGTCCTTAATTTTAAATCTCATTATTTCCTGACTTATCCATTTTTTTTCTTTTTCGTTAAAAACTGGTCAATGTACACATCATCGTGTACTTTATCCTTCAAGCAAGTTGAGTATAACCCGTAATACTGATACATTATCTACTATCAAAATAATTAGCCCACCTAGTCACATTATACTTGCACTGGGTAAACAAGTCCTGTTTCCTTCCTCTAAACTCACGTGCTGGGTGCCAAACGAAGTAGGGACAACCAGTTTTAAAGTTTTTGGTATGACCTGTCACGGGTTTGATCATAGGCCTCCCGACTCGAGGCGGATGCTTTAATTATTGGACAAGACAAAACGGCCAAGAAAAGTATGTACGGCTTCAAAATTTCCATTATTTTAGAAAAGCCTAAATAGTTACCTTTCCCAGCCTTGTTTGTACACGTGTTGCCTCGGTAAATCGGTAATAAAGCTCCTCCAAAAAAAAAGCGCATTGTTTTATATAACGTATTTAAAACTTTACAGAATCGTTTTTACACTAGTACAGGCACAAGTCTGATATTTACTGAAACGCAACAATTTTAGCTATTTTTGGTGAATACAGAAAATTTGATCTAGTTAGTGAATATAAATTATTTTTACCTAAGATCTTCGATATAAGCTTTCTAACCTTGATTAGTAACGCGAGTAAATGCTCAATGACTGACGGCTATTATAGTCTGTTTCTTTTATAGAGTCGCCTATATTCAGCTGTCTGTAAAATCAGACAGCGATAACAAAGCCTACACTACTGTCTCTCCGAATGACTAGATCGCTGTAATTTCTCAATATGCATGTCTAAAACCATGCTCCCGTGAGATCATATACTATAAGAGATAAAATAAATTTCACTTATTAAGGTTATATTATACTAAAAAGTGTAAACAATTTCAAACATTACAGTAAAGTCAAAAGCGGTTCAGGTAATTGGTGTTACGTTCCCTCAAAACATGTTGAACTCCTCTCAATGTCCAGCATGCGGCTGGTTTTTGAATCATTATGACCTCACCAGAGGCAATTTGTTCTTGCCGTTGAAACAGAGTATATGGACTTAAACATTACGAATGAGAAGTGTTCTAATCGCAATTTCTCTGTAATAACATGAACGTCCAACGTGTGTCTAGATCTTTGATTGTTACCAGACACTGACTGAAGGCAATACTGGTACCGAGTATGACTGACTTTACAGACAGTTGAATATAAGCTACTCTCTGAAAGAAATAGACTATAGATCAATGACTCCTTGTCAAGGCAACTAGAACTATCTCCCTTTCCACTATTTTGAGTTTCGGTTTCCCCAGTGATATCTGGCAAAAACACACGGTATATAATAAACATCTCTATTCCATAAATTTAACCAGAACATGGGATAATGGGGGATGGGATAGAAATCGTATCCCATCTCTAGTCAACAAAAGGTACCTGATTGGCTTACAATAGTTAACTGATAAAAATCAGCTAATTAAAAGCTACACACGCGCCGGCCAACTTTGTTTTACTAGATGACTGTCGTCTACATGGTGTGCAAACGTTCAAGGCACGTTGGCTACAAACTTTGGAAATTCCTTTATCAGTTTCAACTTTAATTGTTATGTAAAATTATGTTGCCGTGAAAGTTTTTGAATGTTCCCGTCTGGTACATTTTCGCGCATTTCAGCCAGCTTTCTCACAAACACAGACATGCACGCTACGATGTATCTGTTCGTGTCGTCGTCGCTGATTTCCCTTGACTCATCGAAATCGTCCTTGGACAATCATGCTGGTAAACTGAAAACAGTTATCTACTCACTTTTAATTGTGTAGATGGTAATGTAAAAACTTGACCTAAATTTTGATCAGTAAAGGCAGGTTTGAAGCTGAACTTGTTTGTGTGGCGTATATTTCATTCTGCGCAGAAATGCTAGGCTTCGGTCGGAGGAGGAATGACTGAAGTCACATTCTTAAATTACTCCGCATTTTTTAAGTGTTTTTCGGTAAACAGATGCACAAGACAACATAATCTCGCTTTTCTGAGGCATGATTTTGTGCTTTTTTTCGAGTTACATTTTATTATGGGATAAAGAGAGTCTTCAGCTCGTGACCTTGTAATATTAAAGGACCTGGTACGGCAAGGGGGAGAATCGGCCCCAGAAAGGTACGACAAGAATGTGCAAATTTCAAAATCCCAGCACAGTTGTGTAAATTTCCAAATAGGAAGTATACAACTTGGTCGAAGCACCAATACAAGTTATATGACCATAAAAGAGATGGTTGCTTAGTAATAACCCGGCTAAATTGCACTCTCGATCGAAAACGCCAATATTTCGTTGAAATGAGACATTGTGTTTTCAACTTACAGTATGAAGATCAATGTTAACCAGAAATATATCTTTACTGAAACTCCCATGTGTGTATTTCTACGTGCTGTGAAAGTTTCGTTTTTGGTTAACGTTTGTCTTCAGATGTAAAACATAAACTTTATAAAGTGATCAAGTTTGTTATATTTTGACAAATTTAAAATTGGTACAGTCATAGTAAACTAACCAAGTCACTGTGGGGAACAGGTTGCCCCTCCAGGAAGTGTTCGAACCTATGTTGGTCTTTTTTTGTGTGGAAACATACTTTTGTGTGAATAAGGATATAGGCGAGATATAAGAAAAGATATAAGATATGAAATAAGTGATATCATGAATTAGAATGGATAATTGTTAAGATGGCTTTACGTAACGTGCGGCAACTATAACGAAGTCATACGTGAACCCTGACTGAGAGCATAAGTGGTCGTCTAGCTATTATTAATATTAACACGATAAATTTATTTAATTGATCGATGCATAACTGTGTTCTTAAGAGCTTTTCAGAAAGTTACATTCCCCCACTCCACAATGCCTAATTTAAAAAAAAGATATTTTAGTGTGACTGGAGTAGGCTGCTATTTTTCGTTTTTATGACATATACATCTCTTCAATCCGTGTTTGTAGCTTTATAAGTCTCGTGTTGGCCAAATAACAGGAACAGAAGAGTAAAACAGACCTGAAAAATGAAGTGGATTTACGAGTGTGTCTGCATTTGTCACTGACAGCTATATTCAGTTTCACTTCATGAGGTGCACAGTTTCTTGCACTGGGGCAGATTCCCAGCCTTACCAGAGCATGTCCTTTATTAAACTCAAGTCAAAAATTTAGTTTGTTTCTAGTCAGAGGCTCGAAACAATAGAAATCTTTTCACTCTTGTTTAATAAATTTGATACCACAGGGTCACGAGTTGGAGATGTCAAGATGTCAAGATAATGCAGACCTTTCACTGTAGTCAAAATGTAAGTATGACATAACAGAAAATAACTTTCACGCGAGCGTCCTCGACAGATTATAGGTCCTAAGACCCCATAACCAGAGCAATCTAAAAATTTCCTTGCCAAGGCCGGGTTTTGAACCCTAACATCGTTTATGCTTGGGACTGAAAAGATCTATGTGAGATAAAACAAAGGATAGTTTTTACAAACAAGGGTGGTAATATTTTTGCTTATTAGTGGTAACAGTTATTGCTTATTTTCTTGCTGCGTGTTTCATTAGTCGCATATTATATTGTCGCATACATGTTTGAATTGCACAATGTACGAGTTATGAAATGTACCAGTGTACTAGTTTTCACATGCTTATTGCCTGATGCCTGGCCTTTTCTAAAGCACAACCTGACCTGAGTTTGTTGCGCAATCAGGCGTAAGACTAGTCATATTTATCCTTCAGGCCGGTACACTAGTTATGACACACAGCACAGATACCGTTATTCAACTACTTGATTTATCCAGGGATTTATAATGTCCAGGGTTATTCATGACAGTAATGCCAAGATGTTTCTTGATAAAAGGCGGATTTACGTATCCATCTATATAAATACACATTTTACATGTTAAGTGTACGAATTGAATAATAAAAGATATACATGTTATTGAAGTGAGGTGGAAATAAACATTAACCATGGCATGTCTATATTCACAGCACTAAGTCCTTCTCGGTGAGTTAATCTTCTTTAGGGTATTTACATTTCGAATTTGATTTACATCTGTAAATGAGAAGACAGATAAAGAGATAGTTAATCAGGATGTGGAATAAAACCACTCCTTCAGGTTTCTTGTATTATGAGGTTAGTTCTTGAAGTGGTAATATACTACAGTAAATGACCGTAACACTTCGATCAAAACAGTGCCTTCTAGAGGCAAATGTAAAGGACATAAAATATTCTGTTTACATGGTGCTGAAACGTGAGATCCTGCCTTTAAGATAAACCTTCAAATACACAGAACTCACAGTATCAACCAAAACGTGCGGATCAGTCATGGGCGAAATTTTAGGTTATTTACCGCCATAGCGCTAAAACCTATTTATGTCTTTTCTTTATCACATGACATTGTTGGTGAGAGGCTTACGCCTCGCTGCTGTGGTATCCGGCATCAACTCTCCGATTAAGTGTCTACAGATTTTACATTTATCTTTGCCAGGGATGGATACAAGGTTTTGTTATGTCCGTCAGCAGTAGTATTCTAAAAAATTAAAGGGACAAAAATTTAAAAGAAAATTTTTTTTTATAATTTTATAATTTGCACACTTAAAATGGCTACGAATGCATTTCCAAGCGTACACAAAATCGGAGTGTTCTCCAGGATGAGCACTAACTTATTGGTTGGTTAGTGCTACTGCTTATGACGTGGAAGAAGATAACCTCGATAGGTCAACTTATAGGTAAAGAATAAAGTTGAGGTCACTTTAAAGTATAAAGACGCGATTTGTCGAACGGTACAAAACAGAAATAGCGGGGGCGGTATTTTCATTCAACTCAGTGGACAGATTATCTCGTAATTTTGGTTGAAAATCACTTGTCTTTCACCAATATGGTGTGCATATTTGTTGGTAACACGTGGGTAAATTCGGGAAAACTACTTTGCCGGGAAATCAATCATTATGATAGATGTGAAATTGTAATATTGCCTTTTTAATTTTGGCGAAGACGGAATGACCGCGTGAAGCACACACACCCGTGCAACGATTCGCCAAGTCGAGGTACGATTTCGTACATACAAGATTCTCAGGGGACGTCGGATAAGAGCTAATCCAAATGTAATCAATATGTCTTTCTGAGGTTTCTGATTCTGTAATCAGTATGTTTTTTTCTGAGGGTCCGGCCTATGGCGTATACATATCTCGCCTTGTAGCATTTGTCAGATCTTGCGTTAATTGTGATGACTTTAATCTGCCTCACAAGTTGCTAGTTCAAAAACTAGTTTGTCAAGGATACTCCATCAAACGCCTTCATTCTAAGTTTCTAAAATTTTAAAATGAGCATAACACTCTCGTTGGCAGGTATGGACAGAGCGTTCAGAATCTCTGGCGATCTGCATTGTGATCAACCACATAGACGGCGCTGTTATCCCTATGAACATATCTATCACGTAAATGGTATTTAACAACATAGATGGCGCTGGTTGCCCAGTGTAACCGTCTACCTTGTATGTCATGTGTAATATCATAGATGGCGCCTCTTGTAGCATGAGATCCTTACATATTAACGGGAAAGACGTAATCGTCCGTTACTTTTAAATCACAATCTGATCGGCTAGGGTCTGTAACGCTCGTCATTTTCAAACTGTATCTAATACCGCTTAACCTGGGGATAGGGGCCATAAAGGCAGCCATGCCCATTACAGCAGCATGATGCCTTTATGAACAGTTGCAATTAAAGCGCGACTGAGATACTTGTTTAATTGTTATTTGACATGGAACTCATTCATGGACTACGAATTTGAACTTTGATATGGAATTCATGCCTGGAATAATCATTGTCTGCCCGGCATCATTGAAAACTGATGACCACTTCTCTCTTGTGTGTTACCGACTTTATTTCTTATTTGTATAATTTCTTACATACCTTTGTCTTTGGGGGATAGTGTTAAACGTTGTTTTGGAAAAGGATCTTGCGATTATCGACTTGGAACGCCCTTTAGGGACTAGGAATGGTATAGGAATGTCGGACTTGACGCTTATATTTCCAGCATTTAACTGAACCGTTCAACGGTTACACCGACATGTCAGATGTGAGTCATGAAAAAATTCATAATCTTTTTCCACTAAGTTTCTATAGGTATGATTAAAAGTTTGACTGATTACCTGTATTCGATGAGATGTACTGGGGCCATAACAGGCGCACATATTATAACTGATACATGAAATGAAATTCCGGAACGAAAATTTTGGTTTTAAAGAAAAAATGGAAACGCCAAAATAAATTCAATTTTGAGACATATTTTATTTTTTAATGTCCCATCCATTTTGGGCATATAGTCCATCGATGGTCGCAAATTTTAGGAAATGACATCGCTGAATTTACCTCGTAAGAGGGATCAGTTAGCGCCACCATTCGAACTCTTCACCCCACAGAGTTGTTTTGGTAGCTATCACAGCTGACATAACCTTTGTACCAAACTTCTCACAGAACGCTCTCACCAATGCGGTTGCTGTGAGTTCAAGTCCAGCTCATGCTGCCAGCAGCCTGCGGATGGCCGTGGGTTTCCCACGGGCTCTATTCGGTTTCATTCCGCCATAATGCTGGCCGTTGTCGTATGAGTGAAATAATCTTTATATTTTTGCTTCCAGGTAATTGTAACACTTACTAAAAATATTTTCCTTTCCATGGCTCCCTTTCAGCCAAAAAATTTCCAAAATTTCCAGCCACTAACTTAAATTACGACCTGGTATTTGAAAGTTTCCAGACGCATATGACGAATTTTAGGGTTTCAAAACTTCACACTGTAGATAAGAACAAGTAATGGTTTAGCCCCACCACTATTTCATACATGCAAGGACAATTTATATACTGAAATAAAACAAATTTAAATTCAAAGAAGATTTTTTTGCTGCGAAAAGTAAAAAACCCGAATCTTTTGCAACGCCGTATATAAGAATATGCAGAACACAGAGGAATCTAGTGATCAGCCATAGGTTTCTGGAAGACCTTCCCACCTCCGATCAAAGAGGAAGTTGGCATGATCTGGACTTGAACTCTCAGCGATCGCATTGGTGAGAAGCTCTTCGGTTATTGTGCTGTGCTAGCGTGCTTACCACTGGGCCACGGAGTCTCCCAAAGATCAACGTAAGCTCACTGACAAATGTATTTTGAACACGTTTTAAGAAATTTGATGTAGGAGGTTACAACGAGATCCCTTTGTCACTGTCCTAAAAATCATAACGTAGGACCACATTCCAATCTGCCTCAAACCAGTGTGCACAAAGATATATAATTCAAGATGCTGATAATAAAAAATTGCGTGTACGGCTTCGTTTAATGAAGCTAATAACCACAGCATTGCCGCTATCATTGCCTATCGGCATGTCTTTGTCGTATCACCATTGAAACATGTCAAAACGAAGGCGACATGAAGCAGCCAAACTTTTTTATCTCAACTGATCCCTATAATTAGGGTATTAATAGCCACACTGACCTTTACCCTGTGTCAAAAGAGTAACATTGTAACCAGACTAACTGTGTGTCTCTTACTACAGGCCTTAAATCGCCAAGGTGCCATTTGACAGCAGTTCATGTCAACGGCTATGCTAAAGTCAGCAGGCCTGTGTTTAAATTGAACTCTCCTTCTTTGCAATTAGCAGCTAGAATATTGTTATTTTGGTAGAAGGTTATTTTGGTAGAAATCATTATTCAGATGGAAAAGATTAGGGAACCAGTCTGTCGAATACTTTTCAAATTCTATATATATATATATATATATATATATATATATATATATATATATATATATATATATATATATATATATATAAATGAATCTATGCATCGAAGCAGACAATGATATACCAGCCGTCAACCATTAAGGACGTTCCAGGTCAATAATTGCAATTCAACCAGTTCCCCAAAACAACGTATAACACAAACCACCAAAGAACTAGTGAAGCATATACAGTACGAAAATAGGACGGAATGATGCAAAGAGAAGCAGTCAACAGTTTTCAGTGATGTTGGAAAGACGCAAGGTATGTTCTAGGCGACTGAGTAAAATCAGTATTCAAATCGTGTACCATGGTACATGTAGAAAATCATCTGAGCGCCAGAGCGCCAGATTCAGCACGCTCTGTCCATATTTATATTGAAACTGATGTATAGATAAACCGTGGCATCCTTAGATAAAGTTGATACACTCCCCAGCCTTTCAGAAGTCTTGCGAATATATGTTCTTATCACAATTCAAAGAAAACTCTCAACGTCTGACTGGTCAATCCGCCTTGAAAAAGATACCACATTCGCCGAACAGACGAGAAATATAGCCTTAGGTCAGAGCCTCTGGCTCCAAGTCGGGGAACCTAAGATCAGACCAAGGACTTTGAAAATGGTATTTGCTACTCCCACGATTGGCGCGCAACACTGAGAGGGGTTAGAGCAAGGAAACAGGACTCGTTTGCCTGGTGTCATCATAACGTGACTGGGCGGGCTGCCATGTCCGATGTCTTCGGCATGATGCTTCAGTGGTGGCAGAATTTTGGCGGCCTGGTCTCGCCCTGCCACACGACGACACAGTATTTGTACATATGCCTAATGATTCCTCTTCGTCATATGACTGAAAAATTGATAAGTACTACGTTTAACCCCAAGCACACATACATACATATGACCGCAATGTTCTTTGGCAGCGTACTATAGTCTCTTTCAACTTTTAACTTTATTCAGCTGTCTGTAAAATCAGGCATACTGGCTACCAAAATTGCTTGTCGTTAATGACACGTGACATGCTCTACACCTGGATATCTTGGACGTCCATATTATAGCAAAGAAACTGCAACAGTTACGGTACTTTTTCTAATTCATAATGTTAAACTCCATAAGCTTGGATTCCACACCAAGAACTGATTGGCTTAACTGGGTAACGTCATAATTAATTAAAAAAAAAACAAATGGCATGCTGAACAATGGAGGTGAAAAGTGATTTCTTTTACAGTAGCTACACCAACAAGTGGTTAGAACAAACTCCACTCAGTAACAGCTGCACAACTGTAAATAGACTATCTTGTTCTATCATCAAACTCTAAAAGCATAGTGACGTGAGATTATATTTTACGAAAGATAAATAAAATTCATTTATTATGATAATATTATACTAAAACGTGTAAACACTTACAAGTATAAGTTTAGGGTTCAAGATAACAATTTAGGTAATTGGTGTCGCTCTCCGTCAAAACATACTGAACGTCTAGCATGCCACTTGCCTTCCGTTAGTGACACGTAACACCACTGGATTTTGTAATAATTATGATGTCACCCGAGGCAATGAGTTCTAGGTGTCGAAACCAAGTGTATGGAATTTAACATTGTGAATTAGACAAAGTATTCTGACTGCATTCTCTTTGTAATAATATGGAACACCATACAGTGAGTAGGGCTTGAAATGTGTAACAAATGCAGTTTTGGTAACGAGTATAACTGATTTTACAGAGCTAAATGATGTAAGCGACAAGTTAAGAGAAACAGATTATGTCAAGAACTTTTCCTGTCTTCATAAAAGCCACAAGTGGGCTCAGGAAAACCTTGATCTTCTCGACGACACATCATGTGGTATTCCCAGGCAACAAGATGGCACACTTTGTAATAAACGTGCCATGCAAGGTCTCTGCACAAGAATAAATGCAATGGGACTACCAAAAAAGGGTCAGCAAAAATTTAATGACCTAATGAAATAATCACGCGATTCCTGCGAACATCTTGACAAGACCTTCTACAAATACAACCTGGCTTTTTGTCGGAGAGAATTAATTAAAGCTTTATTTATTTCTTTTCATGGGATTCTACAAATGTATGCAGTCTAGAGGCTACAGTAGAGAATCATGTAAACGGAAGGGAAAATATTTAAACAAATAACACTTCTCACTTGAGGGGCAAAATGCTATATGGGACATTTCGCTGCCTATAGCGGTAAGTTAAAAAGAACGATAACGTATCGGAAACCTTCTATGGCCCACAAAGTGTGAAATATTTCCGGTTTCCAGAGGTTTTCCAAATCTGCATTAAAGGCAGAAAAATTTAAGCAAAGGGACTCGTACAAGATTTATCGGCTGTAAATACAACAGCAGAACATACATTGATCAACGTAGCGAAATGGCCCGATGGCTTATTCCCATAAACTGTCATTGTCAAAATAGGTGTATTCAATCTGAAAAGCATGGTTGAAAAGTGCAACAGAATAATGACTATACGGTAAGCTATGTAAAACGCAAAGAAAACAATAACATGAAGCATGTGTTACAGAAAGTAAGGAGGGAGAAAAACGAACCGAAATTTTGCTTGACACGCTAGCTGTATAATATATATTCTTCCACGCTCTCTAAGTGTGATCAGCAGCTCGTTGTATATGTGTTCACTCTAAACGTTATATTGTGTCACAATGTTAGCCAAACATTGCCAAGCAGTGCATCACAACAGTAGCCAAACATTACTAACTAGTACATCACAAAATTTGCCAAACATTGCTAACTAGTACATCACAACATTAGTCAAACATTGCTGATTAGTACATCACAATATTAGCCAAAAATTGTTAACTAGTACATCAACTTAGCCAAACATAGCTAACTAGTACATCACAACATTTGCCAAACATTGCTAACTAGTACATCAAACATTAGCCAAACATTGCTAACTAGTACATCACAACATTAGTCAAACATTGCTAACTAGTACATCACAACATTAGCCAAACATTGCTAACTAATACATCATAACATTAGCCAAACACTGCTAAGTAGTGCATCACAACATTGGTGAAACATTGCTGACTAGTACAACACAACATCAGCCAAACATTGCTAACTAGTACATCACAACATCAGCCAAACATTGCTAACTAGTACATCACAACATTAGCCAAACATTACTAACTAGTACATTACAACATTAGCCAAACATTACTAACTAGTACATTACAACATTAGCCAAACATTGCTAACTACTACATCACATCATTAGCCAAACATTGCTAACTAGCACATCACAACAGATCCGTATTTATGGACAAAGAACGAACACTAAGTTTGTAAAAGGTTTTCGCGGAATCCTAGTGTTTATAATATTCGCTACACAAAGAGTCTCGTCGAGTAAGCTACTCGGTCACGCTGACCCCTTGTGCTTCACATTTGACTAATCCGATTATTCCAAACATAGAAGGCTGTTCTCTCCTTTGACGAGATTCGCCCATTTGGAGTCAAGTATAAATGTAGTACTCTTTAAATATTAAAGAAGCCATGCTTATAAGAAATGAATTCAGACAATTGTCGGTTGCGCTGACGGTAGACGAGCTCACGGATGTGCGCCCTTAGGGATCAACGATTGCCGTAGTTGACCAACAGACCTTCAGACGGCAGGAGGTATTTCAAGTATCCAGGGAAGTTGAGGAGATTCTCTCCAAAGACCTAACCACCTCCATTTCAAAAACATAAGTTATCCTTATAATACTTGTATTATTTATTTATTTATTTATTTATTTGCGCAGAGAGCAAACATCCTGAAATAGAATGTCAATAGGAAATGCTCGATTCTTGACAAGCGATATGCAGGAAAAGAAGCATATTTGCAAGCAGAGTATATAATAGTGAACCATAAGAAAGAAGATGTTGGTATTTACTAAAAGGAACATACCCCATGTCCTCATGCTGCTAACAACTGTGTTTCACACTACGTCTTGCACTCGACCAAATTGTTTCTTTCTATATCGATCATTTGTTTTAAAAAAAATATAGAGTAAGGCGTTAAAAAACTTTATACTTGAAGGGTGTGTATTGTTGAGGACCCAAGGGAGTCCTGTGCTGACTGTCGAAATATTACGGAGCCATATTAGGCAGTAATCAGTCGTCGACGCTCGTGTGGACGTGTGCACAGTCACTTGTAAGTAAAGTCATCGGTGATATACTCACAGTTGGAGAATAACCCAATCTCGTAATAGAGCTGACTGCGATCGTATGAGTGAAAAATAATTCAATAAGTAACAGTTAGATATGCGTTTTTACTGTGGGATCTGTAAAAGCGAGTAAGTAGCAAACTTATAGATATATATTTTTGAACCATAGACCATAGGATCCTAATATAGAAGTAAAATTTTAGTCCAATTTCTGCATTTAAAGATACTTTAACAAGATGCCATTTTGTTTTGTTTCCTTTGGGAGCTTGGAGGGGTGGGGGGGGGGCTCTAAAAAAATCTGAATGTTCCACTTTCGGCCATTGGCAACTACTTTTACATTTTAATATAAAAAATAGATTGTCTGCCAAATATTCAAAGTAGCCTATACCTAGTTGACAAGGGCCACAGAAAAATGTAGGGCGAGCTGGGTTAAGCGAAAGTAGCCAGGCGACATTTCATAATTGCCTCAGGTAGACTAACTCATATCCGGTCAAGGGAGGACAGGCCAATTTCCACAATATCATTGATGTCAAGCCTCACTTAATGTGCCAATAAATGAGAAATTGAGCGAGCTCTGGTCGAGTATCAAGACGTTTGAAAAGCTAGAACATACGAGGTGTGGGTTCAAGCCCGGCAGTGGACAAGGAGTTTGTAGATTCCTCCTGCCTCACTTTTCGTGCATGAGGCCTTGGTATCAATAAGCGGTCGTGTTCAAAGTCACTCTGAAGAAAGTTCATGAGCAGTTTGCCAATGGCCGGAGAATTACCCAGAGCATTGTTTTAAACATAGCTTTCCGGGGTTTGTACGCGAAACCTAATTTTCCAATTGTCCAAAAGGACATGGCGAGTAAAACCCTAACTGAGGTAAATGGCAAGAAGCCGGATTTCATTGGATTTACGTGACATGATTTGCCAACTATCACACTGTCGTAGCTGTTCTGGTTTTACTCTCTATTCTGTAGTCTTTTACAGTGGGAGTAAAACAGTTTCTTACGTTTGGCAGATACGATCTAGTTTTAACGACCACTGCACTAGTAACTGCCTGGAACGCAAATAATTTCCAACATATAATTTACCACGCTCTATGTAAGTGGAAGATCAACGCCCAGTTGCTACGGATGACATTGTGCAGTAAAAGCGTGAAGTCAGATTCCTGTCAAAAGCTCGAAAGCTTAAGTCACGAGATCAAGCGAGCGGAATCAACGTAAACATTTATGGTATAGAGATTCTTGGTATCTTCAGTTCGTCCGCATTTTAATACGTTAAGCAAACCGTGACTGATAAATTATCTGGGATGGTGTTCATACCTGTATAGTTTTCATGGCCTTTTTAGGTTTTGGTGCATGTTTCCCCAGGTGGTTAGTGATATTTTTCCATCTTTTCTGTCGGCGATGATGTCTCCGAGATGGCCGTCGGCTGTGGCTCTCCACGATGATTTTTCCGCGTGGGAGTATATGGTGGGAGGCTGGTCGTATTACGAACGGTCCTCAGTGCTCTGTGTCAAAGACAAGATACCCTGACGAAGTGGAGGTTGGGTGAGTTGGGCTGACTTTTGCCATTTATTTTGTAGCTCATACTCACACACATAACCCGCGGTTCTACGGTTTAATTGTGTCTTCAATATGCCTGGTCTCTGCACAAAATGGTTCTCTCGGCGTTAATCCAATTTAATCCTACCAGCTTTTTTTCAGGCCTACAATTTTCGATGCATAGGCTGTTTTACTTCCTTTTTTTTGGCTTGTATAATCAATGCACGTGAAACTTCCCCTAACGTTTTCATCTCCATAGACATTTTCCTTTGGAGTCTACTTAGTTCGGTTTGCGTAAAGGTAAAAAGCTGAGTTCGACATTGCTATGAACAGTTACGTCAGTATCCTGTAAGAGTGAAAGTCAAATGTCGAATGCACTCACTCGAAGTTTCTCAACTTTTATGATGGCAATAGGAAGGAGTGTCCAGAATCTCTCATGCTCTGCTTATCAGTTTTGTCGAATTTCACTTACTCCGGAGCTAAAGGCACCGGATGTGCATCGTGTAAAATAAAGACTTCACGTGCACTGGATATATGAACAGTTGTAATCAAAGTGCAACTGAGACACTTATTTTAGATTAAGGATAACTTATAAACTAGCATTGTACACGATTTGGATAAGGCCGATGAGTTAGGTTCACTTTAATTCGTAATACACTTTTTTCTATGTTTTCTGTTCAGGTCGTTAATTGTACAACATACCGTTAGATGCATACATCGCGTTTACCAGATCACTGTTCAACATTTCGGACACTCACATGCTCTATTTGACTAATGCATACCGCTGAATCATTTAACTAAATTGTTTTCAAAAGAAGTTCCACGACATGTTCCCGGCTCTCAAATGTTGTATTTGACTAAGGCATGCCGCTGAATGTCTTCACTAAATTGTTTTCTAAGGAAGCTCCACGAAGTGTTCCTGGCACTTAAGTATTGTATTGAACAAAAGGCATACTGTCGAATGTTTAAATTAATTATTTTCCAAGGAAAGGTCATGAATTGTTCTCGGATATATTCTTTTAAGATGTGGTCTAGACCTACGTATCTCTGTACCTAAAGATGCGCATTATAATTTACTAGATGTGATGCTTAGTGTATACTGTCAAGATCTGTAAATATAAACAAGTTTAACTGGATTGTCTCACGTATTAAGAAATTCTACAAACGTCGGGGCGAGTTGACTTGCAGTGTTTTGGATATCCAGCAATAATTAAAAAGAGTTTCGGTGCGGATGCTTTAGTGTGAGATGTATTTAAGCTAGGGTAGCAGCATACATTCGGATTTCGATGAAAATCCACATCATTGACATGTCGTCTGTAACTTCTGTAATATAACCAGTCAAATACACCTGAGCTTCGTTCATCAATACCTTCAAAAACGTGAAATACGAGTCCCACCCTTCACCTATATTAAACAAGGACAGCTCAGATGAGCTCTTTCCTGGCGAAGATAATACTGGGTGAAACGATAAGGATCAGCTTGGGAAGGATTCCAGTACAGGGTTTACTATTGCCTAGACCATAAGTAATGGTGTAGGCCTACTGGAAGAGGGCGAAGGGGGTAGGGTTGGGTGGGGGTGGGAGTAAGAAATCCACTTTCCAACTGAATTGTTTCTGGGTTTGTGTATGAAACTATGAAAGAACGCGATGTTGACAGCATGACACAGTTATCGTGCTTGTCTTAGGTAGAGATTCAGATCACTGGGTTACGGAAACAGATGCTTTATTTGTTCAGTCAAGGGCGCTGGAAAGGACCTGGTATGGTAAAGCGGAGAATAGGCCCCAGAGAGGGCTAAGAAAGTGCAAATTTCAAAATCCCAGCACAACTGTGTAAATTTCCAAATCGAGAGTATACGCCTTGGTCGAAGCAACCATTATATGATAATAAAAGAGATCGTTGCTTCGTAATAACCCGGCCAGATCGCACTCTCGATCAAAATCGCCAATTTTATTTCACACGAGACATTGTGTTTTTAATTTTACAGTATGAAGATCAATGTTAACAAGAAGTATATCTTTAGTGAAACTTTCATGTGTGTATTTCTAAGTGCTGTGAAATTTTCGTTTTGTTTGAGGTTTCCCTTCATATGTAAAACATAAACTTTATAAAGTGACCAATTTTGTTATATTTTGGCAAGCTTAAAATCCCTGTTTCTGCCATGGTGTATAAGACATGTTCCATAGTGCACTAACCAAGTCACCATGGAAGAACAGGTTGTACCTCAAGGAAAGGTTCGAATCTTTGTTGTTCTTTTTTGTTTGGAAACATACTTTTGTGTGAATAAAGATAAAGAACGTCTTGCATTAAATAAGTGGTATCATGAATTAGAATGGATATTTGTTAAGATGGCATTACGTAACGTGTGGCAACAATAAGGAAATCATACGTGAACCCTGGTTGAGAGCACAAGTGGTCATCTAGCTATCATTAACATTAACACGATATGCGTAGCGGAAGTATAAGGTTGAAAGTTGCATTTGTTATATATTTATTTAATTGACTGGTGACCAACCGCGTGCTCAAGAATTTTTCAGAAAGTTACATTTTGGTAGGGTGATTTTCCCCACTCCACAGTGTCTAATTTAAAGAAAGAGATATTTCAGCTGGACTGAAGTAGGCTACCATTTGTCGATTTAATGACGTGGGCATCTTTTCAATGCAGGTATGGAGCTAAGTCTCATGTTTGCCAAAAAAAAACAGGAACAGAAGAGTAAAACAGACTTCAAAAAAGAAGTAGCCTTACGAGTGTGTATTCAGTTGTCACTGACAGCTACAGTCAGTTTCGCTTCATGAGGTGCGCAGTTTCTTGCACTGGGGCGGATTCTCCACCTAACCATACCAGGCCCTTTACCCCTTTGTCAGCTCTATAGGTGACCATCCATCCAACATGTCGCTCTGTCAGTTGTTTTTGTATGTTGTGGGTAATATGTTGCACATCCAACGTAACGTTTTGACAGACAGTGGCCACGTTGAAATATGTCAATTTAAGGTTGCTTTCCATTGATTTTCGAACTCATCAGGTATGAACTTAACATAAGGCGAAATCACACTTTAGAGTGAGATTTGAGAGTTATCAGTCCATTCTAAAATAGAACTAATTCTATACTTCCTTCGAACCTACGTTCATAATATCAGCTCTGAGATACATACTATCCATTTTAAATTGTTTCTGTCAGACTTCTTTCAAAACTACAGGAAAAGTCACTTGATCACCTGCAATGTGATTTTGTCCTTGTCAAACCACTGGGAGCCGCCGTGTTGGACTACTTTGTGTAAATGATATTCCTTTCGTTGCATGTGCAAATCTAAATTAGTGTGGTCTAGAGGAGTCATCGAGAGAATGCGATTGGTGCCATTTTGCATTACAGGATCTATGTCCCCCTTTATATCAAGACTGTGTCTACTTATGCCTGAATGATCTTAACGTTGTAATAATCATGGCGCTGACTCACCATTCCTAAAACACTTGGAGGCACATTTTGAAAATGTTGTGAAATGAATGAAGAATGTTCTGGAATTGCATACCCAGATCCAGAGTAAGGTTTTCCTGGGCACACAGTTGACTCACCACTAGCTCACTTGTAGCAGGATATCAGATATTCATTACTATTTTCATATGATTCACCCGATAATGGAGTGTACGAATACTGCTATAATCGGTGGATATGTCGTCCTGTCAACAAGGGGCGTTCTTTAAGCGTTCCACAGCCATTCCACGAGCAAAATATAACGGCTAGCTTCTAGGTAGTATGTGAAAAATTCACCGTCGATGGCTACGCCTAACAAATTCCCCCTATCCAATCAGGAAGTACGATAAAGATACCTCTGTCAGGAGAGCCTTTACCGACAGGCAGCGCTGGAATAGTGCAGGTTACAACACACAGAGTGATCAAATAAAACAGAGAAAATCGCTTATGTGTAAAATCACCGCCCAGATAGAATTCGTGTACACGTGAATGTCTCAAGGTAATTGAATGGGAATAAAACTCAAAGAATACACCTCTGTAATTATTATATTTTTACCAGATTACGTTGACACGGTTACATTAAGCCGGAATATTACATGTGTTTTGAGGGCTATGTTTCCTTTTTTTTAACACTGTTCTGAAAGGTGGGGTTATAAACAATAACAATGAAGCATTATACAGAGATACATTGTTCAGTATAATGCCGAAATACACGTGGATAAACTAAAATTACCACGACAACGTCGCAAGTAAAACATACCAGCGTGGGATGCACTCAGAAACAAATAGCAACAAAACTACACATATGGAAAAAACGGCACGCTTTTGGGGACCTGTCTGTCTTCGCAAGACAAATGCACAACAAAAATATTCCTGTTGTTCAAATGTATGAAGATACATTTGGTTGACGCTGTTCAAATTTTCTTTGACATCGGTACACAGAAACACGAATGATATTTTCATAATAATTGGCGTTCTGGTACGTTTGGCAAACTAACATACCTACTGCAAAGGTAAATTCCGGGTTTTTTTCATGCGGGGGTGCCTAAATCGAGTGTGGGTGCAGGTAACTCGCTGTCGATCGGTCAGTTTCAACCGAACTGGAACTTTTTGCGTGTTCGTTAGAACACTGACCAGAAAACGTTTATTAAAAAAATAACTTTATGACCGTGTGTCTAACATTTTAGACGTATCGAGTTACAAAATAAATATCTACACCTGGGTGCCTTTGAACGTGTGTTCTGTCATTATTGATGTTTAGTTCAAACAAAAATTGTTGACAAATATAATACCTATCGGATATCACGTTTGGACGGTTCATATACGTTAGGTCTATTCGCTATCCCGTTGTGTACTGGCTTTGTTAAACAAACATGTTGACCAGAAGCTGGTGGTTTCAGAAATACTTTCACTTAAACATCAGATTGACCAGAACTGATGACGTCAGCACGGCAGAATAGAAAACCCATGAAATGCGACGTTTTCAGACGTCGTCCGTAGTTTGCGAGATTCGTTCGAGGGGTATTAAATAACTTTGATAAACGTGGGCACAGTTCATACGTCATTCAAAGCAAAAACGAATGTGTCAAATTTCGGATGCTGCCATTTCCAATCGGTTTGGAATGGTTCCCTATTTTTATTGTTTGTGACAAGTTTTTAAAAAAAAATTAAACAAAAAAAGACGTAACTCTGAAATGATGATTGGTGAAGGTACAGAAATGTGTAAAATATTTGGATATTGTTGTTTTTCATTTTTGTGCGTTGCAGCATATTTTTCGTAAGTACTCGTGAATTGTCGGAAATTACGCCAGCAGGTAGGTGTGAACCTCATGCCTGTTCGGAAGCACCGATTCTCCCTCCACTGTTCTCTCGATAATATATCTTTTCATTCCCAAATCAAAACAGCTCTCAGTGCCCTATATCATTAATCGTCGGGATAACTGTCTTGATGAAGTTATGTCTATACAGTTTTACAGCAGTTTTACAGCTTTCACGCAGTCTTACACCTCATAAACTAAAGGAAAATTACAAGATACATTGCGCTTCATAACCCCCTGAACTGCTGATAAGCCAGCAAGATAAACAGGAAGTCATATACTGAAATAAGTGTTTCGTTTATAAACACATATCTGTTACAGCTTAGGGACGTGCCTTGTTATTTACACACCTGGACGCGTTTCTTAGTTGGTTGATTTGTTTGGAAGATTCATCACTTCTGAATAGACAAAACTTCTGAATAAATTGTCGAATATCCCGGAACTGGTGGCGGTGCAAGGAAAAGTTCATTGTGCGGTTCAAAGAGAACCTTGAACTTAACACCATGACAAAATTAAAAACATGGTTTAACAGGGTTTACAGATAAGTCGATAGCAGTTTAGGTAACTGGCGTCGCATTGTTTTTAAATAACTATGATCTCACCTGGGCAATGGGTTGTTGTCGTCGAGACTGATCTTATGGACTTTAACATTAGGAATTAGAACAAGTGTTCTATCTTCATTTTCCTAGACTTTATAGACTTTCAATATATCTATGTGTTGAGCTTGTGCTGTTACGTGTCACTGACTAAGGGCGATTTTTTGAGGCGAGTATGACTGATTTTACAGAGAGTTGAATATAGGCGATACGCTAAAAGAAACAGACTAGAGTTGTATAGGATCTTTCCATTGGTTAGTCATTGATTATTTATCTGACAATTCCGTCTTTCTTTCTCAAAGCATATTCATAAACACTTAGAGAAAAATTTCTAACACAACTGACTTGGGCTCGGATATCACCGGTTATGTGTCATGTTTTACCAACCATCACACTGTCGTCGTTCCTCGTTTTGCGCTAACGCTGTAGTTTCCTGTTATACATGGATACAGTCAAAAACTTAATCTGTAATTTTACGGAAAATCTGTTGTCCGACTCATGTTAGAATACTCTGCTATAGTAGCAGGTAATTCAAGCATAAAGATTCTATTAGGACTAAGAGGATATCAAGTTGAATACTAGTATGACAAAATTATGTTACGATGACAGAATACATTCTAACATCACTCAGACAGCAGACCATCTGTTAAAATTAAACAGTTAATTGTTTAAGTGTACCTGTACATTGATTCAACATTCATTTAGACCAATAACACGTCCGAAATATTGGACTCTTAACTGATATTTTGGGAACCGCGTGATCGTAGGAGGCAGGCATGTCATCATTATTTCGACGAGAAGATTAGGGCTAATTTCCCAGATTGAACAGCACGTGGTGACCTTGATGTATTCCATAAGGATGAGTTCTAATAATCTAAAGGTTAAAGATCAATTATTACTGAGGGAAATCTGCGATAGGGCGCTCGCTCTTCTGAGCAAGCGTTCCACGACACCCTTTCTGCGCTAGATTTCTCCGCGATGTGATCATTGAGAGAGGAGTAAAGCGTAAGGCGGAAGTACTTAACCGATATTCATAGACATTAATGTGTCAGAAATCACGTGACCGTCACGAGAAAGGTGTCGATGAACTAAAATCCAACACAGCAAGACGTCATAGAAGAAGTTCTCAAGAGTATAGAAAAGGTGGCAAAAGCGTGATATGTGTCGTGATTGGCGAATCTTATAGCCATGCACACGTCAATATGCTCATGTCTGAGTTGTCGTGAAAGATTCAATGAAATTTACCGAGTCTCGGGTAACATGGCGCCAAGGGGCATCCGTAGCCGAGGGGTTAGCTTGCCAGCACAGCACAATAACTTATATTCAGGCGTCTGTAACATCATATTTGCTACTAAACTTGTCTTTACGGCTACACTTTGCCAAGAAAATGCAGTTGGAATACTTTTTCTAATTAATAATGATAAACTCCATCAGCTTGGGTTCGACACCAAGAACTCAGTGCCTCGGATGACGTCATAATTATTAAAAAACCAGGGGTGTTACGTGTCACCAACGATGGCCTTTATGTTGAATTGTTGGAATATGGTTGTTATATTTAACAGAATACTCTGCTACAATAACGGATAACATTCTAGCATCACTGAGATAACAGAAGTTCTCTTAAAATTAACAGATTATTTTTTTCAGTGTATATGTCAACATTATCTGGCTGTAGACATCAGATTATTTACTGAATAATATATATATATATATTAGGACAAAACATTCTTTCCTGTCGATATTGGGAAGACATTTCCCCAAAAACGGAAAAACTTATAAAAACAATTTTTCTCAGTCACAAAAATGGCTGCTCCGAGTGCTTCATACAACATGGCAGCTCGGAGTGAATTGTACGTCAATGCTATATTCTTAATGTTGAAATCCATTTTTTTGTTTGCTTTCAAACTCCTACTTGATTTTTTAAACATTTTTCTACGGTACCTGTCGCTGATCTCTTCGTTTTACCTCTATATACAGTAGCAGACTTTATGTTCACTTTAATGTTCACCTTCAGTGGAAAAGGACTTCAAACCGTCGGCCGAAAAGACAGGCCGCCGAACTGATGACGTTGATCTCTCTCACATCATGCTATGACGATTTACGTGTAACAACACGCCGTCTGTCTATCATACTTTAACATTCGCTTCTACATGAGTGAGTGAGTGAGTGCTTGGGGTTTAACGTCGTACTCAACAATTTTTCAGTCACATGACGACGAATGAATCCTTAGGGTGCATGTACGTGTAATGTGCCTCCTTGTAGCAGGACGGATTTCCACTGCTCTTTTATCTAGTGCTGCTTCACTGAGACGACTTACCGAAGGCAAGTAAGTGGCCCCGCCCGAGCCATTATACTGATACGGGTCAACCAGTCGTTGCACTATCCCCTTCATGCTGAACGCCAAGCGAGGAAGTTACAACTTCCTCTTTTAAAGTCTTAGGTGTGACTCGATCAAGGATTGATCCTGGATCTACCGGTCCCGAAGTAGACGCTCTACCAACTGTGCTATCCGGGCCGGTCCGCTTCTACATGAATGAAGTCGTGAAACCACTTTTTATTCGATGTATGAGATGGGCAAATCCACGCAGTTCTGACAAACGGTCTAATATACGAATCAAATCGGGTATTTTCAGGTATGGAGAGGACCCGAACTGCTTTCGTCACAGAACATGCATCACATCTGTCTCCAGCTAACCGCAAATAAAGCGTTAAGCCCGTAATGAGTATGTCACCATCCATAAATCTCTTTTTTAGAAAATGCGTGGATGAAGTCAGCGCGACTTTGGAGACTAGCGGATATAAATTGATCATACTGTAGAACCGTCTTTACAGGAGAATTCAGAAGTGAAGAGTACATGCAGAACAGGTAATGGATATTGCAATTCCTGGCGGAAGCAGTACACTTAAAGTCGGGGACAGGCAGATAACAGTTCTATTATTAAATGTATGATGACTTTGTTTTTTCATTTATTTTTATATTTGATTTGTCCCTTATGATGGGGGATAAAGTCACGATTATCCGCAATCAGCTGTCTGATTGTTACCACGTACGACTAGTATAGTAGTCAGCGTGAGCTGGACTTGAAATTGGAGCGATCGTAGCAGGTTATAGCACGTTAACCACGGAGCCAAGGATGTCTGGTTTGGCGAGACTCAATGACTTTCTTGCAGTGTATAATGAAAGCTTGGCGTCTGCCTCTTTTTTCCTTCTGTTTACCTAATAGGAGTAACACTGTGAAGGACCGCGTTGTTGTTGTTCTTGTTACTGGGTATAATTCTTCTCATTTTTGAGCTTGGGGGTGGGAGCAGTTTTTATTTATTTTGGAAATCAGTTTTAATTAATCGCTTGTTCAGAGTGTTTGATTACACATTCATTTTTTACCTGACAGGTGAGATAACCACTCCACGATGATTCAATGTAGATGGTTACCATCCGCCCTTCTCCTGCTCACGATTTTCATTGGTGTATTCGGCACAAGAGGGCGACCCGGGCATATACGACAGGGTTCACGGACCCGATTCACAGGTAAGTCACATAAAGCGATGACGTTATACACACGTATTGCAGTATATGAACCACACAGCGTTTCATTGCACAGCTTGCTGTGCACTGACGTTCATAATCTTGCTGGAAAATAACCACGTTGAGGCCATTGATTTGGCGTGAAATTTATGTAAGGCGACATCACGCTTTAGACTGAAGGACATTTTAGACCAGTTACGTCCAATATATTGCCATTAACATCACTGCATATTTTTACCTAATTCGACTTAAACCATCGAGCTATGGAGCATGTAATTTTCTACTGTTTAAGCATTTGCATGAACAGTTATAATAAAACCCTTACTGGGTTGAATTGACAAGAGCCGTATTATTTCTAAAAGAGGTAAAACCTTAGTCCTTCTTTATATACACTATGCATATAGTACTGTCTGGGCCTGTAGGATCGATACGAGGGACTGTGATCGCACTGAAGCCTTTTTCTTTACTAGCTCAAGCCAAGTGTCAAGCACTCAAAGATCTACTTTCTCAAGTTTTGACCACTCACTATTGTCACGTGTGTATACGAGACTCCAGTTACTTTTATTTGAACAAAACTTCAAATTGGTTCTTAAAATTGTGTAGAGTATCAACTTAATATCCAGACACATCAGGAGGCCAAGTAATGAAGCCTTTGGATTCCTTTGACAACAGTTTATATTCGTAAAATATGCAGCACAGGCAATGTTAAAGGCTGTCCGTCTGAATAAATGGTTCTCGAAACAAACGAACCCAGAGGGATTCATGGCCTACGCAAATGGACGACCACCCATAGAGCAATGGAATCAGTCGTCAGCGAGCGTGGTCTCTGTTAAGAGGACAGCCCTTGAAACATTAATAGCTATCTGACAATTTCCACCAGTTGGCTCGTTTCAATATTGCAAACCTTACCAGTCTGGTTGGTCGGTGTTCAGTACATTCGTTCGTATTGGTGCTCCAGTTTGTTCTAATCTCTACACGGTAATACGCCTTTATGAATCTCGATGAATATTTATAGGCCAATCCCTGAAAACAATTGGTTCACGGAAATTTATATAGCGTGTTCAATCCAAAAATTTGTTATTAAAGCGTTTCCCTGTCTGTCACTCTGGTTCAACAGCATTCCACTCATAAGCGTTGTACAGGTACATTTTCAAAACAATATCTCCAAAATGACTGTCTCTAGTATTATTATCGAATGCGTTCCGTTGAGCTACTATAAGTTTATTTTATTTATTTATTTATTTATTTGATGGGTGTTTTACGCCGTGCTCAAGAATATTCCACTTATACGACGGAGGCCAGCATTATGGTGGGAGGAAACCGGGCACAGCCCGGGGAAATCCACTGGAGCTGGACTTTAACTCACAGAGACCGCATTGATGAGAAGCTCCTGGGTCATTACGCTGCGCTAGCGCGCTATCCAGCTGAGCCACGGAGGCCCCTATAGCTGCTTTCCTGGAATGGAGGTCAAGTATCATGCCACTGAGAGACAAACCTCTTTCAAATGTCGTCAGAAACGGTTATAATACATGGAAACAAGCAAACAACATGTCATTTACCACATACACTTAATACTGATCGAGGGACCGAGGATCCACTCCGTGCTTTTGCCCGCGGGGTTTCTGTCTTTTATTCGTCTCCAAGCGATAGTCAACAAACACGGTAGACCGTCACCCTAAGCCGCTAGTTCTGTGGAAAAGAAGCAAGAAGCAACGAATCCAAGAACGGCATGCGGCTACGGTAAACTTGGTGGACAAGTTTACATGGGTAGACAAAGTGGCGTTCTTTGGTAGAAAATGGCAGAGGAAATCGAATCGATTACAGCGGCCATTCACGAACCGACCATTTGCATCATAGTATATCTTTTGTTTTGCTTCGTAAATTTTCGGATAACTAATAATTCATCTGTAATTATAGTGATTAAGATGTAGGCATCGTATTGTGGTCGGAATTGTGCATGAAATACAGCACAAAACTGTCACATTAACTCTGCTTTCGTTATCCATCCAAATGGTTTGGCGATGCATTAAAGAAAAGCGTCCAAATTTCCATCGTTTAAATCAAAATGGCTGCAATATTGGCGAGGTGTTTTTTATTGACTACAGTAGGCCTGTTACTCATCGATAAACGACACCCCCAAGAACGAGCCAGATAAATCGCACCTAATAAATACTGGAGGAGGGGGGTGTCATATTACTGATGAATGTTTTGTCAAAAGAGTGAAAAAAAAACCTTTGAAGCATGGCAATAAAAGCTAGAATAGTTCCTTTCTTATTAAAAAAATGAAAAAGTGAACTCTGATTTCTATGTAAGCTCATTATCAAGGATAACGGTATGCTACCGTGATCATATCCCCGGTGTTTTGCTGCGTCTTTCACTATAAAGAAAATAAAGTAAATAAAATTTAGACCATGGAAATGGCCCAATGAAGGCATTGGTTTTGATCTGGCTCCGCTACAACAGATTAGAAGGAGGCCTTTGTGTTGAGTCAGACCAGACCTTTGTGTTTAGTATAGGGCCAGACCTCTGTATTAAAGCTGACCAGACCTCTGTATTGAGTCGGCCCGGACCTCTGTGTTGAGTTGGACCAGGCCTTTGTGTTAAGTCGGCCCAGACCTGTATGTTGAGTCGAACCAGACCGGTATGTTAAGTCGGACTAGATCTGTATGTTAAGTCGAGCCAGGCCTGTATGTTAAGTCGGCCCAGACATGTATGTTGAGTCAGACGAGACCTGTTTGTTGAGTTGGGCCGGACCTGTATGTTGAGTCGAACCAGACCGGTATGTTAAGTCGGACTAGATCTGTATGTTAAGTCGGACTAGATCTGTATGTTAAGTCGAACCAGGCCTGTATGATGAGTCAGACCAGACCTCTTTAATGAGTCTGATCAGACATCTTTGTTGATTCTGACCAAACCCAAGACTTGAAAAATTAGTCATCTTGTCAATTCCTTTGTTAGCGTTCACAGCGCACGGAGACAGACCAACTACAGTATTGTTTCAAAGAGGGCCGCAATATTGCTGAAAAAGACGTCATATATAAACCGCGAAAAAAGCAATCATCTTTACCAACATGTAATACATTTGACATTGATTCTGTTCACTTTCAAAGGTAGGAAGGTAAATAATTACAACGCTTTGCGTGAAAATATTTGTGCCTATGGACAATATTGTATAATATGCCTATGCATTATGAAAAAACGAGAGGCCATCACTTCAATAAAGCTTGTTTGCATTATGATGAATGTTGCCTAATCAAGATGTAATTCATGAAAGCGCTGACATCTGAAACCTTATACATTTGAAAATTCCACTGCCTGGTGATGTTGATCACCATGGTTTTGGATCAAATCCCGATTGCATGGAATTGTTATATGAGGTAAATCGCTGGGTGAATAGGAGCGTTTGGATCTCTGCTCTATGCTAAAAAAAATTTCTACCAACGTGCATGTTCCTGATATGTAGTCGGCAACGTGAATCGTCCATTGGTGAGTAAACGCTGTTCTTTTTGCGCGACGTTGACGCGTTAATGGAAATAAAGATTAGTTTCATTTACCCGACGCAAGAGGAGAATAGAACTGTTATTGATTCTGGGTGCATCGTTACACAGTGTTGATGATGCATCAACATCAGTGGATGAGTGTCAGTACACTTCTAAATCACCAGGTGGTGAAATTTCCGAAAACAATATGTTTTCAGATATTAACAACTTGAGATACATTGTGGAATGCATACCGATGAAGCAGATCCGATACACCACAATAACACGACACACCAAAAAGACACACATGACATATTTTTACAAATTTTGCCGTGTCCAGTTACACGCTGATATTCTCTTATTCAGACGGTGGCGAGGGGGCTAGCACGCCAGCACGGCGCATTGACCCAGGAGCCTCCCACCAATGCGGTTGTTTTGAGTTCAAGCCCAGATCATGTTGACTTCCTCTCCTGTCTGCGGGAAGGTCTTGCAGCAAACTTCAGATGGTCGTGGATTTCCCCCAGGCTCTGCCCGGTTTCCTCCCACCATAATGCTGGTGATCGCCGTGGTACAGGTGAAATATTGTAGAGTACGGCGTAAATCTTAATAAATCTTATCCAGACCTCAAAGTTCTCACGAGATGACATGTCTGTCATCAATGGTTAAGTGAGAAAATATACAGGTAGTACATGCTGTGTTATGGGATATCAGGAATTGCCAGTGCTGAGCCAGAGCACCACTGTAATTTTTGTGGTTTAGCGTCATGTGGGGGTTCAATAATCCGTGATGTTGTACATACTGACAACCCAGATGAACAACCGTCTCGAACCGACAAATAACGGTGTTCCGGTATGCTGCATTGAGTAATTGTATAATGTTCCATGCCAAGCAGAAAGCGATGTTGCCTTACCTTTGTCACGGTTTTCATTCATTGAAAATGTAACATGTGTTAGCCTTAGAACTCATTGCTAAATTTTGCAGGCACTAATAAATGTTTGTTGCTATGACGTAATGTTGAATGGGGAATATTTCCAGCCTAAAATGATTATGGTTTAACTTCATATAGGCAATGTTCATATAGGCAATGTCCATATAGGCAATATTTCAGCGTAAGCTTTTGATGTTGTCACTGTTTCTGTATAGTTGTCTTTTGACTCAAAAACCAATTAACACGCACTATAGCATATAACAGCAGAGAATGGTCTGTATTGACACAGCTTGAAACTGCGAGAAATGTGGAGAGATCTCGACCATTAGGTTCGTAAGCTTTCGTCGTAAAATACACACCGTGTTTCAGTCCTACACGGGACCTCGCTGGCACAGGGGGTTAAAGCATAATTCTAGCAAAACCATCGCTACAACCTATGGTATGATTATCCAGTGTGTCCGCTTCGTGAAATAAATCAGCTCAGAACTAGTGATTTTTTTTCTGTGTATAGAAGTACATTTGGTTGAAACACAGCAGTGATATTAAACTTAATTTTCTTTTGTCAAGATACGCTGTAATTCTGATGGCTGGTGCGAGAGGTGGGCAAGTCTAGGCTATGCCTTGCCTAAGCTGAATTTTACGTAGGCAGATTTATTCAATCGTGACCAAGGCTGCAGGATTAACCCCGGAAACCCTATCTCCCCTATCAGGCAATCAGCGTCCATTCTGTATCTCTTTGTTATTGTAGCATTGATTTTTATTTTATTTTATTTTTTTAGAACGAGATTTCATAATAGACTGCGAATGCCCATGGTCATGTTCAAGAAATATAGGAAAGTGTCTCCGAAGTGGTGCCTGTCAAACGTGCAAGCCCCCACATTACGGGAAACGACAGGTAAGCCCCCTGTGTTTTCTGCTTAATAGCACTTGACATGCAGTCTACAATTTTTTCAGCTTTGCCATTCGTTAAGATGTGTGTTTTGTCATTTCTCAATACATCTTGGCTAATCTAACTGATTGATATTTGCCGTTTTTCTTTTCTTTTGTTAAGGTTTTGTTAAGGGCACTAAACTACGCTGTCCAGCGGTGAATTGTAATATAAACGGACGATTGCAAACCGCTCAAATACGACAACTGCTGGACAAGCCCAGGGTTATATTCTCGGTACATTCCAAACTGTGTGTTTTCTCAGATGTGATTTTGTGGCGTGCTTGAGTTGATCAAACTGAGGGGATATGACCAAACTGACACCCTGGCACCCATTAAAGAACAGATTGGATCTATTGGCGCCAACTCGAGATGACATTCACAGGGGATTTGAGCCATCTGCTGCTTATTTCGCGGTGCCATTTACATTGTAAGGGCGTCTGAATTATTGATGAATCTCAATAAAACTTGTCCCATACACAGGATCTAACCGTCGTATATGAACAAGGAATGCCAAGGATTTAACAAAGATCCGTAATTCGGTCTACATTTCACGGAAGATATTAAACGCCTTTATTCGTTTAGATCCCGTCTCGTCTCTACATGATCTTGTCTGCAAACTAACTGTCATCTTATCTGCAAAAATGACCAAGGTATCTAGTTCATTCAAAAATAAGAGGATACACTGTAACATCCTTTTCAATACATACCTCTTAAAATATGTACTAGAAGATTGGAGATATATTTTTCTCATTTTCTATGGATCATACTTTTGCTGTTCCTCAACCCTTTTGTTATATTATAAATGAGGGCAGATTGTTTTTTGCAGTTTTTCCACCTTTTTGTCTCTTAAACGTTGTATGTAATGACGGGTCTGTTGGGCATGAAACACTGTCTTCCTGACAACGTAATGTGTGAACAAATGTTTATGATAATGCTTAAAGCTCTGCCTATCGGTATTATCAACCCCCACCCCCCACAGTATACCAGACTGTATTGTTCCCAGATCCCACACGGAACATCAAGACATTTTCACCGGATAAGTCGCAAATAAACTGAAAGAAGTTTTAAATTTACATTTTGATTTTACGTTTTGATTGGAAAATTCCATTTTATGGACCACATGAAATGCACAAATGTTTTTAGCACATAACTTTATTAAATAAAGTTGCTCTTACTTAAGTGACGTCATTTGATAGAGTACAACACTGGCTGCGAATAACCTTTAAAACTTAACGTCAGAAGTTTCATGAAATTATAGCTTGGTGAGTTGACGGTGGTAGTTTTACAGCAGTAACAACAACAACAGAAATTCGTCATAACTGACTCAGCAGACATATTCACGCTATACATCGTATTTTTAAAGTTTAATGAAGGGATTAGTGTTCACATTTATCATTTACTACTAATTCTTGAGTACGGCGTAAAACACCAATCAAATAAATAAACATTTACTGCTAATTAGTTACACGTGTACATATTGTTAAATTGAGTTTGAAAAATTATTTAATAGGTAAAGATTAATCGGAGTAATATGGCGCTTAAAATCACTACATAATGAGGCCGGATGTATGCATTTTTTCCGCATACACTCGGTAGTTTCCGCCTAATGACGTCATACAAACCTAACCGACTGTATAGGCATACATGTAGACTATTCAGAATGTAATAATAACCGGCATTTGTCTTCGCATACATGTATGAATTTAGAATACCTCGGGAGAATAGAATGACATTTATTGTGAAGCAGAAAGAGGCAAAAAAATAGTAAATAAATATCGTAGTAGTACATTCTGATACAAACACGGAAAATGTACAGTGTAAGCCCTATTGGCAGTGCGGTTGGAAATGCCTTAAATGTTTTCAGGGTCAAATTCAACGCCTGAAAACTCGGAGTCTGAAGTCTAGTACAAGATGCCAGTGTCATAAATCGGAACTTCAACGTCGTCCATTATGGGTTCAGATTGATTCAGCAATATATTGCCTTCTGTGTAGTTATAATCAATGTCGAAAATGACACCGTTTTAATAGGAATTCCGAGGTTATTTAGGCCAGCTAAGTTTGGGGTGGCCATCTATGACGACACGTGCTGAGCCGCAACGGGTAGCTGGCCGGAGATCAACTAGTGCAGTAAACCTATTGTTTTGGTCCATTTATAGTCATTGATACTTTTCTCAGAAGCCCCACGGCTAATGTACTGTTTAAAAAAAATGTAATGTTTATAATTAGAACCACTAGCTAAATCTGGACACTAATCCTTTATTGTGTCTGCGTACATATGTTAATTTTGAACTAACATCGGTTCTGTCGCCATTGCATGTGTCTCTTCGTCACCATAGCAACATTTTAGCCCTTTTCAGCAAAAGATGGCGGACATTTTTCTCCCCATGTAAGAGGTAATAAGATAATAGGGAGCGAAGGCTGGCATACATAGCATATTTCTGAAGTTATGCATGCAACAGGATGACCACAAAGTAGAAAACAATTTCATGTTCAAGAGCATTAGTCGGGTTCTGTAATGTGGATGTTCATAGACTAAAAGTTTGAAGAATGTAGATAAGTAATAAAACAAATTCCTTTCATACTGATTTACATGTGTTTTTTTCAGGTTTCCATGGTTCTGTTCTACACCAGTTATAAACGGCAACATGCACGCGGTCCGCGCGGTCCATGCGGTCGCTGTGAGTTCAAGTCCAGCTCATGCTGGCTTCCTCTCCAGCTGTAAGTGGGAAGGTCATCAGCAACCTGCGGATGGTCGTGGGTTTTCCCCGGGCTCTGCCCGGTTTCCACCCACCCACTGTAAACCCACCATAATGCTGACCGCCGTCGTATAAGTGAAATATTCTTGAGTACGGCGTAAAACACCAATCAAATAAATAAATAAATAAATAAATCCTTCATGATATACTAGACGCTGATCATTCTTCATGGTTTACAGTACAACGAGTCTTTCTTAATGGTTTACAGTACACCGAGTCATTCTTAATGGTTTACAGTACACCGAGTCATTCTTAATGGTTTACAGTACACCCAGTCATTCTTAACGGTTTACAATAAACCGAGGGTTTCTTCTTGGTTTACAGTTCATCGAGTCTTTCTTCATGGTTTACAGTGCACCGAGTCATTCTTCATGTTTTACAGTGCACCGAGTCATTCTTCATGGTTTACAGTACACCGAGTCTTTCTTAATGGTTTACAGTACAACGAGCCATTCTTCATGGTTTACAGTACACCGAGTCATTCTTCATGGTTTACAGTACACCGAGTCATTCTTCATGTTTTACAGTACACCGAGTCATTCTTCGTGGTCTACAGTACACCGAGTCATTCTTCATGGTCTACAGTACACGGGATCATTCTTCATGATATACTAGACGCGTATCAGTCTTCATGGTCTACAGTACACGGGGCCATTCTTCACGGTTTACAGTACACGGGGTTATTCTTCACGTTTACAATACACCGAGTCATTCTTCATGGTTTACAGTACACCAAGTCATTCTTCATGATATATTAGACGCTGATCATTCTTCATGGTCTAACCCTGACACACGCTTCATGGTCTAACCCTGACACACACTGTCATATCGCTCACCTCAGATTAGAACAGATGAGTGCGAATAAGTAACAGAATATCAAAATTACGTACGTTTTGATCTAACTCACCTGGTAAATGAGGTCACGTTATTTCATCTGCGGCTAAAACTTGAGCAGGTCTGTCAGGTGACTGTCGAAGAGCGGTGGTTTAATTCGTCCACACCGGTTTTCTCCCCCTCTCCCCCTCTCCCCCTTAAACCTGTCAACCGTCGTATCAGTGGAAAAATTCTAACGTTAAACACAAATGGCGCTAGTAAGATCGCAAATTCTTATTACTTAAGCATTTACATAAACAGTTAAAGTCAAACTCTAATAAAGATAAATTCACAATAGACCGAATTTTACCGGCTACATGTGACCATTGCCCAGCATGACAATGACATCAATAAAAAAAAGTCATATAACACGATGACGATAAATTAATACATAGAAGAATAGAACTACCGGCTTATAGCCTTTTTGTGAGAAATGATAATCTAATAGTATTAGACCAATCCATTGATTGTAAGAAGAATCTCACCGGCGTAAATAATCTTACAACAGTAGCATTGCAAACTGAATCCAAAACCGGGTTAAATATAAGACTGTATCAATTTAAATGCACATGGAAACTATGCTGCACGAATATACAGATATAATAGAAATCCTGGTATGAAAACAGCCACAGGGACCTCCGTGGCTCAGTTGGATAGCGCGCTAGCGCAGCGTAATGACCCAGGAGCCTCTCACCAATGTGGCTCGTAAGTGGGAAGGTCTCCAACAACCTACTGATGGTCATGGGTTTCCCCAGCCTCTGCCCGGTTCCCTCCCACCACAATGCTGGCTGCCGTCGTATAAGTGAAACATTCTTGAGTACGGCGTAAAACACAAATCAAATAAATAAATAAATAATACAGCTACATGTAGATAGCGATAGCTTATTGTGATATTTAACATGCTCACATACCTGTAGTTACATTGGGACCAAGACAAGACAATATTCTACATTAACCCTATCTTCACAACACGTATTATTATACATGAAAGAATAACCTCAAAGGAATCCAACAAACAGGAACATACCTGGGGCCGGTTTCATGAAGCATACTTAGTGTTAAATTGCCCTAAGCTAAGTGCACTTTATATTTCTACAACGTATGTCGTTATGGTAACTAAGGGCAAACTTAGCCAAGTAAGCATGAAACCGGCCCATGGCGTGTAGATAGTGTATTCTATCCCTTTCAATAGAATACACATTAAAAGAGGCGTAGGGTTCTAAGTCTCGGCTATGATCATTCCCACTAAACAAATCCATCAAATATTAGGTCAAATTAGTTTCGAAGTATATTGAAAAAACTACCTAACTACTCTATACACCTACATTCTTCACGGCCAGGAAAAGCAGCCAGCACCCAAAAGTTATGCCGCAAGCTTGTTAGTACTGTTTAATACAGAACTGAACAAAGCATTACAAAAGCATACAACGCCAAAGAACCCCAATTCATGTGATTCAAGCTCAAACAAAAAAAAGTGCGCGCCACAATCAAGGCTCTAGAAGTCAAGGCACACAGGTGTAATAACCAGATGTATCACTGTCCTTCATCAGTATTAATAAAGAATATTCTTCAGTTATTTCCATGAACATTCCGACGGGTTCATCGACCGTGAGCCAAATCTTAAGCTGATAGCCTACACAGCCCTGAGAATATGGCGTGTACATCATACCTCACTTTGTAACCGATTTATCAGAGCCTGTGTCATTCGTGTGGAAAGTACGCAATTATGGTGGCTCATAGCGGCCATTTTGATCTCGATCTTAGCGACCACGCGGAAGGCAAGTTTTCGTGCCCCATGAAGCTGAAGACTCAAATATTGCGGAACGGATGTCCTACACGACCTTCGTTCTCGCACGGAATATGAGAAACCGTGACCTCTGCGACCTTCGTATCCCTACCAATCATATGTAACAGAAGAAGGGAGCGGAGGGCGTGGTTCCGTGGGAGAACGAAGGTCACGAATTTTGATTCAACCGGGACCTCCTTGACCCCACCGAGGGCGCGGAAAGACCAGATCCACGCCATCTGCGCCTTCCGAGATATCCGTGTCTTCCGCGGTTAAAACGGTGCCTTCCGTGATATCGCGCACTTCGCGTTCAAAAATAGAAGCTATCAGCCATTATGCGAGTGGTCGTGGGTTTCCCACGGGCTTTGCCCGGTATCCTCTTACCACAATGCTGGCCACCGTCGTATAAGTGAAATATTCTTTATCTCCTGAGTCATTGCGCCGCGCTGGCATGTTAGCCTTCTCGGCCACGGAGGCCCCGAAACGCGTTTATAGTAAACTTGTTATATTAATAGTAATGTGATGGATATTATATTAACAGTAATGTGATGGATATTATCTTAATAGTAATGTGGTGTATTTTTTCAATGAGCACAAATAGTCCAGTGAACATGTCACACGACTACCATCCTCCGGCAATTCAGTCACTGACGAAATTTCAGATATGCACACTAAATTGATGGAAGCCAAGTTGTCTTCAACGAACATTACATACCAAGCAAACGGAAGGAAGGAGCGTGGTTCAGCGCTAAATGTCACCAAGGCACCTCATGCAGCGAGAGCTAGGGAACTAACAAATTCCATGTCCAGGGCCGGATTTGAACCCATACCTCATGGGTCCTGACGACTGGAAGGCAAGAACCTTTCACTACGGTCACCCACCACTACTCCAAAACGTGACAAATGTGATTGCCTGATCAAAATTTTATTTATTTCATTTATTTGATTTATTTATTTGATTGGTGTTTTACGCTGTACTCAAGAATATTTCACTTATACGACGGCAGTCAGCATTATGGTGGGAGGAAACCGTGCAGAGCCCGGAGGAACCCACGACCATCCGCCGGTTGCTGGCAGACCTTGACACATACGGATCAAATTTTTAGGAATGACTGGTCAATTAATGTATCCTTATTTCGCTTCCTACAAGTAGATTCTTCCACGCTGTAGGAATCAGACATCATGACCACCAACAAGGCCATGAAAACGAGGGGAACTTCGCGAAATTCCTTTCAGACTGAGGGCAACACACGTGTAACTCATTTGCATAGAGTTAACTCTGAATGTCCTATCTGATGCCTCTCCGGCCTTATGTGGGAAGGTCTGCCGCAACCTGTGGATGGCCGTGGGTTTCCCCCGGGCTCTGCCCGGTTTCCTCCGACCATAATGCTGTAAATGAAATATTCTGGAGTACGGCATATATAGCAATCAGATAAGTAAATCAAATAAATCCTACCTGATGTACTATCCACTTGACATTTACCTATATTCGAGTTAAGCTAGACAATTATTTCATTTTTCCCACTTTCATGGTTACTAATATGAATGTTTTAAACGAATGTGGAAACAGTTGATGTCATGCGAAATTCTGTTTATAGGCTTCAAGTGATGAAGTCTGACGTGAACAGTAATGAGGGTCTAGACGATGACCACGTCTGACCAGAACTGACGCCACCTGTGTTCGTGCTCATACTGTTTTCACTTTCTGGATTCCTCTCACCAATAATTTCCCAGACGGGAGCGGTCGTTTCCTTATTTTGAATGGTTAGCTAGACAATAAAATATAAGTCTCACCCAGTCAAGTGTAGAACATCAAGTTTATATTCATCTATGGCCTTGACCACAGATATACAAGTGAAACCACTCTGGAGTCGATTGGTAACCCATGATCAAATAAATGAATAAAGTCTGCATCCAAACAAATGCTGGTAAAATGCCAGTATACACCTAATCAGCTTGATAAGGAGGGATATGTGAACAAGTGAACCTTGCAAAATGCGTGACTTCGCCTGCGAAACTGTAATATTGTGGTTCCTTTCCAATATACATTTATAAACAAAATAAGCTACCCGTAATTAACTACTTGCGCTAATTGGGGAAATCCAATATTTCGGAAATGTAGCAATAAATGTATAATGGGAACACAAAACAAGGTTTATATTTATTCAAAGCGAGCTGAAAGCAATAAAAACTATCATGCCTTAATAAATATGAGGTTTTTTATTTCCAAATGTTCTCTTCGTAACAAGACTTTGGACTATTCACCACATTAACAAACAGCAGTGTACAGGTGTCAAAGGTCCAATGTTCCAATCAATAATTCTCCGTAACCACTTAGTTACGCAGTTGAGACAAGATTTGAGCACGTGTAGGAACAGCAGACCTTATTTGCAACATTTCCTGAGCTGTGCAAATTCAAACGTAACGTAACTACGAACCACATTTGCACACTGAACACAGGAGAGCACAACCAGCCATGCATATGAGCAGCTGTTAGGTGGTTGCCATCTTTGGAGAACAAATGTCCAAAAATAAAATGCACAACCATGCATGCTTCTTTTACAAATGTATACAACCGAATAATCATTGAAGGCAATAATGTTTGGAAACTTATCATGTATACATCATTAACAAAAATAGAAAAAAACATTTTTTCTTTCAATCTGCCTTCTGTAAATGCAAAAGCAACTTCAGTGATACATCTCATTGCACAACTGCTTTGTTTATATATTTAGTGCATAAATTGGCATCCCGAGACTTCTGAAAAGTTCACACAATTGAATGACAAGCGTAAATGTAAATTCATTTTCGAATGCCAGGGCCTTCGTTATATAAAATACTGCGGAGTAGAGAAACCAATATCAAAATACATGCCCTGAATTAATGGTGTCAAATGAGTCCGTTTTCCAGAACGTATTGATGGGGTAAACAGGCAGCTAATTTTAAAACACCGTATTTGCTCTAAACAAATATCGCTTGAAAAACATTTTCTATGCAAATGAAGATCATATAGTATGAATTATCATATACCTTGCAAGCAAAACATCGAAACATTTTCCTCAGCTGAACAGAATTCCCAGAATCAGGAAAAATTAGTAACAATATTAGACGAAAAAAATTTCGTTAAATACAGTACTCGAAAAACCACTAAGAAAAACTTCAATGATTTACATTAAAATAAACTTTGACATGGTTTGGAATAATTGATTAATAAATACATTATAAATATATTTATACCTGTAGTGATCAACTATTTAATACAGAATGCCTCCCGACACTTTTAGTATAGCCTACCTGAGCTGGGTAAACCCAACCTCAAAACTATGCCACCCTAACATTGGCAAAGCAAGCATTGCTTAAAAGGCAAAGAAAACACTAAACGAAGTATACATCTGACGAAAAATCAGCAACACTGTCTTGGATTTTTTTTTCTTTTTAGATTATTTCCAACCAAGTGAAATGGTATAAAAACATCCGATTCTTAGAGTCGTCTGTATCAAACCAAGAGGTATCAGTGACGTCACATCCATGTTTTTTTTTTTGTTGTTGTTTTTTGATTTTGCTTGAAACAATTAGTTTTAATGTCCACTCGGCGAATCCGTGCACACTTTTGGCACGTGTATGCTTTTTGAATGATGACATCTAGCCATCTATGGGTGTGAAGTGGCAAGAAACCGGATATGACGTCATTGTGTTCCAATGTGGACAGAAATGGCAACAGTGGAATCCAAAGTTTCAAATGCATTTTGCAAAGTTGAAAAAATCCTGAAAACTAAATTGAACTACATGTATATTTATGGACAGTGTTTAATAGCCTATGATCTGCCACATTTACACTTCCTGTTAATGTTTTCTTTGATTTCAACTGTATGTGAAAGAAATTAACACGACTGACAAGTGCAGCTACGGGCCACATATTGATGACCAGAACAAAGTGTGAAGAGTATAAAAGATAGACGCAGTTGAAAACTTGCAGGAACATTGATCACAGCTTTACGTATTCCTCCGAAGCATTTAGAAGAATCTCTAAAGTACAAATGGAAAGGCAACTTTGAATGTTTGTGAGTCATTAAAGCATTACATGTAACCTATAGCGTCAGCCACTGGTCACTAAAAAAACCAACACATTGTCACGACTCCAAGTGACATCCGACCTGTACGTGATGTATGATATGTGTAGGACGTTAAATGTACACTTGTACACCACAAGCCAAACGCACAACTTTGCAACCCAGTATTAAGTGAAAGTTCGTTAACTTACAACAGCCCTGGTACAATTCCACAAGCCCAGTTTTGACTTATAGATTCGCATTTCAGTCGTGCAACCAAAAACTAAATTCCAGCAAAGAACACATCTTTGTAGCTGCATATTTCTGTGCAGCGTAATCTAGGGGGATTTAGCTCTCCCAACACCCCGCTGTCATCGCCTTGACACCTAGCAGGACTGACCCCAGAGGGCGCATGAAGACCCTGATATGCACTGAGGCAATATGTGAGATTCAACACAAACGCGAACATTTTTTAATCCTTGGAACATGTAACTATTAACAAGTGTTAGGCCAAGACAAAATGTTTTGAACCTCTTATAGATGGCAAACTATTCATTGTACATGTACTTGATTTTTGGCCTAAAGCACTTTGTGGAATCAACTTCACCAGGTCCTTCAGTTAGAATCCAAGCATGTTACTCGTGAAACAGTAAGGCAGCAGCAGTATTTTCTTCATATGATATTTAATTAATATCATCAAAATCTTACAATATCACACACCCCTTTACCGCCACCCCCCCCCCCCCCTCAAAAAAAAAACCTATATGAAAAAAGAAGAAATGTTTGAAGTAACTTTTGTTTCAATAGTCAATTCATATAATCTTGAATAACATGGTCAATAGCATGGCATTCTACTTTCTATTAAAGCACAAATGACAGTGAAACTCTAAAAACAAAAGAGCCCTGCTGATGATTACAAATGTAATGTCAATTTGTTGGCTTTCTCTACAACCCAAACCCTCCCAAAATAAACAAGGCATCAAGCACTGATGCAGAACATGAAGGGTTCCTGAGGTATGTGACAACCATGTACGTACCACTATCCCAGAGACAATACCATGGAGCAGGAATAAATTATGGAGACTATTATTAATAATGTATCAATATAAAAATAGTGTACTGTGTGAGAATGAGCAGTTAAGATGAAATCGAGGCTGTAGCCAGGTTACCATGACAACATCCAATCATGTCTCAACACACATCAGCTCACATAGTAACTCCAATGGTATCGCAAAACAGTACTTATGATGATAAATATACATGTATAATTAACTAACAAGACTTCACATCATGCCAGGATGTCCACTTCAGCTTCTTCTATTGGCTCGCAAACTGACAACGCCAAAACTTCCTCTTTGATGAACAATCCACTACGTTTTTCTTTCATCATTTGTCTGTATTCTTTTCGCTGTCTCTGCCGAACTGCTTTGTGTTGACTTTTTCGGTCTTTAGCTTGTTTCTACAAAAGAATGGTTTGAATATCTGACTTAAATGTACATGTACTGAGTGTAAGCAACAGGTCACAAGGCCAAATTTTGTCTTAGCCCAAAGTTTGGAATCTCCATAACTAGGCCGACGAGTAGAACAGTGAAACCGTAGGATGTTCCCCAGACTGGAACTGTACTTCACATCTCATGCTCTCCATGAAGAGTTCAGGTACAAAAGCAGATAAAATTCACAAAATTTCTGGAGGAGCATAAATATTTATAATGATACAAATTCTTAATAAAAGAATCTTATTCATTTCCAAGCTTAGAAATCCAATATCATACATGTATTCTTTATTATAAACTGGCCTAAAGTTCAATACAATGACATCTGTGAAAACTGACCATGCTCGGGACCAATAAAAAATGTCAGTTTTGACAGGTGACCTGTTCATTGGGGGTCGCATGTATAGGCCTACATGTATTGTGTTTACAAAAGCTGAGGTAGCAAATGTACAGCCAATATGACTTTATTTAACATGTGCAGGTATTTCAACCACAAATATGAATAGGCAGTCCACTTCATTTACTTTTCATAGCGATTAATTGTTCAAGCTTTTGCATTTATCACAAAAAAAACCTTATCAGCGATTCACATCTCAATCCTGCGCTGCTTTGCTGGTCTTCCAGTCACGTTTATTGCTTTAAAGTGATGTCAGTTGTGTTGTGCTGGATTTTTAAAGTCTCTTATGTACAAGTACGATTTATTGGCTTTTCCTGGGGTTATCTCCAAAAAGATAGCAGAAACAAACCCTCATCAGCAAAAGACAACAGTGGGTCAGGGGCTTTAAGCTATTGCTTGTGGGTTTGTATTGGCTTTGTTGGCTGAAGGGGCCATGGCTTGACACGTGAACAAACCCGTATCAGCAAAATGCTACCCTGGGTCACAGGCTTTAAGCTATTGCTTGCGGGTCTAGTATTTGCCTTGTTGGCTGAAGGGGCCCTGGCTTGACACGTGCTGCATGACGCACAGACAGAGTTCCGCACAGACAAAACACACCACAGTGTCGATTTTGACAGGTTTGACCAGCACTGTTTGCACAAAACACGGCTTCAAAACGCTGCCAATGTTCAGAGTTGACAGGCTGCGCTGTATGTGTTTTAAATAGAAGAAAGAAAAAAAAAAAGGCTGCGTATAGTGGCTGATGTTGACAGTATTCCGGTACAACGAGGGTCCGGTTTTCACAAGTTTCACTGTACTTTTATTTATTTAATTACTTTAGACTACATCCCTTATACAACAGGAGCCAGCATTACGGTGGGAGAAAACTAGATAACCCATGACCACCCTCAGCTTGATGGCAGACTTTCCCACATGCAATAAGAGGAAAGTTCTTACCTTGGGGTATTTCCTCTGCGGGGAATGGGAATTGTCCGGGCAGACATCCACTGAATTTGACGGCTCAATGTGCTCCTTGATGAACTCTTGTATTTGTTTTAATTTCTCTTCTGTGATTGATTCTAAATCTGAAACGATTAAAAAAAAATACTGAAGGCCCAATAGTTACATTTACTGGTAAAGCATTACCCTTCTGTTTTGTTTTCCACATGCACATTTCCACATGTACTACTCCGTTTGACAGAACCCAACATAAAAGTAAATGAATGTAATGTAAATTGCAACACATTCTCTGACATTTAATCCCCACCTGGAAGTTCAACTGCACTATATTCCCCGATGTATGATCCTCACACAAAGCCCAGCTCCACTATATTCCCCGATGTTGGATCCTCACACAAAGCCCAGCTCCACTATATTCCCCGATGTTGGATCCTCACACAAAGCCCAGCTCCACTATATTCCCCGATGTATGATCCTCACACAAAGCCCAGCTCCACTATATTCCCCGATCTTGGATCCTCACACAAAGCCCAGCTCCACTATATTCCCCGATGTATGATCCTCACACAAAGCCCAGCTCCACTATATTCCCCGATGTTGGATCCTCACACAAAGCCCAGCTCCACTATATTCCCCGATGTATGATCCTCACACAAAGCCCAGCTCCACTATATTCCCCGATGTATGATCCTCACACAAAGCCCAGCTCCACTATATTCCCCGATGTTGGATCCTCACACAAAGCCCAGCTCCACTATATTCCCCGATGTTGGATCCTCACACAAAGCCCAGCTCCACTATATTCCCCGATGTTGGATCCTCACACAAAGCCCAGCTCCACTACATTCCCCGATGTTGGATCCTCACACAAAGCCCAGCTCCACTATATTCCCTGATGTTGGATCCTCACACAAAGCCCAGCTCCACTATATTCCCCGATGTTGGATCCTCACACAAAGCCCAGCTCCACTATATTCCCCGATGTTGGATCCTAACACAAAGCCCAGCTCCACTATATTCCCCGATGTTGGATCCTCACACAAAGCCCAGCTCCACTATATTCCCCGATGTTGGATCCTCACACAAAGCCCAGCTCCACTATATTCCCCGATGTTGGATCCTCACACAAAGCCCAGCTCCAGTATATTCCCCGATGTTGGATCCTCACACAAAGCCCAGCTCCACTATATTCCCCGATGTATGATCCTCACACAAAGCCCAGCTCCACTATATTCCCCGATGTTGGATCCTCACACAAAGCCCAGCTCCACTATATTCCCCGATGTTGGATCCTCACACAAAGCCCAGCTCCAGTATATTCCCCGATGTTGGATCCTCACACAAAGCCCAGCTCCACTATATTCCCCGATGTTGGATCCTCACACAAAGCCCAGCTCCACTATATTCCCCGATGTTGGATCCTCACACAAAGCCCAGCTCCACTATATTCCCCGATGTTGGATCCTCACACAAAGCCCAGCTCCACTATATTCCCCGATGTTGGATCCTAACACAAAGCCCAGCTCCACTATATTCCCCGATGTTGGATCCTCACACAAAGCCCAGCTCCACTATATTCCCCGATGTTGGATCCTCACACAAAGCCCAGCTCCACTATATTCCCTGATGTTGGATCCTCACACAAAGCCCAGCTCCACTATATTCCCCGATGTTGGATCCTCACACAAAGCCCAGCTCCACTATATTCCCCGATGTTGGATCCTAACACAAAGCCCAGCTCCACTATATTCCCCGATGTTGGATCCTCACACAAAGCCCAGCTCCACTATATTCCCCGATGTTGGATCCTCACACAAAGCCCAGCTCCACTATATTCCCCGATGTTGGATCCTCACACAAAGCCCAGCTCCAGTATATTCCCCGATGTTGGATCCTCACACAAAGCCCAGCTCCACTATATTCCCCGATGTATGATCCTCACACAAAGCCCAGCTCCACTATATTCCCCGATGTTGGATCCTCACACAAAGCCCAGCTCCACTATATTCCCCGATGTTGGATCCTCACACAAAGCCCAGCTCCACTATATTCCCCGATGTTGGATCCTCACACAAAGCCCAGCTCCACTATATTCCCCGATGTTGGATCCTCACACAAAGCCCAGCTCCACTATATTCCCCGATGTTGGATCCTAACACAAAGCCCAGCTCCACTATATTCCCCGATGTTGGATCCTCACACAAAGCCCAGCTCCACTATATTCCCCGATGTTGGATCCTCACACAAAGCCCAGCTCCACTATATTCCCTGATGTTGGATCCTCACACAAAGCCCAGCTCCACTATATTCCCCGATGTTGGATCCTCACACAAAGCCCAGCTCCACTATATTCCCCGATGTTGGATCCTAACACAAAGCCCAGCTCCACTATATTCCCCGATGTTGGATCCTCACACAAAGCCCAGCTCCACTATATTCCCCGATGTTGGATCCTCACACAAAGCCCAGCTCCACTATATTCCCCGATGTTGGATCCTCACACAAAGCCCAGCTCCAGTATATTCCCCGATGTTGGATCCTCACACAAAGCCCAGCTCCACTATATTCCCCGATGTATGATCCTCACACAAAGCCCAGCTCCACTATATTCCCCGATGTTGGATCCTCACACAAAGCCCAGCTCCACTATATTCCCCGATGTTGGATCCTCACACAAAGCCCAGCTCCAGTATATTCCCCGATGTTGGATCCTCACACAAAGCCCAGCTCCACTATATTCCCCGATGTTGGATCCTCACACAAAGCCCAGCTCCACTATATTCCCCGATGTTGGATCCTCACACAAAGCCCAGCTCCACTATATTCCCCGATGTTGGATCCTAACACAAAGCCCAGCTCCACTATATTCCCCGATGTTGGATCCTCACACAAAGCCCAGCTCCACTATATTCCCCGATGTTGGATCCTCACACAAAGCCCAGCTCCAGTATATTCCCCGATGTTGGATCCTCACACAAAGCCCAGCTCCACTATATTCCCCGATGTTGGATCCTCACACAAAGCCCAGCTCCACTATATTCCCCGATGTTGGATCCTCACACAAAGCCCAGCTCCACTATATTCCCCGATGTTGGATCCTCACACAAAGCCCAGCTCCACTATATTCCCCGATGTTGGATCCTCACACAAAGCCCAGCTCCACTATATTCCCCGATGTTGGATCCTCACACAAAGCCCAGCTCCACTATATTCCCCGATGTTGGATCCTCACACAAAGCCCAGCTCCACTATATTCCCCGATGTTGGATCCTCACACGATGAACCTAGTAATTCTGTAATTCTGAAAGTGGAGGTCAGCATTCGCTGCTTTCTGAGTCGTGTGTGTATGGTTTAAAGCCCATGGTCAACAGTCCTTATCAGGGGAGATAACACCCAGGCTGGTGTCAAAGATGCAGAGATGATGCAAATATACATAAACAGATTTTTGAAAATATACAAAAACGTATTTCATTATCATTTCTGCAAAAGAAGGTCTCCGGAATAATTATTTTTTTAATTGTGTTCTTTAGCAACTGTAAACTATATGCAAAATACTAGCACTCTCTCCTTATCAAAGAACAATACAACAGGACATTCAAATTGATTCAATCACCCACTGTTCAAGCCACAGAGAGTAGTTCATTTGATAGTTGTTTAATGCTACTCTCAAAGTGACAGTCATAAACCACCCTACCTTTGGCAAGTTACTGACAAAGTTTTCTATGTGTGATGTACACATAACTTAAGCACACCATATTGGTGGAAAACACGTGGTCTTCAACAAATGTTAGATTGTGCAGGAGATCATATACAAGCTTTGTAGACCGATTATTTTCACCAAGACCCCAAAAAGCAGTGAGAGCCGGGAATTCCCTCAGCCATGTGTGTATGGTTTAAAGCCCATGGTCAACAGTTCTGATCATAGGTAGTTATGACATACAAGTTGATGTAGCACTCTTATAGAGGCTGATCAGGGAAGACAACTCCCAGACCAGTGTCAAAGGTGCAGAGAAGGGAAAAACACAGCTCATAATCATTTTCTTGAAAATATACAGAGACAAGTTCTTCATTAGCTTTATGCCAACGAAACACTATCCCCTATAAATTGCACATATAAAAATATCTGCACACTCTGCTTATAAATGGTATACCACAACTGTTGTATCTGTCAGTATGGTTTATACCACAAGTGTTGTATCTGTCAGCATGGTTAATACCACAAGTGTTGTATCTGTCAGTATGGTTTATACCACAAGTGTTGTATCCAGCAATATGGTTTATACCACCTTAGACTATGTAAAGTGTTGTATTTCTCAGAAGAGCTTATACCACAAGTGTTGCATCAGTCAGTAAGTTTTACACCACTACTGTTGTATATCAGTAAGGTTTACACGCAAACAATTGTATCTATCAGTAAGGTTTACACCACAAATGTTGTATCTATCAGTAAAGTTTATACCACAACTGTTGTATTTATCAGTAAGGTTTACACCACAACAATTGTATCTATCAGTAAGGATACCACAACTGTTGTATCTGTCAGTAAGGTTTATACCACAACTGTTGTATCTGTCAGTAAGGTTTATACCACAACTGTTGTATCTATCAGTAAGGTTTATACCACAACTGTTGTATCTGTCAGTAGGGTTTATACCACAACTGTTGTATCTGTCAGTAAGGTTTATACCACAAATGATGTATCTATCAGTAACATTTACACCACAAATGTTGTATCTATCAGTACTGTTTATACCACAACTGTTGTATCTGTCAGTAAGGTTTATACCACAACTGTTGTATCTATCAGTAAGGTTTATACCACAACTGTTGTATCTGTCAGTAAGGTTTATACCACAACTGTTGTATCTGTCAGTAAGGTTTATTTCACAAATGCAGTATCTATCAGTAAGATTTACACCACAAATGTTGTATCTATCAGTACTGTTTATACCACAACTGTTGTATCTGTCAGTAAGGATAATACCACAACTGTTGTATCTGTCAGTAAGGTTTATACCACAAATGCAGTATCTATCAGTAAGGTTTACACCACAACTGTTGTATCTGTCAGTAAGGTTTATACCAGTGAAGGCTCTTCAGGCCTGTCACTGGCAGTTAAGACTCACTAGTTTATGTTGCACGAAGGCTGTCACAGCTGAACAGTTATCTACAGTGCTGTGGAAAAGCAAACCCGTCGTGCTAAGAATTTGCAAACTACTGTTTTTCTGGCATGATCCTGAATCCACATACCTATCACAAATTCCTTATCTGTTGGGGAGACGTCGGCTGAGGGGCTGATCATTTTGATCACCTCTAACTGTTCTCGCAAGCCCAGCTCGTTGCTGATCACACGGCTTAGCTCCTCCACCACCTCAACCTGCTCTTCACAGCTCATCTTACTCCTGCAACACAAAAATCTACAATTTTCACACCCATTGTAAAATTATTCACAACATTTTCTGGCATACAGGTGAAGATGATGAAAATTACAGCTTTCTATAAACGATGAAAGATAAAAAAAGGATTCCTCTGAGGGACTGACATGGATAAAACTCAGCTCAATACAGGAGCTACATTTTGATACACTACCCTTAACATTCAGCTCAGTGACAATGAAAACATAATTATAACAAAGTCATCTACTTTAACAGGAACTGGATCCTGACACTTAGGGTGTGACCCACTTTTCTGAAAAATATTAACACAGACTAAGGAAATAAATCATCTACTGCTTGTAAATTACAGTATTTAACCCAAGATTGGCATTTCTCAAGTGCCTCCGGATTCTGAGTATCCATCCACCTTACAGGGCCACATAATGAGCCTTACAGGGCCACATAATGAGCCTTACAGGGCCACATAATGAGCTTTTTTATGAAGTATGATTAGTTTCTTAATAGAAAAATCTTAGGGTTTGCATCAAAAGCATCATTTTTTGCCCTTAGGGGCTTCTGAAGGTATAGTTTTACATAACAAACTTTACAGTAAATGTACAATATGTAAAATCCTTCAAATTAGGTGCTGCATAAGTATGCCATGAAGACATTTTCTGTACAAGCAGAAGTTCTGTGACTGCATATCGCATGAAGAGCCACAACGTTTCTTGTGCTACTGTTAATGTAGCACTTCTACAAACCATACAAAAACCAGCATTGTCTGGCCTACTTGAAGTGCTTATTTGGGTTTGAGCATTGCCTTCAACATTATCACAATCTCAATGCTAATATTTTTGACATTTTTCTAATGCTGCCTAACTAGTGATGGAATTATTTCCTTATACCGGGAGTGATGCACGACCAGGATTGCCAAAATTATATCTGACCCAACAGGACTTGAGGCTGGACAGCCATATATCTTTGTTTTGTTTTGTTTTTTTTAACCAAAACCTAAGTTCATTTTGGGGGAATCAACCAGGAAATAGTCAAAATCAAGTATCACAAAGCAGCTGCTCTAAGTGATGTATTCATGTATAACATCAAAAGGGTTTCTGAGATTCCAGGATTCCAACTTTAGTGATGTGAAAAACTCCTGTCCACTTGACCAAGAGGTACATGAAGCAGAAATCCAAAAATCTGGTAGAAATCCAAAACGTTATTTTTGAAAATTATTTATGTGCCTTCCTTCCTTTCTTTGTTTAACAGGAATCCAAGCCGGTTTTGTGAGCCATAATTTTATGGGAAGCTTGATGGTAATTTGATTCCCGTCTAACTCTAAATCCTGTTTTATCACCTGAAAAGGAAAACTATAATCACCCAATCATTACAGAGTGGAAAAAGGAATTTTAATGCAGGGGATGATTTGCCTGAACCTACCATTGCTTGGACACACGGTGTTGTTGGGCATAGGATTTGTGTGAGGGTAAGAACCTGTCCTCTGAGGAGGAGGAGGTTGAGGAGGAAGACTCTTCTGCATCGTGCACCTCTTCTGTGTTACCCAGGTGACTCCAGCCTGAGTCAGGCCATTCCAACCCACCTGCCAAAGCCAAAGATTTGTTTGACTGATGTGATTTTGTGTAACGCCAGCCTCAAGAAGTTCTCACTTATACCAATAAAGTAAAAACAAATACAATACTTTTTAACTCTCGCATCATGAATAATAAAGTATTATGTGATGGTATTTTTATTCATCACAAACTACTTTTTTCTGAAATCTATTCGTGTAATATCATATTGATACATTACCTTGATACTTATAATGGCCAATCTGATATTTAACATGTATTACGGAGAAAAATAATCATGACATAATGGAAAGAGTCATTAAGGCAAAAATGCAGTCAAATTAACCACCTTTGGAAATCTCAATGATGCAACGCATCAACATGACAGACACAAATCACTGGTTGAAGAAATATTTCGCGATTAACAATTTTATTTAAAGATTTTAGCTGTTTTCCACTAAAACCAAATGAAAAAGTTTCACACTGCTCTTTTCATTTTGCATAATTTCCACACAAGCTGATGGATAGGACACACAAAGTTCTGAGAGATGCAAATGGCAAATTACAGAAATTTTTCAGTTCTTTGAATAGGAAGGCAACTCCAGATGGATGGCAGCACTTGCTCTCCGTACACGCATATGTAGACGGAAAAAATATGTTTAACCGATCAACATGGAAGAAACTGCACTTCTTAGATGTAGATGTATCAACTAAATCAACATTTCATTCATGACTTAAGCTACCCATTTTGCTGGTTTCTGAGAGTTCTATTGGTTTTAGAAAAGGTGTTTTGCAGTTTAAAAGATATGTGATATCTTAAAAGAAAATTTCAAAAAAATGTAAGTCTAAACACCCAAGTAATACTTTATGAGCGAATGCAGGGCAACCGAAAATTCGTAAGCCATGTTCACACAGTCAGATGTGTTGAATGCTCATGTCAAATAGCATTCAACACATCAGAATTTGTTCTCTTATTCTGGGAATGTTAAGCTAAAAATTCAGCCTGTTGTGCACTCACTTGGCACGTCGCCGAGCTCAAGCAGACTGTGTAATGAGGTGGTCAGATACTCCTGATCTGAGGTGTTGCAGCTGAACAGAAGCTCCTCCAAGTTACTCTCTATGTCCAGGTACGGCTCGTCGCTACATTCCGAGCTGGCCACACTCGCTCCCCGTGAGTCAACCTCCAGGCTCATAGGGCTCAGGTCATTCAAACTGTTATGCTGCTGACGTACCCTGAGCAAAAAAAGTTTTCATTCACTTATCCAACTGACGCTTGCATTATCTTTTTAAGCAGAAGGTTACCCTGGAAAAGAGGTCAGCCAGTCTCGCGCTTCCTGCAAGATTCAAGAGCATTTCACTTAAAATATGATGGCTGTCAGGTACAGGCCATACTATAAATATGTCCATTGATGGTAACCAGACTGACCCTCCAAAAAAGGGCACTTCTCTACAATTTCTTACTGGAATCTTGAGGCAATTTCTTTTTGTTTTTTTTTTACACGTTCTCAATGATAATTTTTTTTTCCCATTTTTTTTTCCACAATAAAAACAAAAAGTTCACTTCCAACATTCTATTTCAACCCAATTTTTTGACAGAAGAATGCATTAAATAGAGCATGGTCTTGTATGTTAAAGATCAATGTATCTTAGCAGATACAGGCCACATCTCAAAATAAAGCCACACCTGAGGCAGTGAACTGAAGCTCAACCAACATTCTCTCTGAAACATTTGAATACAGTGGATGAGGACGCAGACCCAGAGAAAGGATACTACTGCACATTAAAAGACTAACCTCCAAACAAAAGGCTTCAAACAAGCCAGTGAAATTTAAACTTTCAAACATGCAACCTTATTTGCTTAGAAACCACGGTGCACACATCTATCAAAGCAGGAGACTTAAAAAAAAAAAAGCACACTTCAAGGCACCTGTGTCCAGAGTTATTGGTTATACAAAGGGTTGTTTTATTTTCAGGACTATTTCCTGGACTGTATCATGAGTATAATTGCTCTACTCTGAAGCCATGTTGTTGGAGTCATGTGACCAAACCTGTCAGAGTAAACATGGGAGATTACATATTTAAAAATGGTTTCCTAGGTCAAGTATTTCCTAGGTCAAGTAGTCAAATGGTCATGTTTTTCTTTTTTCAAGTTCTAGAGATAGGCAAGATATTTAACTAAATCATGACATATTGTATATTTCTGGACAGCTCGAAACATGTTTTTTTTAATCTGTTGCTGGGATAAACGTCAGCAGTTTCTGTGTTAAATTTAGATGTTTAGCCGATAACTCTCCAAGCCGGCAGGTCAATCATACCTGTCTTTCCTGCAAAGTTTTGTAAAGTACTGGTCAACAACACTATATATTACTAGTGTATTGCAGTAATGGTCGCTAACGAGATGGCAAAAAGTGACCTTTTCCTCCATACTTTAACACTGGGAGGCCGTTTTGTTTTAGACATGAAAGGGTGGTCACGTGACATCCAACTTCCGACCCGTCTTACAGAATACAAAGTATACTACAACTAAAGCGTACGATGTCCAGTTTACCTTTCTATTTCTGACTCTAGAGTGGCAAGGTCTAGATCCATGCCTTGGAGTGACGAATCCTGGGACACATTCCTGAAATAATCACCAGCCTCCTTCATCAAGCTGTCAGTATACCATGGACTGTAACAGCAAATAAAAGTGCTTGAAATGATTATTCCCACATTGATACAGATTTCACACAACTCTGGAATTGCAATCAGCGTAAAGGTTTTGGAATAATATTCCACATTATTCAAATAGTCTAAATCGTCCAACTACACTTGGCCTGCAGCCTGACCCCTAAACTTTAACATGGATTTTCTTCCAACCGATGCATGAGCGCACACTTACTTCATCATGCATGTGAACGGCTGTGGTAAAGATTAGGTAGGTGACACGTGGTAGAATGATGCCAGTGCTGAAGAATCTCCTTTTCACCAAGAACATATGAGAAGTGGGTCTGCTACCAATAAAAGCATCAAGATCAACCTAGTCCTTACAACTCCCATGTAAGCTAGCTGCACCTGTGATGCATGCCCTCGGTAGTTGTTGTTGTTGCAGTAACAACGTGGTAGAACAAATGCTTACTTTCGCCGTCTCGGAGTTCCGGTTTTATCAGCCGGTAGAAACACCGCACCTCGCTAATGTACCTTTGAACTGTCATGGATACAATGCAATGTTGTCTGACAAACATGTCACTTACGCTGAATTTATTTACTTTCAGTTTATTTAGCAGGAAAAGAAACAAACATTGTGCAACTTAACGCAGGCGAAACTACGCCTTCGCAACAAGTACCTGCTGGCTAGAACACCGCTGTCCGCTATCATTCTCTTCCCTCTATCTTGGATGACGAAATTTTTGGCCTGTTAAACAACTCCAGTTTACCAAACTTCGCAAATACCATAAGAACAGATATCAAAGCAAGAGGGTTTTCTGTAGGAGAGTCAGTTTCTCTTTCTTCCCACACACAAGTATTCCAACGTGGATATTCACAATGCTGTTTGATGACGTCATCAACAGCCGACAGTTCAGTGAAAGAGGCGATTTTATTGGCCCACAGCAAACGCATGCGAATACGAAACTAACGCAGGTTCTCCAGTCTGCTCTTATTCGATCACTTCGATTTTCATACTATCGTTTCAACCGAAAATACATTTAAAAACTGTCTGCCTTACATAATTTTGTCAAAAGGTCTACGACCTGTAAAAGAAAAAGGGTGTTTATTATGAACCGGAAATGAATTATTTCAGTTAACCAATCGCATACCGCGTAACTAAATTTCCCGCGAAATATATTTATTTACATTCCTTCACTGTTTCTTCACCACAAGTACTTGCTTAATATGAAATAAGCAAAATCTTAACTGCGAACACAGTTGCTTACTCTGGTTAGCTATGTAATAGCTCGGAAGAGCCCGCCTGTTTCTAGACACCAACTTGTTAATATTGTAGGCCTGCTTTGTATTTTACCGGTTGATTCGACGGCCTGAACTGTGATTTATCTAAACAGAGAGCTTTAAGAAAGGCGAACCTCGCCAGAAGTACAATTCACAACGAAAATAGTTGCAAATATGTAACCCTGATTCGAGTAAAGAGCCAAGCACGAGAGGTGCCAAAGGACACTTTGGCGCTATTTCTTAAAGAAAAGGGAACGCCTGCATAGATCCAGAATTCTGTAAGACGGATTGGAAGTTGGAGACCACGTGATCACCTTAATAACAATCGGCGTGAGTGAAGAAAACCGTCTTCATAACGTTGATGCATAGGAAAATGGGTGTTTTTGAATCGCTGTCAGAGACTTTATATCCGTTGGATTTGTAAAATTTTCAGCTTTCCAGATAGTCTGAGTATTTCTGCAGAGCTTTTGTGATGTTATCTTGTACAACTAGGCCTTACTGGTCGCCAGCAAAGTGGCAAAAAGTGACTTTTCCCGTAATGCTTTAAGATTGGGCGGCCATCTTGTTTTCGACGCTAAAGGGTGGTCACGTGACCTCCAACTTCCAACCCGTCTTATAGAATTGTCACTGGCAGTTGTACATTTCAGTATTTTCGTGCACTTATATATAGTGCCTATACCACTCAGAGAAATTCCACCGACAAAACCTGCATTTTCGACATATCTCCTTTCCTGAAAATGTAAAGGTTGTTTTCTTATACCAGACTCCCCTGGCAGGGTACCACGGAGACTACTAGGCCTAAATACGAATCTTCTGCGCGCAGACGGAGCAAAGTAGGCCCTATCCTAAAACACTTTAGATGACGAGTTGGGTAACTCTCATTTCGAGCGACACAGTTGCGAGAGTTACGGAGAGAAGTATCCCTGAATCAATGTATCGGATTAATGGAAAGGAGTGAGTGAGTGAGTGCTTGGGGTTTAACGTCGTACTCAACAATTTTTCAGTCATATGACGACGAAGGAATCATTAGGGTGCATGCACGTGTAATGTGCCTCCTTGTTGCAGGACGGATTTCCACCGCTCTTTTATTTAGTGCTGCATCACTGAGACGACTTACCGAAGGCAAGTAGGCCTAAGCCGCCCCGCCCGAGTCATTATACTGATACGGGTCAACCAGTCGTTGCACTATCCCCTTCATGCTGAACGCCAAGCGAGGAAGTTACAACTTCCTCTTTTAAAGTCTTAGGTGTGACTCGACCAAGGATTGATCCTGGATCTACCGGTCCCGAAGCGGACGCTCTATTAATGGAAAAGAACATACACCGATGTTCACAAGCGCGTTAAAACGTCCCTAGCCTAGCAAAATGTCTGACACATTTGAGGCTGTTTCTCATCGTAACTCTCGCAATTGCGTTGCTCGAAGTCAGAGTTATACCCCACACCGCAACTAACAACGGAATCCGAATCAGGGCTACGTGTTCGCAGTTAAAATGAAATAAGCATCTCCCAAACTAAATAAACATACACGTATCCCCCAAACCATGGAGGTAGAATTAATATTCAAAGAGATATTCTATCTCCACGCAGGCTCAAAGCGAATGAGCAACTACATATACGGTCAAAACAAACATGCATCTCCCAGCGACGACCATGTGATCACTGGCAAATGGTTACACGTACCGGATGAAATAGGGCCTCTTGTCAGTTGACCACAGTTAAGGTTTTATTCTAACTGTTCATGTAAATGCTTAAATAGAAGCAAATTATACGCCCCATAACACCGTGACTAATGTGGAGTTACAGGAACAAAAACGTAGTGACGTAATTTCGAAGAACAAAATAATTAAATAAACTTTGAGGAAAAATACTGAAAGAGTTTGACATGTATATTTCCTATAAGGGACTGGGTATCACGAGGTGATGTATGATGACATTTGATGTATATCTCGAAGATTAGAGAAGTTTATCATAAAATGCAACGTTAATTTTTACGTGGGTGTTTTCTAAATGCATTTGGTGTGACAAGATGATATACATTTGGTGTAAGCCCCATATGTAAATTTTGAAGAAAACTTTCATCACATTTTACGACTTTCACTCTCCTTGACAATATGCTTAGCCTGGCTGAACGACGCTGGGACATTTAGTCCAGATTATGGGTCGACAGCGCCACATTCCAACGATACTGGTACAAATCATGCGCCTGCGTGTGAACCGCGCGTTATCCAATGAATATCGTGCCCTATAATTGATTTCCCCACCAAATCTCGTCTGAACCTCGATCAAATTTCGCACAATGGATCTTGACCTAATGTCACAATAATGTCGCCTAGCATTGTTGTGGTGTACCCGAAATAACTAATGTGTTTCTTCAAATTTAAACTGCAATTCAACTCTGAAAGTCACCGCGACATTCGGACGACAATCGGTTGCATTTACATGATTTAAGATTTATGTATTTATTTATATATTTATATTTAAGATCTATATATATTTAATGGCGAGATCTGCGGTAATATTTGATGAATCTTAAATTGATAAAATATCGTGCTGTATACACAAGATCTTGATCGAATCTTGTCCTAATTGCGGAATGTAACTTTATGTATCAGACAACACAAAGTGTTGGGAGAGTTACGGGGGAGAAACTGCTTCTAATGTGTCGGATCGACAGTAAGCCACATTTACCGTATCTTCACACGCGCATTAAATCTTTCCTAGCGTAACTTGATGTCAACCCACTGGTCCCGATAATCAACTAACCTGTTCTGAGTCTCGCCGAACCAAAAACGACCCATGACAAGCGCAAAAAATTCACAAAATAAATACATTTTCAGACACTTACACCCACTGTGGCCACCACCTCGCTCTGAGAGTCGTACATGCAAGTCACGTGATCGATTTGAGCGCAGAAAAAAATCGTACATGAAACTATGCACATTCACATGGGGCGATGCCTCCTACGTGTATTGCTGTATTACATATGTCGACTCGTTCAATGTGAACTTCCTCCCGGGCTCTGTGCGGTTTCCTCCCACCATAGTGCTGGCCGCCGTCGTATATTGGCCCTAAAGTGAAATATTCCTTAGTACGGCGTAAGACACTATCATATAAATAAATACATTCAATATGAATGTATCAAATAAATAAATACATGCAATATGAATAGCCAAATGGAAATAAGACAAACTGCACTTCATATATACAATGAGGAGTCAAACAAACGCTAATCTGGGTATATACATTTAGGTGCGTGTCTGTGCCAGAAGAAAGACCATTAAACGGTGTTTAGGAAAACTTTTATTTATATATTTAGTTTATTGATGTTTTACGCCGTACTCACTTATTCGACAGCGGCTAGCGTTATGGTGGGAGTAAACCGGCCAGAGCCCAGGGAAACCCTCGACCATCTGCAGGTTGCTGGCAAACCTTCCCACATACGGCCGGAGAGGAAGCCAGCATGAGCTAGACTTGAACTCACAACGACCGCATTGTTGAGAGGCTTCTGGGTCAATGCGCTGCTTCAGCAAAACAGTTTGATTTATTGCTCCAGTCGAGTAAAATGATAAGCACTGTACATTTGCTTGAAATAGTTTGTGTCCGATCCTACCCCGTTCATAAATATTGCTTGATCACTTATAATACTGGTATATTTATTTCTACTGTATACCACTTTTCATATACACTCTGTTATTATACAGCTACCGGTATATATTTTTTTTCAAATGTCACTGCAACTGCGGGAACGTCTATTATCACAAAAATCCACAATATATAATGTATAGAACAAATTTTCATTACCAAGATGTTCGTTGTTCTAAAATATGTTGGAGTATACTTGTTAACAAGTGAAGGGAAAAGACACATCCACGCTGTTTGTAAATATTTTTGTGCAAATGTAACATTATGTACATATGGTTTCCTGTACTTGATTGATTTATTTGATTGGAGTTTTACACCGTATATTCAAGAATATTTCACTTAAGCAACGGCGGCTAGCATCATGGTGGGAGGAAACCGTGTACAACCCGAGGGAAACCTTCCCACATACGTCCGGAGAGACAGTCAGCATGGGCAGGAGGAACTCACATCGGCCCCATTGGTGAGAGGCTAACTACAAGTCCCGTCCCCTCTTCCTGTGCTTAACTGAGATATCGCTTTATAGATAGGCCGGAGCTGTTTTGGTACCAGGTTACTCACCATCTTCGTGGAATATTACACCCGATTTTGGTAGTTATAACTTTTCGATCTATTTTAACGTAGACATGTGGATAGCCCAAGTATTGAGGAAATGCTGTATTTCCCTTAGACCCCAGCCCGGTTCAGTGGCCCCTGCATGTATATCCTTGACGTATATTTGTCATTCAACTCTTGGTGGTAGTACAGTGTCATCCGGGGAACGGTAATCCACAGGGGCTGGTGCTAGATTAGAGTAGGGCCTGACCAGGGGTAACGTCTGCGTGGAATCTGGTTGACATCGCCCTTCGCCAAACGTTTCCTCAGGGTGCGGAGCCTGGCTCGTAACCTGTTGCTGACAAGTGCCTAAAACATATATTGATATATTTATTTAATTTTATGGAGTATATTACCACACCTCAGCGTTTCTGACTTGTATGACGGCTGCATGTAAAGGATTCTACTAAGACAAAGAAGCGTGTTCCAGTATATAAGTAGTAGTGCATGTCAATTTCGCCACTTGTGGGTTCTTATGGGTGAGTGGCGGAGGGGGCGTTGGGTGGGGGCGGAGGAGGCGGATAGCGCGTAAATGGGGCGTTGTGATTGGTGCTGGGTGTCATGCACTTGCCATGACGTCATCATGATGACGCAGTAGGAGGTTATGGTGTTCTGGAAAGCGTGTGATGTTCTGGAAGCGTCTTTGTTATAGCCCGTGTGCCAGGTGCACCGGCTGGCCTACCTGGGGTGCAAGTCATGCACTCCAGGTCCCGGAGTGCACCGTGGAGTACGTGCACTGCGCGATCTGGTCTGCTGGTTACATAACCCTGTCATGATGACACACATAAAACACAAGTGCTCAGATTGAAATATATCTTTCGGGAAGATGTGGATGAGTCTGAAAAGGGCCGTTGGGAAAAAATTCATCTTGAGAAAGACTTTTAAAAATAAATGACGAAACTTCATCGTATCAGTTGTCTGCATATGAGGCATCCATAAATGGTGGGGTGTGCCAGGCGCCACCAGCAGAAACTGGCGGGATGGCACGGCGAGACCCAGCATCCGCTGGAATGTGGTACACACGAAAAACTGTTTCGTTGCTGTTGCCGGCGTTGGGTCAACGTTGTGTGGTGGTGATGGTGGTAACATCAAGTTATATCTATATACTTTCACTTGCGCCTTGGACTTTGCACGGTTTAGTCTTACCACCCCCGTTTTCACCTTGCCGAAGACCAAACACGCCATGATAGGCAATCCCGCTGATGAGAACAAAGATGTCGGTACAGCACAACCTAATGAGAAGAAGGCTAGGTTTTCTCAGCCAACTCAGCCAACTACTCCGAAAAAGCGAAGACTGCTGACCGTCCGTTACTACCCCATCACAACACTGACGTCACCAAAGGCTTCTGCATCCAGGTGCGAGAGAGTAACGTCATCTTTTATCAAACCTTTGGGCAGCATTACCAAAATGAGATCACCATACCGGTAGACGCCTGGGAGACTTTCATCTCCAGCTTCGAGCAGGGAGTGAACGGTAAAACCGTCCACGCCATGCCAGCCAACGCTCTACCTACGGTTGACGGTGGCGGTACGTGGGAAGGTTTGTTAGCAACCTGCGGATGGTCGTGGATTTACGACTACGGCGTAAATACCAATCAAATAAACAGATAAATACGGTTGACGGAGAGCGATTCACTCGCCCTACTGAGGTTGTTTTTGTCAGGTTTTCGGTGTGCCAAGATGCCCAAACCGGTGACTGGTAGTGGTACGTGGATATCAAGCCGTAGGTTCAGTACTCTTTAGGGGGGAAATATTACCACGTTTTGGCGGCGTATTTGTCCGGTCCGACGCTTGGATCCCATAGCTGGAGCCTAAAGTAGGACAATGTCTTCCTCAACCGACACCCCAGAACACCCATACCCGTAGCGGTACTCATTCCTCCACCGCTACCAACATCCCCACCGGAAGCGCAATCAGCAGCACACCAACCACACCACCCACGGCGGTTCCCCTGGATCCTAAGGACTACGAGGCCTTAAAAACCTTGATGTGGGACAGTGTTAATGAAGACCTCGAACCTCTGGTGTTCGAAGTAACACCACAGCGGTGTCACGGTTGTAAGATTGACCATCCCAGGCGGAAGCAGCACTCATGCTTGGACCGATGGAAAGTATCGATTTGGACGTAGTGGATGAAGGCGTTCAGAGCCTAAAAGAGGACAATGTGCTCAGAAGTTTCCAGGCCAAAGTCGAAACAGACCAGTGGGCTGAGGGTAAAGTTAATTAATTTGATTTAATTTAATGCTTTCTTTATTTATAGAGGATTGCCCACAGCCGGTGGCCACGAGGGGTTTTCCTCAACAAGATTATTTACACTTAATTACAACATTTGAAAAATGGTATTTTGAAAATAATATCTGCTAGCTTACAATTATATAGTAATAAAATAGAATAAAGCAAAATAAGCACAAGAATTAAGCCTTACAGATATTCACAATAAAAAATTATGACCGTTTACAAACTAAATCGTTAAACCTTAGTTTGGAATAAATAAATAGTATTGTCTACATAGGTAAATGTGCCTGTACATACATGCATACTAGCACATAAAGTAAAATATAATACCACTTGCGAACATCATTTGTATTAATGGCTGAATCTGTTGGTGACCAGGAGGTAATTGTGGATGGTTTGAAATAATTTAATGTTATCTACATAACATGTTTACCATGTTTACCACATGTTTACATCCGAAAAGTAACACTTCATATAGGTATTTGGAAATGAGTGAATCAGCGAAAGGTACGGATTGGTGAACTCCTGGACACATGATTTTTGCTAGGTCTACAAGCATATGCTTCCTAGGAGCGGCAAAATGTGGGCACTCTTGTAGGAAATGATACGCTGTTTCGTTAGGAGATGGACAATAGTTACAGGACCGATCTGGGATAATATTATACTTAAACAGATCAGCGTCAAGAGCGCTCAGGCCCATTCTTATTCTACAATGCAAAATAGACGTATCGTTACTTAAAACAAATGTAAAGAATATTAGTTTTCGGATTTTGAGGTTACAAAACGTTGTAGGCTGAAAAAGGATGAATTTCTGATGGTAGAGGATAAGTCGTTCCTGTCCCTTGTCGTTTGTGGGAAAAATGAGGATGAAAAGATATTTATCCTACATTTAAAGAGGCGACGATCATTACGGTTTCTAATTCGCCTGTACGAATGGTTAGCATCATTATTTCTGACTGGACATAATTGTAGAAGATATGGGGGAGATAAACCGTTAACTATTATATAAAACCGAAGTAGCCTGTGCTTTCGGCGACGAACGTAAAGTTGTTCCCAACCAAACTCATTCATGAGGGTACTGTATGGAGTGCGACGAACGCCTCCAGCGCAGATTAGCGCTTCCCGACGTTGTACTTGTTCTAATTTCTGAGTGACTTTTATACTACAGTTATCAAAAATAACATCAGCACATTCCATAGTTGATCGAACAGTACTGAAGTATAAATTAATCAGGCATTTTCTACTAAGAGCAGCTTTAGTCCTGATCATTATGCTTAAATTTCTATTACTCTTGCAGATGATGTCTAAAACATTGTTTGTCCCATTTTCCATTACTCTTCAGTGTTACACCGAGGTATTTATGAGACTCAACGCTCTTCCCTTCAGCGCCATTCAAAATCAAATTGGGACGAAATGGATTCTTTCTAAGTGAAACAAGTAGAGACACAGTTTTTAGGGATTTAAAATTCACTAGCCACTGATTTGACCAGTCCGTCAGTCGTTGGAGATCTCTATTGATTTTAAGTTTAGAAAGAGAAATATCATTTATAGGTTCAAAAAAAGTAGTGTCGTCAGCAAATACATTTATTTTACATTCTGTATCATTGTTTATATCATTTAGAAATATAAGAAATAAAGGGGGCCAAGAACAGAACCTTGTGGCACTCCAGAATAGATGTATTCAGGATGAGATTCAGCTCTATTTACACATACGTTAAATGATCTATTATTTAAATAGCTTTCTAGCCATTTTTGCAGGTCACCTTCAATTCCCATTTGTCTAAGTTTATACAGAAGTCCAGCGTGCCATACCTTATCAAAAGCTTTACTGACGTCTAAAAATATAAGGCACGCATCTTCACCTCTGTCCAACGCCTGGTATGGACAATCTGAGTGAGCTGGTAAACAGTGGAGTCGTTTTCTTTAAAACCAGAGTTTTCAGGAATAAGTAAGTTATTATCCTTGCAATATTGGTATAGTCTTTTGTAAACAACTTTATCTAACAATCTGGATACAAATGATAGTAAAGAAATAGGTCTACAATTAGTGGCATCATTTCGCTCACCTTTTTTTAAACACCGGACTAAGACGAGATAATTTCCACGCAGACGGAAATGTTCCTGTTGACAATGAAAAGTTAAATAATTTTGCGAGCGAAAAAGCAATATTTACGGCAGAGTGTTTGAACATTAAATTAGATAGCATATCAATACCACAGCCTTTTTAACCTTCAGGCGTTTTAACAGCAATAAAATTTCACTTCTTTGAACTTAACCTAGGAAGAGTCAGTAACATATGAAAATTGTGGTAAATGGGGGGGGGGGGGGTAACCAGTGCAGATATAGAGACAAAAATTCATTTGCTTTGTCCCTGTCGTCAGATATAACCTTGTTGTTAACTAAGAGTGGAGGTATCTGGGGTTTTGCTTTAGAGTCGAGGACAGATTTCATCAACTTCCAAGAAGTTTTTGTGTGAACATTGGGGTCGGACAATTTCAACTTTATAGAGTCGGTGTATCTCTTAATTGCATTGCGTTTTGCCACATTGGCTTCTCGCCTAGCCAAAAGGAAATAAAAGTTATCATCATCCGACTTGGTGGTCTGCCAGTAACCTGCGGATGGTCGTGGGTTTCCCCTGGGCTCTGCCCGGTTTCCACCCACCATAATGCTGGCCGCCGTCGTTTAAGTGAAATATATATGCACCGGGAGTGCGGCGTAAAACACAAATCAAATAAATAAATAAATCAAACAAATCCGACTTGGTGCGTTTAAACTTTTTGAACCATCTGTCCATACTTCGAAATTTATGTCGAACGTCATTAGTCATCCAAGGCTTATCTCTTGGCATTATTATAACTGTTTTGTTTGGGATAGTCTGGGCAAAACACGAAAAAAATAATTCGGTACACGCATAGACTTTATCGTCGATGGAATCGAAAATGTCTATAATAAGGTCAGAAGGTGCACTTTTTAGTACATTATTCAGTTCTTCTAAGTTAGGTGTATTGTAGTCCCAGATATGTATTTCGTATGCCTTAGGCTTGTTAGTTTTGGACATATTAAGAACACAATATATCGTGCAGTCATCTAGATTCGTTAAAGGACAGGCAACTCAAGACTCTGTAACAAATCCAGGGCTATCCGTTATAATTAAATCCAGTAGATTGGCGGTTTTGTTTCATCACGTATTGAAATCCATAACATTTCATCTTCTCTTTTGAGGTCTTTACAACGAGTAACAGCTAGACCAGATTTGAAATAAATTGCTATGCCACCATCGTGCCTGTTTCTATCTTTTCTTTCCACAAGATAACAGTCAATATTAATAACATCATCTGATATATTAGGACTAAGTCAGGTTTCAGTAACAGAAATCAAGTCAAATTCAAATTGTTTGGCCAAAATGGTCTGAATTTCATCCAGTTTACCATATCATTGTAAATGGTCGTCACCTAGTGTTAAAAGGCTTCGTGGATTGATATGGCAGCAGATCATGGATTGTGAGTGTGATGGACCAGGGCCAGGATTTTTGTGTACATCGCCACAGCGAAGTAGAAGGATCAAATTGACAATAGTGAAGAAGTTTTAGTTACAGATAGTAAATACTGTAGAAAGAACGATTACACCAGGCAAAGTGAACGTTGCACTGCCGAACGAGTCCATCTCTATAAGTAAATTACACAGCTTTATGATACGAAGAGAATGTTTATAATACATAAAATTAGACAAGTGCCCAGTTGCCGCTCGGTAATGCGTTATGTCAGACATTGTACGAGTTCGAATATTCCAGTAGGGAGCACATGGTTAATTCAGCCAAACTTCTGGTAAGACCAGCCTTAAACAGGTAGAGGCAATACCAGATGCATGATTCCATTTCCATTTGTATCGCTAGTTTAGAAAGGATAAACAAGCAGTCAGCACATTCGGGCGACCATACACTTAACAAATTACAGTTAGGCAGTTTATCAAAGGGCATTTCTAAATACAAATTACATATGTACAGCATGAATGTAATGATGCGAACCATATAACAGTGCATATCAATTGATGGACAATAGTGTGCGACAGGGTATGGCATCCCCATGCGAGAATGTACAGTTACATACACAGAATGTATAATTATAACGTATATAACAATTGCAAGTATGCACAAGTATACTTATTGTTAGACCTAGTTCAACAAATCTTCAAAGATACTCCCATGAGTGAACGGATATCCGTCGTTCAGCGGAATTTACTTAGGCGTATCCTGTCAAAGGCGTAAGTAAGTACCATTCTTGTTTTTTCCTTATATTTATAATCTTATACCTGTAACGATATAGGTTTTGTCGACGAGAGTTATCCCCCCCCCCTTCCGCCTTGTATCGGGGCTCTCGAATGGTACCATAAAAACAGCCAAGAACATGCAAGTTGTTCACGTGCGAATACATTAACATTTGGGCCTACAATTCATCACTCTTGTGATGTCAATAACATAACAATACCTATGTATGTGTTTTGTTTTGTAAGTTATATCCATGCGCACAGCTATAGCGTAATTCCCCCAACATATAACTATTGTTCTTGTTGTTTTTAGCTGTGCTCACTTCAGATGGCAATGTGTATCACACCTTGTGACTAAGGATATGTCACCATTTTTTCTGTTAAAACAGACGAAAGATAAAATCACCACCACCACCCAACGTAGAAAAGTGTAAGGAGCATCGGAGAACAATGCCAGACCACCCCTACCACACATCACTACCGCAGCCAATCCACTATTACACGGATGATCTACAGTACTTGGATGATCTGTGATTTTTTTCTCTGAACTTTGACGGCGAATGAAACTTTGTAATTGTTTCTGTTTGAAACCATGGATTGAACTTTGACCTGGCACTGAACTTTGACCTCACCTTGAACTTTGGCCTCATCTTGAAATTTAACCTCGTATTAAACTTTTGCTGAACTCTGAGTGACATTTTTTTCCTTTTTCCAGTTCTTGTAGTTTGTTTTATGAAGCACAATTTAAAAAATACTGGAACATATAAGATGCTGTGTTTGTTGTTGTTGACATATGCGGTATACCCATGGTGTGCCGATGTTTCAGGGGTAGTCATTTTGATTGATGAATAGACTGATGGAGGGATCTGTTTCACGGGTGGATTTACCTAAGCCTAGCTTGCAGATTAAGAGGCTTTGTCGACAAAGCCCACATAAGACGCGTGGCATCAAGCAGGTGTGGTCATTACTTACCTAGACAGGGACACTTGAAGACATTCGTCATTATGAAGTCAACTGCTTTAGGATGGGAAATTTTACTCAGGACTGAACTTAAAGGGTACAAAAACGTGGTACCTGCCATGTTCGAAGATGGTCACGTGAATGAGGGTCGGTCACGATGCCTAACGGTTAGACCAGTGCATGCAAGGCCTGCGAGAAAACAAAGGTGCCGTAACCGCCGTGATTGCGATTCCCTTTTACACCGGTCTTTTGGAGGGTGGATTTGCTGGGGAACTCAATGCCGTACTCACCCAAGAACAGTCTGCAGTGCAAGTGTTTCATGATTGATTGAACAGGGCGTGGTTTCGGGCGTTTCAATCAACGTCTGCCTGGACCACACCACCACCAGCATCACCAGCTTTAATGTTACCAAAGCTAACTCGCAACACGACCCAACCGACGACTCCGTTGTCCACTCCTGACTGAGGGCATTCCACGCTAGCACACAGCCCGAGTCAGTTCACTTCATTCCAACATACCAATCACCCCATCGAGTTTCAACGACGATTACGGCGTCCACACTCATATTCACAGCTTTCTGAACCCCACATACACCGGTGTCTTTTCTTGAACCTTAGACACGCGATGGGGTCACCCGTTCATCTGCCTTGTTAGCTGACGTACCGACAGCGGAAAATCCGTCTTTGTCAAAGGGGTCATCGGCCACGCCAAGGGGTTGATTCACCACTCCCAGACCGCGTTGTGTGGTGTTACGGGGAATGGCGGTCAATGTACGCCCATGTACGCCAACATGCCTTTCATGGAGGGGTACCCAGTCCTACGGCGTTCGACCCGGTGGAACGGTCCCTGCTGATCGTGGATGACCTAATGGCCGAGGCGAACGAAAGTGTCACGGCACTCTTTATCAAGGGGAGTCACCATCTAAATATCAGCGTGATCTACGTCATGCAGAATCTGTTCAACAAAGACATCGCACCATCACTTTAAACGCTCACTGTCTGGTGTTGTTGAAAAGCCCCAGAGCTCTCTCCCAGGTCACGACGATAGCCAAGCAAATGGTGCCGGGGAAGACCCAGTGTGTTCTAGAGGCCATTAAAGATGCCACTTCCCAGTCGTATGGGTATTTGCTAGTGGATTTTAAGCAAACCACGCCCGACCATCGTCGCGTTTGCAGATGCACGTTTTTCCGAACAAAATCCAGTATGCCTACCTGCCAAAGAAATCTTCTCACACCTCACAGACCTAGTTAATGTACAATGAGATGCCAGTTATGTAAGTCCGTCTACGCCGCTTCGGTCCTTTGTTGAAAGTCGTGGCCAATGGTAATCCTGAGACCCAAGGTACATTCCTTCGTGGACCCGAACCAGGGTTTATCCGTTGTGTGTGTGAATGTGCTAAAAATGGGAAATGGGAACGTTCCCCCCACCCCGCCTCAGAAGGGACGGTTGCCGCCGTACAAGACACAGCTGCGCACGTTCGTAAGGAAGAGTGTCCCGCTGCATTGTACAAAAGGCGGGCTTATCGGTGCCTTGTTAGCAACCAACATCGCCCCCGCCCACCCCCACCCCAACCCCCGACCATTGCGACCTCTGTCCTCCGTGGATTGTTCCGTGATTGTTACGAGACACTATTTCAAAACGGCACATATCAAAATGATGGCCCTGGTCGAACCTCAGCTGTTGGAGGTGTTGATTCATGACATAAAATGACCTTACCCCGTCCCTTTTGCTGTCAAAGCCTTAAACACATTGGATGGGGACATGGGAGGCATTTTAAAGACGGAACCTTGTCAAATGAAGACAAGATTCGACGATACCAACAAGTCCTGCAACGTTACCTGACATTTCAAGATCAATAACAGCAACGAGTAGCTCCACCTGCTCACACGATTCTACCACCACAACCACCACCAAGACCGACAGCAACAACATCGCCAGAACCCACGCGGGTCACAACACTAAAGAGGAAACCGGCAGAGGGTGCTTCAAAAACGGGACCGTGAACACCCCGACGTCTCCGACCGCCCCACACCTTCCGTCCCAGGACGTTTCACACCCTTCCTTCTGCTCCAAGCATGTTATGGAAACTCACAGAATTGTTCCACCACAGCACAGCGCTGGAGCCCTTATTTACACCCCGCCCCCTGACAGAGTAAGGTCAGTTGCTTTCCCCGACGTTCTGTGAACAGCATCGTTTATACAACGCTACCCAGTAATAGCTCGCTCAACTATTTTCGGCGGAATACGTTGAAGCATTACACCACACAGCTACCTCTACCGATTCATCTGTCCGGCGACTAGGTATGTGGACTGGCGGAAATATTGTACCTGCGACCGTAGTACAATGTAGGCCACGACGAGGTCTGGTTTGGTGTGTTTCGGCAAGACCGTACACAAAAGTCATTCCTGCCAGAGGGATACTACCCTACACTCACCATCTTTACACAGGTCCTGAACATCCAATTGAGGAAGAACCCTAATGACTTTGTTAAATCCGTGGCAGATCAAATCGTCTTTGGGTACGAAAAGTATCGTCAAAAAAAAACACGCTGGACTTTAAATCTCCACAGGCCGTGAATTTTAGACCACGGTGAATGGAGATTATGAGCATTCCCGATGAGGGCGTCCTGAATGGCCCAGCGGATATGATTCCTTTTGGTTCAGACCATCTGAATAATACCATCCCCGGGTTGTAAGTGTATTCGGATATCACCCAGCCTCGCATGGTGGGGTATACGTTAGCCCCACTGCTTCGCCTCATTCCGCCCAGTGGATCGACCACATCACAGAGACCTTCACGCACATCGAGTACATCTCCGTGTTGAAGAAGCATTTCTCCATGATCGAAATGGATCTTAGGGACGACACCGATCGCCCTTTGCCATTTGAAGGTGGGAAAGTGGTACTGACACTTCACTTTCACCAACGGCGAGGCTTAGCTCTCCTGTAATCCGCTGCGGAATAAAGACTGACCATGGCTACGGCGGACACACAGCAACCCTACATTGCGCTTTATTGGAACCAGACTGGTGGAGGTGGATTTCCTCTCTTTCGGGAAGTGGGAATTCAACGGGGTCTGGGCAACGTGCTAGGAAGTCTCCTTAAAGCACCGCTGGCAGCACTGGGCTCAGGAGGAGGGGCTTGGCTGGTGGCAAAGCTAGGCAAGACGGCAGGAGAAGCACTCTTGCAAAGTGCAGTGGATGGCACGAAAGACATTTTCCTACGGACCCAGGTCAAGCAAGTCCTCAAACGCCAGGCCGTGGAAGGAGGTAAACGCCTCTGTGGTCAACTGATCAACTGATCGATCAGTTGGTAGGCCTATTACCTCCTGGTTTACCTACTCCTAGGCCCAATATAAAGCGAGCTCCATCCCGACCCAACCTCACTCGCTCACGGAAGCGCCCTTGGACACAAACCGCCTCCCGCAATCATTCGACGAGAATACCCCGCGACATCTTCGGCTAACCACGGTGGCATGACTTCAGCCTGGTTCCGGACCTTCGGTCAACAGTGATTTTAATTTGTGGACTTTACTACCGACCCAAATCAGTGTACAAGGAGGACGTTGGGATGCCTACAACCCCATTGCCAGCATCACAGACGATGGTCCCGTGGAATTCTTTATCGCCATCGTGGATCAGGACACTTACTCGGGCTTGGCTAACACGTATTTGTACGTGGGAGCCAAAATGGTGAATGGCAAAGGTGAGACACTCGCGGAGGGCCATCCGATGGCACTGACCAATTTATGCTGGCAAGCTCATCAATGCCTCCACCAACCTCCATGTACCTCTAACGGAGGTTCGTGTGTGTTATTTTTTTGTTTCTAGGCTGGGCTGGGCTGGGTTGGTCTGCTTGGGCTGGGCTGGTCTCGATTGGGCTGGACTGGGTGGCTGGTTGGGTTGGGGTCGTCTCTAGACGTCCAGGTACGTGGTACTCACACCGTCCTCCAGAACTTTCCGCTTCCCGTAAAAGTAACATAGTCGGGGATCGGTGCGCCAATAGGGGTGGTACGAGGTTTGTGGACGAACTTGACGTTGGTAACGGTGTCCACGAACCATTTACTGTTGGGACGTTGTTGGCGTGCAGATTCCAGCTGGTCCGTCGCAGACAGGTCACGTGCCAGTGCCTCCATGTCACCGTACCACTGGATGTCTCGGGATTAGGCAAGAACTCGAGTGTTGGTGCTGGGATGGAAATACCACAGTTGGTCGGTGTCCTGGTGACGCAGGATAAATCCGTAGGCCAAGTTCACGCGGAAGGCTGTAGGCTGGTCGAAGAAGAGTTGTTTTAGGTGATGGTGATGACGCTCGTGTCGCTTTTTTTTTTCATTTATTTTTATGAACACATGTATTCCGTGTCTGTAGTGCTGTAGATATACATGAATACATATACACATAAAGTTTGACTTCACTGAGGTTTAGAATGCTGGTGAAAAAAAGAAACACCCAAAACCATCCCCATCTCCATCTACACCATGTTGAATATCCAGCCAATCAGAATGCTGCTATAAAGCGTTTCGAAAGGTTTATGTGTGTGATCATGACAGGGTTATGTAGGCAGCGGACCAGTGCACTCGCACTCCACCGTGCACTCCACGACCTCATGTGCATGACTTGTACCCAGGCAGGCCGGCCGGTGAACCTGGACCGCGTGCTACAACACTGTTGCTACTACAACACACACCTTTTAGAACACTGTGACGTCATACCGCGTTCTATGACACCATCATGATGCATTATGACAGCCCTCTGCAGCAGTCACAACGCCCCATTTACGCAACCTTCGCCTCTATCCGACGCACCCTCCGCACCCATAAAAATAACCCAGAATATATGCCCCCTCCGCCTTCACTCATAAGAATAGCGCATAAGTACTACTGCTACTTACATACAAACCCCAAGCACTTTCTGCATAAAACAGATCGAGTAGGCCACATGAAAAGAAGACAACTCTCTTCAATTCGCAATTATTCATGACCTTTTAAAAGCAAGTCTTTGATATTTCACTCATGTTAAATAATGGATATTAGACACTGTTCAGTATGGCTTTTCAGCAACATGGGTGAAATAACGTTGAAACATCAATGAATTCAAAAGTGAATGGTAGATGTTTGAGCACCCAGATATAGTAACACCATATCACATGACGCTGCTTGCCACATTTAATTTGCATACTTTAATGGCATCCATTTTTAAAGTTGTTGTTTTAATACTATGTCGCCTATAATGCTAATTGAAAATGCCTAAATATAAGTTATGGTCAGACCATACATGAGGAGAACTATACAAAACATTGTATCGAGGCGAAGCTGAGGATATTCAACTCATTTGACTGCGATCAGGTTTGTGTGTGAATCAGGAAACGAACAAAATTGGATGTAAGCAACAGTTTGGGGCTTTGGATGTTTTACCTGCTTGGCTAGGTGGTGCTATCACGATGCCTGGTGACCCTCCGTAGTGCCCAACCACACGAAATGTACTGCTCATACTCTGTACACAATAAGCAGTTACTCCGATTATCATAGCCAACAGCATAACGCCGCCGACGACAACAACAACGGTAATGACCACAGAACTGCAACACGAAAAAAAAAAAAACCCAGACAAATCATTGGCAAGCGCTATATTACGTTTGTTCATTTAATTATTTATTTCTTGCTGAACGCCTTGCTCCAGAATGTTTTACTTTGCTCGAGAATTTTTATGCTTGTAATAACGGTAATGTCATAAACATGACCTATATCCAGGAATAAACCACCGACCTTGGATGTGTACATAACAAACCTCCTGACGAGGTATAATAAATGTAGAAATTATTTGTGCAAGAGTAAGCCTAAAAACCGCTATAAAATAACTGATCTGTTACTACCAATTGCGCGTAAGTGGAAAACAGTTCTTGTGGCGATCATTTAATGCATACTAAAGTTTCCAGGAATATCCAAAGAGAATTACTGTTACTTAATTTGTTTCCCTTAATTGCAGCTAGCCATGCAGTGCAATGACTGAGTAATCAGTCGTTAAAATAACCCTAGTAAAGTTAATATTTTTTAATATAACCTCTCTCAAGAACTTACAAACTCACTTAATCATGTTTTATAGGAGAAAATTGAACAGATTACACAGTTTCGTGTGCATATTATATCTGATATACATACAGATCTGTCTAATACACTGCATAAACGCATCCGTTCAAAATTACTAAACGTCGCCTGGTGTCGGAGCAATATTTCTGTTGTACATGATCAAGGCAATTATTTATATATAGGCTTTTGTTTTTAAAGTATATATGTGTGTGTATGTTTGGGGCTTGACGTCGTGCTTAACAATTTTTCAGGCATATAACGACGAGGAGTCATAAGGTGTGTGTACATATGCTGTGTCTTCTTGGGGCTTTGTGAGTCCATGCCGCCAAAGTCCTACCCCCACTGAAATATCATGCCGAAGACACAAGACATGACACCCCACCCAGTCACATTATACTGACACCCGGCCAACCAGACCCGTTTCCTTGCTCTAACCTCTCGGTGCTGAGCGGCAAACGAGGCAGTAACAAGTACCATTACAAGTCTTGGTATGACCCGACCTGAAAAAAAAACAATAAAACAATTTTATCTACAATGACAAGCACGGCTGAACATGCATTAAATAGAATGAAGTAAAACCTTACGTTGAAACGCCATGGACGTCGTTCTTACAGCAGTACACACTCGTAATATCCCCACAACAGCTCATACCATCTGCACACTCAATGTGCGACTGATTCACAGTGAAGTTGGCCAACACTATATCGTAGTAACATACCCTCGATTCCGCGCAAAAACCTGTAAATGTACAAGTTCAGAATCAACGCACTAGATATGATGTTTCTTTTGGTCTCTTCACAACACAGCACAAATTGAAATTGAGACAATTTTCAGTGCTTGGTGACCTGAACTGTGATCTGGACACTTCGGTAACAACATCTTCGTTTGTTACCACGACGTTTCGATGAAGATACTGCAAGGTTACCACTTGTTGCGAAACAACTGTCTTGTTTAACTCTAAGGTCAGCGATAGGCATTACACAAGATCAAACAAAGAAACACGAGTGAGTGAGTGAGTGCTTGGGGTTTAACGTCGTACTCAACAATTTTTCAGTCATATGACGACGAAGGAATCCTTAGGGTGCATGTACGTGTAATGTGCCTCCTTGTTGCAGGACGGATTTCCACCGCTCTTTTATTTAGTGCTGCATCACTGAGACGACTTACCGAAGGCAAGTAAGCCGCGCCGCCCGAGCCATTATACTGATACGGGTCAACCAGTCGTTGCACTATCCCCTTCATGCTGAACGCCAAGCGAGGAAGTTACAACTAATCTTTTAAAGTCTTAGGTGTGACTCGATCAAGGATTGATCCTGGATCTACCTGTCCCGAAGCGGACGCTCTACCAACTGTGCTATCGGGACCAGTACAAATCAAACAAGAATTTGGTTATACATGATGTACTTCTGCTAAACAGAGATCTTTATATACTCACCTCCCAAGAGAGTCAAGAAGATTAATTTGGACATAATAGTGACCACTGGCATGACTTCTTTTGTATGTATGGTTTATGACATCCAGTTAAGGTGTATGGCTTGATATCCAGACGAACGCTTGCACCGTTATGTCAACTCCGTGCAAACGTGTAGGTTAATTCTGGTGGACATGGTCTTGTACACACTACCCTCTTTTACCTTGAGTTTCTTTGTAATTGACGAAGGGTATAATATACATGTATAATCCATTCTAAGCCAGTTGACCTCACTTGTATAACCCAAGGGTATTGTTCCCCGACTGGAGAGCAGCCAGCTCCGACCACGCCAAGAGCGTTAACATTGTAGGGTAAACAGCGAGCTGGTCTGTAAGTGCCAGTATAATACTATATACCTGACAGTAACGTTCAACATTCGTATTGCGCCATCTTCTGTTTACTCCAGCACTAGCACCGGCCAAGTCAGAATTTGTACATCCTCTTAGTGTTGAGATGTTCAAATTCCAGGTGTCAGTTTAACGTCGTATGTGTGGAGAAAGCTGGAAGGCCACCACCTGGCAAACTTCTGGTCTACCAATTCGGCTCTATAGCTTTGTTGGACCGAAATCGCGAAACATGACAAAAATGAAACCGAAAGAAATTTCATTTAGCCAGCTGTGCAGCTATTTTTGTTCAGATATCCGGACGACTGAACTAAATTTCTTAGGGACTTATTGGCAGGTGTTGATAGTCTCAAAGAGCGACCAATACGATTTTAAGAAAACGCAGATAAAATTATCCCATGAAAATGTAAACTTGTAGAATGCATGATGTTTTCGTCGTGTAATGGTGCATTGTGTGATTGAATGAACCACTGCCAACGTATTAAGGTATGGTCAACACAACTTCTAACATTGCTAGTTGAATGTACAAACTAAAAACAGAGAATAACTGATGTTATGGACCTAGATTTCAGCTCATGGAGTAAACAGGTTCAGTTTATCATACTATTTTAAACTAAAAACGCAAATTTAGTTGGTTTCATGTCGGTTGCTTTTTGAAAAAACAGAGGCGACATTAATAAAACTATGAGACTGTGGTATCTACACGCCTTGTGTCAAATGTTAAATGATCCAAGGTAAAGGTATGGGAGTGTTTGTTTGATCACTGCATGGTTTTCTGATCATTTCAGATTTTTAGAGTTTTAGGTTATACGAAATTATCCGAGAAATACGTAAGTCTTATAGTCTAGAAATATTCTCATTTTTAAGTATTATCAACCATTCTTCAGAACACACGAAATAAGACGCTACAAAGATACAATACAAAAAACTCTTTATTAAAAACATATATATGTATTTCAAGGCATTCATAAATGTTAACAAAGTAGTTAACTATATCGCTAGAAGTGATATATATATATGTATACATCATATCCTGAAACAGTGATTAGATCATATAACCTTGCATATACTGATAACGCTTGGCTGTTGTACTAAATAACTGAGCATGTCGGTACTTCGTTTTATGTACAATTGTGCAAGAAATTTATATTTATACAGTTTGCACAGATATTGTCAGGAATTCATAGACATTATGCCTTGACATGAAATATTTAGTCGTAAATGAAGTACATGGAGATAATTTTGAGTCACCCTTCCTCTCCCGATATACTGCATCCTTTCTACAAAAATACACCAAAGAAATAGCCAGGAAATACCTGGAATGTTAACAGCTATCTCAAAGACAGAGTACCCTGCATTTAACAAATACATCACAATATGGACAGGCTTTATTCTTCAAAAAACAAATCATGCAGGACGGTTAAGAAATGTGATCTTTTGCAGCGAATGCATATTTGTAACTAACCCTAAGTTTTAAATATGCATTTTATTTCTCTCACAAAATTAAAACAGCTCTTCTGTTATTTTTTTTTTTACACGTGGTTTCAGAAAGGTGCTGGCCTTGATTATATTTAGCAGAATAACGTCTTAAAATGTTGTCTCCGTTTCTTTCGGCAGGCAGTAGTCAAATTCTGATTTGCAATTCTTCAATACCCAGTATCAAAATACATCAGTTGCATATACATGTGCAAGCTACTAATCTTTTGTCTTGCTTAAAAGTATGACGACATTTGCAGGTTTAATTGCAAAGAACACGTGTGTGTTCGCTTCAATCCTGTTTAACAAGACAACTCTGCCTTACGCGTATGTGGCCCAGTAGCATTAGTGACCTGATTAGTGAAAACAGAGGTGACTAAATATACTGATATGTGAAAATAATCCAGTACAGAGGTAATCTTTATATCTATACAAATAGCTATCACTATGGAACGCACAAAATATGTAGAGTAAAGATTTCTAAAATTTGTTCAACGTTATGCATTCCAATTTAAGTTCCATTTCAGAATCAATCAAAAATACCCCTCAAATAATAAGGTCATATTTTAATACACAGTCAGTGGTATGCAATGAATAGACTGGCGAATACCACTCAACGTCATTAACTTTATCTGTGACGTTTTCAGATATGGTTGAGTAGAGTCAGTTAATAAGCGATATATAAATATGCATTTAGATTTCACTCACTTAACACCCGTACTAGTCTCAAGTTACTCAAGGATCCGTCAGAAAAGCATGAGATTTCCCATCCATTTCCGATTTCTTCAGTTAAGACACTGGTCGTCCCAAACTCTGAGAGTACTTGACAAAATCTATAAATCATCTTGTTCATCACCTCATCAGTTCACTTTTCCTTCGCTGTCACGAAGTAGTGGTGACCGGAATACCCAGCCACACATCGGGAACCAGGGCAACATTCACAGGACTACCATACACGAAATGTTAAAATCTGCTGTCGTCAGACATTTCAAACACATGATGTTTTTGGCGTACAAGGTTTGTTCCTTATCTCCCATCCAACATAAAATAACATCTTTAAGCTAGTAAATATGATGCTAACGAAAGAAAGTGATATGCATACTTTAATAAGATTGTAAGTACCTCTGTTACTGGGTACAAAATGTTTAATCATTGTGTACATGTATGTGTTATGGAGTGGATAGGGCTCTGATACTCCAGGTATTTCATAATAGGAGGGTTAAAGGATACTACATTACGAAAAAAAAATATTAGTGTTATTAAAGAAGTAATGTTTTCTATAGTACAGAGACAACATTCTCTTCACAACTCTAGTATAAACTTTATAAACAGCTTAGGCTCACAACCTCACGTTTACAAACATAAAAATCTAGACAAATTAGGAGACAACCTCTTTAACAACAATCAAATCCCGTTGTAGAATAGCTAATTTACATTGTTAATGTTAATAATATTTTAAACCCAACAAGGAATGATGAGATATAAACAATGTATAGAAAAATATTACTGGGTTAATAGATATGTAAGTAAAATAGACATGCAAGCTTTGTTATATATATACAAAGACACAGGATGGATATTCAGTTGGTAAACACTTTTTATAAAAATCTTATGAGTAACAAATGGCAAGGATAATTATGTGTAGTAAAGTGTAAAATATGCCTCTTTTTACATCACATACATCTTAGCGACTGACATATGGAGGTCATATGTCAATTACCTCCTCTCATACATTTGAATTAGAGTTCTTTCCCTTCTACAGAAATCTTCTTTCTAAATCCACTATTTCCCAGAACAGACACACGACTTCTTATTGTATATACATGATTAAAGGCATTAAAAAATAACTACTCGCTTAACCAGTTTGAGTAATTGCTACAATGATAATCAAGACATGAGATGAAATGGTATGTTTACCCCTTGGCAGCTATGAAACATTTGATCTAAATGTGGTGAATTTTGTTTCGTACAGCTTTATCATGGCCATAATATAGCAAGAGTGGAGTATTTATTTGTCCGTTCTGCTGATAATGTAAAAAAAAAAAAAACAACACTTTAGCACCTGAATACACATGTTGTTGGATTAGCCTCCACCCCTGTGGACAGAGAAAAAATCACCCATACGGAAGCCATGATGCAGCTTTGTCAATGTATAGTGTGGTCAGGGTAACACCTGTGTGGATATGAGGACACCTGTGTGGACATGAGGACACCTTTGCTGACATGAGGACAACTTTGTGGACATGAGAACACCTGTGTGGATATGAGGACACCTGTGCTGACATGAGGACACCTGTGTGGACATGAGGACACCTTTGCTGACATGAGGACACCTGTGTGGACATATGAAAAACCTGTGCTGACATGAGGACACCTGTGCTGAAATAAAGACACCTGATTGGACATAAGGTCTGCCATGTGAACACCTTTGTGGACATAAGGACACCTGAGTTGCCCAGATGTGATCTATGTTGGGTTGTCAGTTCTCTTCTCCCAGATTTGTCTTGTGGAGATGACCCCTAGCTCAGGCATAGAGGGTCCTCTGCCGGGAGTGATACCCCTGACTAGGGCTGCCTCTGTGATAACCATACTCCTCAAAGCTGTCGCCATCCTGGTAAAAACTCTCTCTGGGCTGGACTTCACTGGACCATGTTTTTCTCCGCTCTGAAACAAGGCAATACTTCAGGTTATCACAAAATGTTGTAAGCAGTAGCTAAGTACAGGGAGTCTCGTGAATGAAGTAATCTTGAGCTTAACATAGGGTAAGCTTACATGTATTCATTATATGCTGTACCGTTAACACTAAACCCTGCTGTTCTTTTTTGTGCCTCTAAAGTATGGAGCTATACATCAAACTTACATGTAATTTATCTCAACATGCTCAGAGCAAAATACAACACAGGTTGCTTGATAATTTTAAATCACATTCAAATGAGAGACATAGCTGTGGACAGCATCCAAATTCTGCATATCTGTTTAAATTTCTCACACAGTCCATCTTTTATAAAGTTGAATAGAAAGCGAAAACATGTTCTACATATAGAAGAAAGCAAACTGTTTATTAAGATATTTCAAAGAGCCATTCCTCTGTCCAAGTATTTTTACACAGTGAGTTTAGATAATCAGTGGTAGTGCGCGAAGCATGTGATTTTCAGACTGACTATGGCCAGTGAACGGTGAGTCTGTTTCTCAGTGCACACCATCAAGCCATCGTTAGTATGACTAGGTGATTTTATGGTTAATGTGCTCTCAGGTTGCAGTCCTCCGATATGCCGGACAACACGTGTACTGCATGTGATCTGTCATAAGGTAACATCAACAGCAACCAGATATAGCATGCTGAGTGCGCGAGGGTTTGTACACTTCAAAAATTCCCAATTTCCAGGCTATTTCATGGCTTCTGTACGTGGGAAGGTCTGGCAGCAACCTACGGATGGTCGTCGGTTTCCCTACAGGGCCCACTATAATGCTGGCCGCCGGTGTCTAAGTGGAATATTCTTGAGTATGGCATAAAACACCAATCAAATAAATAAAAAAAATTTTCAAGGCTTTTCCAGGCGTATAATTCATCCAAGCTAATTGGAATAAATATTCTACACTTATACAATGCTTATAGCAATGTTAAATAACCTTAAATGAATACAGACTTTCCCTTATACAAGACATGTACTACACAATTTAAAAGATGTTGAAAAAGAAATTCCTCCAACAGAAAAACATCTGCATACTATCCACAACAACCCATTGGTTGGTCCTGTACAGTCTCTATTTCATGGCTTTTCCAGGCTAAACTACAAAACCTACTAATTTTCCAGGCTAAACTACAAAACCTACTGATTTCCCAGGCTAAACTACAAAACCTCCTGATTTCCCAGGCTAAACTACAAAACCTCCTGATTTTCCAGGCTAAACTACAAAACCTCCTGATTTTCCAGGCTAAACTACAAAACCTCCTGATTTCCCAGGCTAAACTACAAAACCTACTGATTTTCCAGGCTAAACTACAAAACCTCCTATTTCCCAGGCTAAACTACAAAACCTACTGATTTCCCAGGCTAAACTACAAAACCTCCTGATTTTCCAGGCTAAACTACAAAACCTCCTGATTTTCCAGGCTAAACTACAAAACCTCCTGATTTCCCAGGCTAAACTACAAAACCTACTGATTTTCCAGGCTAAACTACAAAACCTCCTGATTTTCCAGGCTAAACTACAAACTTCCTGATTTTCCAGGCTAAACTACAAACCTCCTGATTTTCAAGGAATTGTTAATTTCAAGGCCACATACGAACCCTGGCGAATCACTTTTGTTGAGCCACATCTAATTGCTGTTAATATAATGTATGTATTATATATACATATACCAGAGATACCAGAAATGTCCCATGCAAATGATCTGGTTCTTGCAAACTATAGCTATTAAAATGTGTCTTAGATATGATCATAGGGCATACTACAACGGTACAGGCATGTACATGTAGGTAAACCTGCCACAAGAGCCATGCTACAGCCAGAAGAATATATCTCATGTCTTTCTTCTCCCAACATGCTTAGCAGAGATATTGGATTTTAGCAAATTTGGTGGCAAGCATGAAAGGTTGCATATGTTTATGCTGCTGGATTCAAAGATCAGGAAGCTAAATGAACAAAGTATGAGACACTACCAAACAAACATTGACAGTATCCCAATACTTCATTTGGCAAAGTGTAACAAACATATGTCAAAAAAAAACACATTTATGGGAATGTAAAAACAATACATTCTAAATTCTTTAGAAAAATCTGCATCGCGTTTGTGGAGCTGATACAAACTTAACACAAACTATATCATACGGTATTTACCACTGGCAAACAGATAACCAGATTCTTCTTCTAAAATGCATTTTGATTACAAATTCCTGAGAATTCTGTGCTAATAAAAGGGTTCTGTACTAGTTGACCATTTGGAAGGCAGTTTTTACCCATGTGATTGCAATAAAATACCGCCTTGCACCTCATGATCTGTCGATGTGAAAGAACTTCATTTTCATATAGAAAAAGTCCCGTTTCTAACTACAAATGTAGCCATATTATGAATGACCTATATAACTGGCAAAGAACAGCACAATCAGTACTAGCTGAACGCAGTGTATTATTCTCTGTGTCATTGTGGTTTTAATACCTAATTTTTCCAGCACAAAAAGTCACATCGTCTCTCGAAATATAACCATAAGCATGCATGCATCTCTATTGATTTTGATATAATTATATATCACTTCATGGGTTGAATCTGGATTTTACATGCCAAGTATTTCACATCCAAGCCATGTCCTGAACAACATGAAAGCATGTGAACAAGATCCTCTTCTCTCAATGATTGTAACCTCTCCAAATGTAATACCCTGATATTTAACTATTATATCCAGAAAATAATTTTCTCTGGATGGAATATTGTAGCGGTACATGTTATAAACCAAATAAACAGGCCTTCAAACGAAGCAAAAGCCATAAGAGACAAATTCCTTAGAAAGTTTTCTAAGTTCACCGTCCAAAATAATATAAAACATAATTTCAACACAAGGCTCTTGAGATACCCGTAAATTGGGCTGTAAAATTTACACGTTGTCAGCTTTCCAACTGTACACGCTGTTAACAGTGCAGCTGTTCCCTGTACACACACATACATACAGTGTACCGCTTGACTACATCATACCTGTGAAGGAAATGTGCATACATTTCCCTAATGTACCAATGATCCACAGAATAGCAACTTCTCAAAAAGATTGTTGCATGCAGCTGTGATACTGATGAAAGAATCATCAGACTTTGCGAACAGGGCTAACAGATTTTCGGAAGTCTGGATTTGCATGAACAACAGTTACACGTTTTGATTATTATTTAGTTTGAACCTTATTTACCAACATTTGCCAACATAAATATACATTGGATACTTCCAAGATATGTCTATAATTTGTTTTTTGACATCAGTTATATGTAATAACTGACATGCACACTTGTGTGAAAACAAAAAAAAAATTAAAACAAATTACTTCTCAAAATGTCTTAAGCCAGTTTGTAAGATCTCATAGCTCACACAACTTGAATACCACTTTTTGATCATCAAGTTTCCTCAAGAAGCAAGGCAACGACTGACAACAACTTTTATTGAAGGTATATTCTCATTTTGCATACTATTCATAAGACAACTTCTGAGCACAGAAAAGATAAAATGGAAATGAAAAGGGTTTGAGAAAGAGTCAAGATGGTGTAAAAGTAAACTGTTGACCTTTTAGGAATAAACTATTCATTTATTCTGGGGAGGATACTATACTACATGTCTTGTGTGCACAAGTAAATATTATTCATGTAACTGTGAAATCCCCACGGATATGACCCACTAGTGCACACTGCTAAACACAGTATTCTCCCCTGAATAGATAAACATGGACTGTACAGGAACATTAGCTGAAATATCATCCCAAAAAGGCCAAATTGAGTCTGACAGGGAAGGCTTTATGGAGAAGGGAAATAGAAGAAGGAGCAAACACAGTTCCGCTCGGAAAAAATGTGACACAAATCCATCCTAAACACATTGGTTTGAGATAAACTAGAATTTGCACTACCATGAAAGTGAAAAACCAAAAAACTGTTAGGGACTAAAGAGAAACAAAAGCAAATAGTGTTAGTGGGGGAAAAAAAGATAAAAAAGCAATTTGCAGAGCAAGGCGAAAAAAAAACAAAACAAAAAAAAACCTTCTTGATATCAAGAAGTTCCACTGATAATTTTATGTAAAGCACAAGTAGTGTTTATAGGCAACACCAATTTAATTTTGTGCTTTACGAGAAGAAGACACTAAAAAATTCAATTATAAAGAATAAAAATAAAAATTCACCTGTTTATTTTGGTCGATGTTTTTACTTTTATTATTTTCCTGTTTTACAAAGATTTCTGTAAATATGTCTTCAACAGAAAAAATTGCTAGGACAGTCCACATTTCCCACAAGCTAGATGATTTTTAAGTTTCTTTTTTATTTTTATGCCCTTTTCCAACATTGGAGGAAGGATTTTCTTTTGGCCCGTAAATTAACACTTTAAATTGGTGTTGTCATATTCTGAAAAAAATGAAACAAATCATACTTCTTGTGACGGCGTAATAAAATGCTCAAATATCGAGTTCAAAGCTGGTTTCATTTTTTTGGAAATACAACTACTTGCTGTTTAAATCCTAAATGAACTTGTGGTTTGCCAGATAAAAATGCCAGAGCCCCAAACAACCACACCGCACTGCATGCACAAAATTAAACTAGTAGTACTAAAAACCGTGAATCTAGTCAGACATCTACCTAGTGGCTGCTCTGACTGTCTAGCTCCCCGATCAAGAAGGCCAGTTTGTGATCAACTCGGTTCCTCATTCGTTCTGGCTTCACGGGTAGAGACTGATACATCAAGTTAAAGCGGTTGATATTATCACTCCTACGACCCCTGGCATCTTCGCCTGGTACCCGTTGTCTACTGGCCACGCCCGCCATTCGCGGCAAACCCTCTGCTATACACATGTACACAGAGTGCTTTAAATACACAGCTACTAGACGTGGAAAAGTACATTCAACTTATGATTCATAATATATCATGACATTGTGCATTTACATGGGAGTACATGAAACTAATACAAATTATCAGCCTCTGATTGAAAGACTTATGATTTATTTATTTATCTACTTGAATGCTGTTTTACCCCATACTCAAAAATATTTCACAGAATAGCTACTTGTATGATATAATCGGGTGGGCATGAAAAAAATGGGCTGTACTTTGATGCTACACTGCTCCATTATCCTTTGTTCAAACCCTTTCAAACTTTAGACATTCAAATGCCATGATTTTGTTAATATACTGACCAATTTTCAAGGTCATAGCTGAGTAGTCTGTACAAAGGGTTAAAATGAAAACATAGCCTCAAAAACGCACGTTCTGGTGACCCACACTGCATCAGGTGTCATGAGTAGAGCGCATGCTGCCACCTGTGTGACACGCATCAAGGACTGCTGGAAAAGAATTACTCTTAGGAGATTCAGGACAATTAGTTCATGGAAGCAACGTTTTCCGAGAAGATGGAGGAACAATTGATCACCTTTTTCAAGTAAAACAAGTAGAACATCATTTTGAAATGATGGAACATGTGTTTGGACTCTGGTCCCATGAACAGCAATCTTAAAGGATGAAATTGAAATTTGGTCTGTATACTTAGGACATAATGGCTTTTGAGTGTGTAAATTTTTAGAAGCTGACATAACAGGTTTCGGAGATATTGAGTGTCAAAGTACGGCCCATTTTTTTTATGCCCACCCGATATATGAAAGTTTCAAGATACAACAACAGAGGTGACATCCCTTGATGAAAGGATGTAACTGCTTATGGCATGGTAGGGTCAAGCAAGCTCCCTGTTTCAACAAGGGAAGATATATACAATACTGAACGGCTAATTAAACAGTAGATTAATCTTCTGAATTATGCTTTTGGTTGGGTTTTGGTGTCAGATATTGCAAAACTAACGAGAACCTGGTCGTAGTGCGATAACATGAATACTGCCATGTTAAAAGACAGGCTACCCTGCAGTTAGGCGGCCATGTCATTTAGCACTGGGATGTCACTGCGTTGTCACAATAATTCCAAAAACTGCATACTATTTTATGTGTATGTACAAGTCTTATTACAGTAAAAAAATACCCCTCAATTTAAACACACCCTCTAAAATCTACCCTACAAAATGAAATACCTCTACAAATAGCCCCAAGTATTTTCATGTACATTTCCTGCACCCTCAAATAAATCAACGCATTTTTACATGTATGTATCTGTCATACACCATCTAGCACATATAAATATATACCTCTACATAACTCAGTGCATTTATATGCATATGTCACACACCCTCTAGTACATTTATCTATTCCTCTATTAAAAATAACGATTTTTGTCATCAGAGAGTCATCAGAATGCAAGACGTGTAATCTTGAAGCAGATGTACCTACCCGCTGCCTGTCGACTCTTGAGGGTAACTTGTCTGCCAGGTCCTGTTGTAACATTAACAGGTGCTCTCTGGCCTGCTTCTGTTCCTGTACCTTCTCGTGGACACCACTCCCCGACACCAATCTCAGACTTAGACAAATCCTGAATACTGTAACATCCAGACATTGGTATAATAAAGAGAAAACATCAGACTGGGTACAATTTACAAACCATTACTGGAACAAGTTTAGTTACATTTGATCTTCCATGACTACTATAAAGCTACCCATTTTTTATTTTGAGTATTATTATTGATCTCAAACAAGTGTTCTGTAAATAAGTTACTGAAAGGATACTGTTTTGGTATTTCTGAAATAGGTGATCTTTTCTATCATAATGTTACTTAGCGACACTTCTGTTTTTGGGGGTAATCAGTCCTGCACAATGGCAATCAAATCCTATACAGTGTCGGCAAAGGAAATCAGATTGTCTGGAGTATAAAACCACCAGCCTTTTGCCAAGTAACTAACAAACTTTTCCCAGACATGCCACCTTCAACAAACTTCATGTAACACCCTTTACTGCTTACTCTTCATTTCCCCCTAGGCTAACAGAGATATCGATGAAGGGGGAAGCTAAAGATCTACATACACGGTAGCTAAAGACCAAACTTGACTCAACTCGACTTGTCTGCCTGCATCAGGTGGTTAGGCGAAATAACTGCAATTGTACTCCAGCTGCTACATGTACGACTGTTCAATCCAAAGTCAGACGTTCAACAGCGACTGAGTCTAACTGTCTACAACAGTTGAATTGAGTTGTGTCTTGACCTCCTGTGTATGCCAAGCCTTAGGTTGGGACTGAACCAACAGGGTCCCACCCCACCCCCAATTACTATGTACAATCTGCCAACAGTGCTTCAGAAATTGTCTGTGTAATTATAAGAGCTCACCTCTGATTGGTGAGGACACGCTTAATCCTCTCCGACCTCTCCTGGCGCCAGCGTTTCTCCTCCTCTGTCAGATCATCATCGTCCGAGTCTGGAACGTAGCGCTCAGGTATGTTCACCTTCTCAGGAAAACCCAACTGGTGTACAAGAATAACATAGGATTTTCAGTGCTAAACTGAAATGTGTAAGTTATACATAACCCTTACTGATAAAACAATTCAAACAATTTCTCAGGTAAAAGTGTTCTGGTAACTACATGTAAACAAATTTAATCCACAGCAATGGAATGAGGCAATCTCACCTTTCAGCCTAAACAGTTTTAAACTTTGTATATGCTCTTGTTCCTGCAGAACAGTTACAGTCACTCTGCATATACATGTATGTTGCTTGTGGCTTGTATCATTATTCACTATTCATTGTTGTATTCGTTTTCCTACAGACCATATACGTGTCTGAAATGAACACTATCTATCTGTATGTACATGAATCTATCTAAGTTCAGCAAATGTGGACAAAAATGCATTTTGGATAATATATCCCTGTGATTTACCTTTTACATAGACCTGCAATAGTTCTTCACGAAAATTTTGATCTTTTATATTTGTAACAGTAAATTTTATGTTCATTAAACATGCTCACATTACTACTGAAAACCCTGACATCATATCTCACGAGTCAAAATGTGGGTTACAGAATGGCTTACAATGTCTCTCTCTATGGCCAACTCATCAAACATGTCAGGGTTAGTTGTAGAGCTCTTCACTATGTCCGGTACCATATCCACCTGCGAAAATGGAATAAAGGTAGAACAGTTATGCAAAATATGGTAGGCTCATGAAAAAAACATCATACTTTTGTTCAAGTTAATTGTTACCTAAATTTAATAAACTGATTAGGATGGATGTCCTATTGTTTGGAAGTATGAACCTTTTTATTTATTTATTTATTTATTTGTTTGATTGGTGTTTTACGCCGTACTCAAAAATATTTCACTTATACGACGGTGGCCAGCATTATGGAGGGTGGAAACTGGGCAGAACCCGGGGGAAACCTACGACCATCCACTGGTTGCTGTCAGATCTTCCCACGTAGGGCCGGAGAGGAAATGAACCTTTTTAAGGAAATAAAATGGCTTTAGATATGGCCCTGTGAAATTTGATCATGCAACCCCACTGATCCACATGCAGCCTGCTAGTAACAGCCAATCTGTGCCTGAACCATCACAGCAGTCTGAACAAGAGATCCCAACCCACCAATCCTCACTGACAATAAGCTGCAGTCATCTACTGTGACATCTGAGACACCAACACCTATGTAGGGCTGTATTTAAGTCACAATTCACTACTGAGCAGTTGTAATTTACAGTTACATGTAAATGAAACCATGGCAACACTGATGATGACTTACAGGTCGTATCAAGTCTCCTGCTGCAGTGTTCATGATATCAGCCTTCACTGTGGGTGTCTCCAGAGTGAGAGGCTGGCTGCTGGAGATGGTCAGGTACCGCGCCCCACGTCGGGGAGATTTTGTCTTCTTCACCACAGCTGATGGGAGGCCGGAGCTATCCCGGGTGAAGGGTTTAGGAGCGTAGAGAAGCGGTGTTGAGGACGTGACCAGGTCAGCCTTGACCGGTCGTGTGATGAAGGAAGAGGAAGGTTTGTAACCCTCACCAGTCTTGTTACTCTCGCTGAACTGAGTGACCAAGGCGTCCTGGTAAGGCGTGAACGGTTTGGGCCCTAGTAGACTGGGTGGAAGTGACACTATAGACGGGTTACGTCTCTGACGAGGCTCATGGCCAGCGTCTCCATTCTGTCCCTCATCATCGCTGCCTGGGAGGTTCTCATAGAGACGGAGGCCATTAGTGTTATCACCCAAGGCAACCGTCCTCGCCATGGTGGCTGTGAACATCCCGCCCCTCTCGGCATCATGGTACGCACCTACAGGTTGACCCCGGGCGTCCCACTCCGAGTAAGAGTGATCCGTTGGTGATAACATGTAGTCAGACTGATCTGCAGAGAGAAAGAAGAGGATGGCTTATTCACCAGCCAAATGTTGCATGTTACAAATCTGGAAGTCCAAGTAGAACCAGAGAGCATTTTGAGAGTTTCTTTTTAACGCTAATGGTGCATTTTCTATCCAGGCAAATCAACAACAGATACATTTAAATATCTTGTGAAGAGTAAGTGAGATGGAACAAATTCATACAAAATGGAATCCATACTAAACTATGTTAAGGAAAAACTCCTGAATCATGAATATTTCATGAATAACATGAAAATAATTTACAACTCAAGCCATATATGACAAATTACTGGCACGTGCCATTGACAATACTACAACTATTTTATTTCACCTCAAGTTTACCATTTTTCTACTACCACATTCTGACTGCTTATGACGGATTTATCCAGATTTTTTTGTTAAGTTTCCTTGATTTCCTACCAGGAAAAATTTTAAGTGTTGACATCAAACATATCTTTGTAAGGCCTTAATGAGAAAGTGAATTTTTGAGTACCAAATTTGGCTGAAATATAGTATATTTCATACTTGAATGAAAAATCTATGTTAACAAGTTGGCTTGTTTGTAAGATACAGACATTAGTGGAAAGTCCCATATTACATGTACTTGACATGATAAAGAGCTTCACACCGATTAGCAGGGACAGCACAGAAAGGATCTATGTAAAGTCCACATATTTTCAAAAACTCACACTCACAAAAGACATTGGTAAACATACATTTTAGTTTAGTACAATAATAAAATTATGCTTGATGTTGTTATGAAACCCAAGCACTGGTTGACAAAAATAAAGCAAAACACAAAAAATTATACAAAAAAAAAGCGTTTTAGTGGTCAGTATAGAACATGCCCATTGACAAATTGAACAAAAAACACATTTGAGTACATGGATGGGAAGCTAGGGGCTTTATAACATTGCTAAATATGAAACAGAGGCAAAGTGAAACAGTTTGTGATGCACGTAGAAGATGTAGTGAAAACTAGCGACATGATACAACTGAGTGGGCTGGCATGCTGACAGCTATGTAGACAAGACAATAATTAACCTGCTAAGTCAGAGTCTATTTCATCCCCGGGACCACGGCGAAACTTTTCCCTCTCTCGTCTCTGTTCTGCCTGTCGCTTCACGTCACGCACTGTGAGCAACTTAGGCTTCTCTTTGGGGATAATACCTGACAGAAGTATTAAAAAGGGGCATGCATGTAATATATCCAGCCTGGGGGTGAGAGGGGGTGGGGGTGCTTTCTATTCAATGAGATGACATCTCTTAATTTACACAGGTGGTCTTTTAGAAATTCAAACTTGGGAGTTCCGATGAATCTGCAGTGTAATAATGCACTTCATGTAGGAGATGCACTCAGCTAAAAATTTATATTAGTGTTTGTAACAAACATGCATATAATGTGCCACACTTTAGGGCGTCATTAAAGGATCTGTTTAAGTAACATTATTTTCAATGTATGGGCTATACCCAGACAATGGAACAAAAAAGAGCTATAATACTGATATGTAAAGTGTATCGCAATAATAAATTAAATTCCGAAGACACATCTAACAATCTATGCCACATAAAAATGTATCTGCGGTAAAACTGTATATTTTAGTCAGAGGTATGAAGGGGCAATAATGAAATTTTCTTTTTTATGGTATCATCATTTTAACAGACGATACTGAACTTCACCTGTGCGTGCAAGAATTTTTTATAGCAGGTACATCGTCTTTAACATAAACTGACACCACTATTTCCTACCTTGACCCCAACCCTCAGACAAACACCTATTTAGGCTATAAATATATGGTCAGAAATAATGTGTGAGTAGAGTCAAGATTTGATAAAGAGTGCATAACATTACCGAGGTTGCATTCACCCCATAATTACAGGTGCAACATGTGCATCAAATTAATATACATATATACATATACATACTCAAGAATATTTCACTTATACGATGACGGCCAGCATTATGGTGGGTGGAAACCGGGCAGAGCCCGGAGGAAACCCACAACCATCTGCAGGTTGCTGGCAGACCTTCCCACCTAAGGCCAGAGAGGAAGTTTGACAGTTTAAATGTGGTATAAGTAGGACACAACAGACAGAGTCATATCTTACCAAAAAAGCGCTTGGTATTGTCATCAGCTTCCCCAATATCCCATGGAATTTGGTCATGCCTTCCCTCCAGGAGAGCCTCTTCTTCACCAACTAGGGATTGCTGCAAAGAGGACAAATAGGGTTACAGGTATGCCCTGATCTTTTTTTCTGTACAGGCTGTATTATAGCAGCTATAATAATGAAACCGTGTGATTTAGGTCATGTTTAAGTTTGGAGGCATCTAAGTAGATTAAAAAGAAAACCATCAAATATTTATGTGTACATATGTATGTATGCTTGAGGTTTTACGCGTAATACACATGTACTTTATCATTTTTCAATCATATGACTACCAGGAATCTTTAGGGTGCGTGTTCATTTACTGTGTCTTTTAGTGCCAGTGCAAGTTCATGGTGCCAAAGTGCTGCGATCACTAAAGTATCATGAGAAAGACACCAGACGTGACGCCTCAACCAGTCACATAATACTGACAACGAGCCAGCCAGTCCTGTTTCGTTGCTCTAACCTCTCAATGCTGAAGGCCAAGTGAGGCAGCAACAAGTGCCATTTTTTGTCTTTGGTATGACTCGGCGCAGACCAGCGAATATCTGACAGACTTCCTGAATTACAGGCATAGCTGGAATAGATGCATCAAAGACACAACCTTTCTGTCTAAGAGCTAACTACAGAGCTGACTGGATTTACACAGGTAGAGTGTACATCTGAAATACTGATTTTTATAAAAAAAAAAAAAAAACAGGGGAAAACACTTGCCCTCACCTGGTGTCTATGATGAGGCTGACTGAGCTGAGGGACACTGCCCCATGGGTCAGGTTCCTCCTGCCCCACCATGTCTACTAGCTCACTCCTCTCATATCTGTGGCTGTAGCGGGGGGCGTCGCCCTGGCCTGACTGATTCAGCAGATCCTCCCAGCCTGAGCTCCCAGCACTCACCCCATGACGGCTGTCAGAGTTGTGGTTAGGCCCGTCTCTGTCATAGCTCTGACTGTAGAGAGGAGGGTGTCCATGGCCTCTGTCATGACCAGAGCGGTTCAGAAAGTCCTCAGAGCCAGATTTGCGCCCGCCCATCCTCAGCGCACTGTCGGAGCTGCGGTTTAGCCCATCCCTCTCGTCCTGTATGGGTTTGAACTTGGTGAGGTCCGGCTGTGATGCGTGCTGTTTTGGGTACAGGCATGTGATAAAGGTCAAGAAAATCAAAAGAATTCATGAAACATGTTTTTGTTTTTTTTTAATACCCTTAATTTATTTTCTCTATGTTCTAACTTATACTGGTACAAATAAGATGTTCAGTCTTTCATGAAACCTATACATGTCAGCCACCAAATGAGGCATAGTTTTATAGCACCATTTTTCATTACACCATAGTTGAAATACTGCTCAATAATCAAGCTGTAAAATGTTCTAAATTGGTTCTGATTTAATGAAACTCAAATCTGATAATTTAATGGAATTCTACAAATTAGTGATAAATCTCGTACCTGTGGGTACATACTGCGCAGACCTGCGGGGCTGTAGCTGTGATCCATGCTTTCGTAGAACGAGGAGTTCTCGTAGTCTGGCCCTTTAGACCCGCCCACTCCTGGTTTACACACCTGTGTGTAGGTGGGAGGGTAGTGGTTGTCTTCCTCAGGGGGGTGACTTACTCGGCTGTCACTGATGTTTGTGCTGATGTCCACTGTAATAGCAGAGTCCAGGTCAGTCTCGTTGTAAGTACCAGGCCTGTCCTTGTGTGCTGGCTCAACTAAATATGAATGAAGTGTAGAATAAACAATTATATGGTAGTTAAAAATATAGGACAAGCCTTAGAGCTACAAGTATAACAATAATACCAAAAACAAACACAAGGTTAAGCTACACATAAACATAAATAACAATTTTTAGAAAGCTTGCACAAAGGTAAATTAAACATGAAATAAAACATTTCATATTACATCTAACTTTCTATGTATTGCAGCTGGGGGGGGGTGGGGTGTGGTCTTCATACATTTTCAGAGTGTTGAATTGATGTTGATGCTACACAGGAACAAAAATTATATGAAATAGAACATGTAAATGTCCACAACCTTTGTCTTCGCTGGGTATAGCATAGTTGGATGAGGATCTCCTCAGTGTGTTCATGGCCTGGGAGAGTTTGGCCCCCTTCTGGTTCAGCCCAGACATCATGTCCTGTACACGAGCCAAGTCCTTCTCCAGCTTCATACGTGTCTTTACCGAATCACTCGTCTACAACGCCATTAATACAATTACAGTAGGAGCATTACTAGGGGTTAAACAACAGCAATTCAAAATGTCTGCCCAGACCCTCATTTGAATTATATGATACTGCCATTTGTCACATAAAAGGTATCTATGCAATAAAATAGCTACAGACAGAAAGTTGCTGTAGTGTTAGATTTGTACCCACTTACAGAATACCCGGTATAAATGTTCTGCCTGTTTGGAAAGAGCTAAACGTAAAGCTGAAATTTGCATACACCACGAGTACACAAAATAACAAAAAAAATGTAACACATTCATCATCACTTGATTACCTTATGTTTAAGATAAAAAACCTTTGCATTCATCTTTAAAGGCGCTCAAGGAAATGGATGCTGTCAGTGAGCTTACCAGTGATGGGGCGCTCTTACTCCTGGTCAGGTCTCCATACACCGAAGACCGTAACAGAGCTACTTCTCTCTCCACCAGGTTGTTCTCGGCTGTCGTTTCCTCTAACAACTGCATGAGCAAAAACCAAATCTTACAATCTAAAATGATTGTTTTATGATCTGTATGGATGGATGAAAAACTTAGTTTTGGTAGCAGGGCTACCCAACAGCTCTCCAGTTGGAGACACATGAATGCTAAACTTCAGCTACATGAAGTATTGATGGCGTGAATTGGGTAATTTACAGAACACAGCGATGCACACAGAACATCAGCAATGGAGCAGCCTCCTCATGTCACTGTGCTTCAAGTGCATGTAAAACACATGATAAAAGCATACCCACTGATCACTACCCCACCCCACCTGTGAAACCACACGCTAACACAAAGTACCTTACACTATACAATCTGTAAATAAAAGCTATTTAAACAAAACCCATTCAAGGGCAGTATAAACTCTCTGTGGTATTACCCTTTGTACTCCAAATGTTGACAGATATAAACATCTAAATATTGAGTCACAATGACCCTTTCACTACTTGTGTATCATATAAAACTGGTTAGTGGCAGCACAGCCCAATACCTTGGAGGCATCAGCCAGCTGGTGCATCACTCTGGACAAGTTTTTCTCGATGTCTCTCTGCTGCCTGGTCAGCCGATCGAGCTCTCGAGGGTTGTTCCTATGCTGATCCTGCATCTTGCAGATGTCCTCAAGGGTCCTCTCTAGTAAGTCCTGAACAAAACACAGGTAACATGAAGTCCAGTGTCACACAGCTTTTTCCATAAATGCATTTTGCTCGCACCAATGACGACGTTAATTACAAGGAGGCGCAAACAACTAAATGCTGAGCTTACAAAAACACATATGCACCTATGAATTATACAAAAACTGATTTATGTATTCCATGTGTACAAGTATTTGTGTATAACTGACCTTATCCTCCTTGAGACTGGTCACCATGGTAGACTGCTCAAACATGGCTCTGTCCAGATCGTACAACCGCTCCATCTTCTCCTGTTCACAACACACACAATCAGTCAAAACATTTTGATTTCTTTGTCTGCTTCAGTTTTAGCTTCGATTTCATTACTGGTTTGGTTATATCACAGGTACAGGTAGCAGCACAATGATTTATATACTTATTCAATTACTGTTTAATACTCAAGAACACCGCAGTCAGGTTTACAGACGGAGGAAAACTCCTCACTTACAGGCTTGGCCAAAACAGCAACCTCACTGGGCAGGGGCTGAGCCAATGAGGGCCACAGTCTTGTTCGCCTATGGTTTTATTTTTCATTATGCCATATAGACAGGGTTCAAGATGTCCTCCAAACTGTTCTTGTTATTTAACAAGCAGAATTCAGCCATTTTCTTTACCTCAAGGTCAACCTCTTCTCGGCTGAGCTGTTTAATTTCATCCTCGATTTCCTGCATCATACGATCCTCCTGATGCTGACGGGAGAACTCCAACATGCGCTTTGGGGGCGTGTACTGGTCGGGGCGCAACAGGTGCTGTCACAAACACAAGGGAAGTAACATTATGCACCATACACACACAAGCACACGTACATCGATCTCATAACTCACATCAATTATGAACTTGCTTATTTAGTTATTTGATTGACTGTTGGTTTACACCGTACTCAAAAATATTTCACTTACACGACAGCCAGAATTATGATAGGGCAGAGAAACTCACGGCAGATCTTCTCATGTACGACCGGAGAGGAACCCAGCATGAACTGGATTTGAACTCACAGCCACCACATTAATGAGAGGCTCTTGCGTCACTGCACTGCATTAGCATGCTAACCATTAGGCCCCACAGGCTCCCTCATTGATTATGGATTAGAACCTCTAGGTTTATTTTATGGCAATGTTTCAATTTCAGTTCAAAGACAGTTTTGAAGCCAAAGATACAGACATAATTTTGGCCGACTATATACATGTAAATATGAACAGTAAGTAATGGTTAATGACAATATGTGAAGCCAAGTTGTAATCTGAACAATATATCAATTTAGTTTGAAAAAGTTACACCTGGTACATGCAGGTGTGAACAACCACTTGCTTTTTACACCTGGTGGTTGCTCACACCCCACAGGTGTTACCGTTTAGAATTTTTTAACATGTTAGCTCAGCTGTTAGAGCTTTGTGTCTGGGACACCCTAGGGCCTCGAGTTTGAGTCTTACTTGTGCCAGTATTCTTACAGTTCTAGGGGGCCTCCGTGGCTCAGTCGGTTAGCACGCTAGCGCAGCGTAATGACCCAGGAGTCTCTCACCAATGCGGTCGCTATGAGTTCAAGTCCAGCTCATGCTGGCTTCCTCTCCGGCCGTACGTGGGAAGGTCTGTCAGCAACCTGCGGATGGTCGTGGGTTTCCACCCACCATAATGCTGGCCGCCGTCGTATAAGTGAAATATTCTTGAGTACGGCGTAAAACACCAATTAAATAAATAAATAAATAAATACAGTTCTAGAGATACATTTTTTGATGTCATAAAAAATCATCTTGTACATGGGTCTCAGAAGATACTTTGTGACTAACCTTCTTGTACTGTGTGGCCAGCATGTAGTTATCTCCTCCGTACAGACTGCCCATTGTCACCATGTTGTCTACCAGGTTGATGAGGGGTCGGTACACTTCCAGCTGAAAGTAAAAGTAGGTAAAATATTCAGGTCAATACCGAAGACTACATGTACTGAAGTCGTGAATTTTGTAATTTAGTGTACATGATATGCAAAAGAGCATCAATGGTGGAACATCCCCCACCTGTCATTGTGCTTTACATGTATGTAAAACCTCACCCCAACATACAGACATGAATTACTTTTTGAAATATCATCCCTAACATTGACTTTACCATGGATTCTGTACACAATACACTCTGTCATGAATTTTGTAATTTATGGTAAATTAGTATACACAACAACAGAACATCTCCCTCATGTTATGGTGCTTTATGTGTATGAAAAATCACGCCTCAATACATACTGTACTTTTTAAGATATCACACCTAACGTTTACTTTAACACAGTACTTTTTAAGATATCACACCTAACATTTACTTTAACACAGTACTTTTTAAGATATCACACCTAACACCTTACGTTAACAATGCTTTCCTTTTTTCATATATTAGTTCTTCATATCAACACAAAAAGAGTCTGACATCGGTACTGTCTGTTATTTACTGCCATGACGGGCATATACTGACGTCCCCAAACCCTTCTTCTGTGTTTTTATACGAGGCCACAGAATACAAAGAATGTGCTTACCTTTTTCTCGATATCCTCACACCTGTTCTTGAGCTCTGCATACCTTCTGTGATTCTGCTCTAGTCTGGGGTCAGTTGGTGAACCCTCACTACTTCTGTAACAAGATTTGTTGTTTTCAATAGGATCAAAAAGTAAAAGACAATAAAAATTTGTCAGTACAAACCAACAGAAGCAATATGGCCAGAAAGAAAAAATATATTTCCAATTTTACGTTAATTCCACTCGTGGATATTTTTTAATGTCAGCCTGCTCATAAAATACAATATAAAATTGGCACTGCCTAATTGTATCACGATGAAATTAGCAGTAGATTCTGGATCTAAATCAATACACTCTTTACCTTCGTCTATATTCCTGTTCACTTAAGCGGTGTTGCTCAATTTGGTGACGGTAGAAGTCCCGGGCATGCTCCAAACCTGACTTGTTTCTCCTCAGCTGAATCAACAGTAGCACTAGCTCCTCATGCTGTAAAAGTGTTCATTTGAATTTTTCATAAGCCACCAAATCAACACGTTCTTCCAAATTTTACAAATCTAGTCATAGTCTAAATAATGTTTTTCTAGTACGTTGTACATTGTTTGAACATGTTGAAATTCACAGAATTACTTTAGATTAATAAGCCTAATGATATTTATAATAACAAATTAAAGAAATTAAAGAAATAATAAATGAAAGAATGGTATTGGAAGTAAACCATCTTTTCTCTTCTCCAGCAACTAAAAGCAATTAGAAATGGCTATATGGCGGTAAGCGTGTACAGAAGAGACAAAATAATAACCATGCGGACAAAGAGGTATTTATCTGAAAGGGACTTCAGCACCCACATCAGCAATTACATGTACCTCTCGTTTGATAAAGTTTAAAGTTTGATCAATTGCAGATCAGAAATAGAAAACTTACAGATTTTCCAAGAAGATTTTCTGCATTCAAACTCAGCCGAAGTCTTGTACCATTTATTGGATATCTTGGGAGAATATTTTTTGTTTCCTGTAAGTAAAAGCAGCAAAACACTGCTAATGGTGCCCACAATTTCTACTCTGTTAATATAACCTTTCCTTTGGAATCAACAACATGATTCTTACAAATTCAAATTCTCTATGTATTTCCATTACATTTGTACTGAACAAATAAATTTGAACACAGACCACAATAAAATTTAAATGTTAACATGACTCAAAAAGCAAAAAACATCTTGTATGCAAATAATCCATATACAAGTATATCATACCTGCACCTAGTGAGGAAATGGAGCGAGATAGAAATGAGCAGGGGAGCTAACTCACCAGAATATCTGAGTCTGCCATGCTGGGATCTTCTTTCACTGTTTCTATTGGTGGTAACCTGTCCTGGGCTGACAAATGTCTCCGCCCACCACCACCATGCGGTGGACTCCCCATGGGATTGTAATTATGTCTGGAATAACCTGATGACTTTTCATGATCTGAAATACATGTAACATGTGAGAGAGAAGTACACAAAGCATAAACTTCTTTAACTTGCTGAAATTGGCCTTGGCACAGCATATACAGATATCCCAGATGTCTCTGGGATTCATCCCACCACGGACTCTCAACCACAGAGAAACAGACTGGATTTATTCGATTGGAGTTTTATGCTATACTCAAGAATATTTCATTTACACTACAATGACGAGCATTACTGTGGGAGAAAACTTGGAAAAAACCCATGACCATCTTCAGATTGCTGAAAGACCAGAATGGAGGCCAGCCTTAGATGGACTTAAATCACATCGATCGCATTGGTTGGACTTAAATCACATCTGATTGCATTGGTTG